>NC_140241.1:23189374-23546874 GCF_949987555.1 Borostomias antarcticus | reverse complement strand
TGTTGGAGTGGGTTCGCTGGCCACCTGTTCTAACCGCCCCTCCCCCCAGACCCTAGGGACCGCCCCCCTCCCCTCCCTGGCCCCGCCCAGTGCTCACCTGTGTAGCCCGGCTCACACGCACACTCGTAGCCGTTGATCTTGTCGATGCACCTGCCGTAGTCGCAGGGCTTGCTCTTACAGTCGTCCAGGTTCACCTCACAGTTGAAACCTGGGGTTCCGGCGGAACACAGGAGGAATTGTTACCAAACAATTACAGTATTAACTTTACTGACATCACTACCAACGTGGCTGTAGGTAAATCACACCCACTCTGTCTTTTTTTACTCCTGCGCGCTCTTAAATACCCCCCCCCCAAACAAAGACTTATACAACTCACACTGACATTGTGCATTGTGTACTGAGCTGTGTGGCTTGTCTTTGGTCGGGGGGATATTTTAGGAGTAAACGGCGGAGTGTGTGTGTGTGTGTGTGTGTGTGTGTGTGTGCTGACCTGCAGTGCCCTTGGGGCAGGCGCAGACGTAGGTGTTCTCCTTGTCCTGGCAGGTCCCTCCGTTCCTGCAGGGCTGGCTCAGACACTCGTTGATGTTGGTCTCGCACAGCCGGCCGGTGTAGCCGGGGCGACAGTAGCAGGTGAACGAGGCCAGGCCGTCCTTACAGGTGCCGTAGTGACAGGGGTCCGAGTAACACTCGTTGATGTCCGTCTCACAGTGCTGCCCAGTGTAGCCTGGAGGAGAGGAGGGTTGAGAGAGAGAGAGAGAGGGAGAGAGAGAGAGGGGGAGAGAGGGAGATAGAGAGAGAGAGGGTGAGGGGAGAGAGAGAGAGAGGGAGAGAGAGAGAGGGTGAGGGGAGAGAGAGAGGTGGAGAGAGAGAGGTGGAGAGAGAGAGAGGGAGAGAGAGAGAGGGGGGAGTGAGGGAGAGAGAGAGGGGGGAGAGAGGGGGAGGGAGAGAGAGAGGGGGAGAGAGAGGGAGAGAGTGAGGGAGAGAGAGAGAGAGAGAGGGAGAGAGAGAGAGAGGGGGAGAGAGAGAGAGAGAGAGGGAGAGAGAGAGGAAGAGAGAGAGAGAGGGAGAGAGAGAGAGGGGGAGAGAGAGAGGGAGAGAGAGAGAGAGAGAGAGAGAGAAGGAGAGAGAGAGAGAGGGAGAGGGAGAATGAGTCGCTGTCATTTTAACTGAGGAACGGCTCTAAAACACAGGAACAACAGGAGCTCAGCTGTAATCATGTCAGGTGAATGGATAGGCAGGCATGATGATGTTCAGGGTGTGTTAAGCATACTGTACCTTCAGTGCACTCGCAGGTGTACTTGTTTGGTCCATCGGTACACTTAGCTCCGTTCTTGCAAGGGGTGCTGGCACACTCATCTATGTCCACCTGACACAGGTTACCAGAGAACCCTGAAGAAACCACAAAAAGGTTAAATTACCTTCATATCTGGACTCTTCACAACAGTTTCGTTGTTGATTTGAATTCTGTGAGTTAAAAAAAAAACTATTTATTCAGCCTTGGTCGTCCCTAAAATGGTGGCAAGTTTCAAAACCTAATCCAGTCTTTATCCCCATCTACATAGTTAGAGCGCGTAAACAGATGAAAGAAAATCAGAAGAAGAAAAACTCATTAGCATCTAAAATAAATCTGGGGGACCCTGAACTTCATAGTGACCCGACTCCCCCTCTCTCTCCTCCCCCTCTCCCTCCTCCCTCTCTCCCTCCTCCTCTCCCCTCCCCAGCCGGCGGGGACTCCAAAGACATTTCTTTCAATCGGCTGCACAGTCGCCTCAGTCCGCCACCCCAGCACCCTCCCTTTGTACGCTAAGCTCTTGTGCTAACTGTTGGGCCCGCCAGTTATGCTAATGGACGAGTAGTTCTGCTCTCTCTAACCTCCCTCTCTCTCTCTCTCTCTAACCTCCCTCTCTCTCTCTCTCTCTCTCTCTAACCTCCCTCTCTCTCTCTCTCTCTCTCTAACCTCCCTCTCTCTCTCCCTCTCTCTCTCCCTCTCCTATATATACTCACACAAGCACCGTAGCCATTTGCTTTGTATAAACAGAAACATATAAATCCTCCATCCAGCACTCCCTCCCTCCCTCCAGCTCCTCCTCCCCTGGTTGTCCGCCTCTGGGCTCGCTCACCTTTGGGGCACTCGCAGTGGAAGGAGTTGATTCTGTCGATGCACTTTCCATTGTTCAGACAGGGATAGCTGGCACACTCGTCTGTGTTGATCTGGCAGAATACCCCCTCGTAGCCTGGACACACACACACACACACACACACACACACACACACACACACACACACACACACACACACACACACTTGTAACATGTCCATGCAGTGCCTACGAGGCACAAGGCCATGTGAAAGATTCAAAAACTATAACGTCCCCCCCCCCCAGAAGTGGTACAGTCCAATGTTCCGTACCAGGCATGCAGATGCAGTGGAATCCTCCAATCTGGTCCAGGCAGGTGGCGTCATTCTGACAGGGGTTGGACATGCACTCGTTGACGTCCATTTCGCAGCGAGGGCCCTCGTAACCTTGGAGACATCTGCACTGGAAGGAGCCCTTGGTGTTGAGGCAGCGGCCGCCGTGCTCACAGGGGTTGGCACCTGGGACACACACACACGCACGCACGCACACACACACACACACACACACACACACACACACACACAGACACACACACACACACACACACACACACACACACACAGGAATACTCCTTTAAGTACATACTTTATATACTACCATACCACTTACACTGGTTACCATATCAGGCCACAGAGGACAGGAAAGAGGAGAGGAGAGAGGAGAAGAGAGAGGGGAGAGGAGGAGAGTGAAGAAGAGAGAGGGGAGAGGAGAGGAGAGAAGAGAAGAGAAGAGAAGAGAAGAGAAGAGAAGAGAAGAGAAGAGAAGAGAAGAGAAGAGAAGAGAAGAGAAGAGAAGAGAAGAGAAGAGAAGAAAGGAAAGGAAAGGAAAGGAAAGGAAAGGAGAGAAGAGAAGAGAAGAGAAGAGAAGAGAAGAGAAGAGAAGAGAAGAGAAGAGAAGAGAAGAGAAGAGAAGAGAAGAGAAGAGAAGAGAAGAGAAGAGAGGAGAAGAAAGGAGAGGAGTAAAGAGTAGATGTGAGAGGATGAGAGGAGAGGAGAGAAAGACAGAGGAGTAAAGAGTAGATGTGAGAGGATGAGAGGAGCAGCCCCCTACCCAGGGAACACTCGTCGATGTCTTGGTTGCAGGCGGAGCCGGTGTAACCGGGGGGGCAGGTGCAGATGGCCTTTCCGTTAACCGGGTTGGTGTCGCAGTTCGAACCCTTCTGACAGGGGTTGCTGATGCAGGCGTCGTCAAGGTGACACAGCAAACCTGAGAGGACGACAAAAACAAACTGAGCCGCTCAGTCTTTCTCCCTTGATGACCGAACGACCCCCGAGGGTCACGACCCCGAGGTACCCGTGCGAGGTCGGGGGGCCGCCGTACCTGTGCGTCCGTGCGGGCACTCGCAGAAGAATGAGGCGACGCGGTCGTGGCAGGTGGCGCCGTGGTAGCACGCCGCGCTGGCGCAGTCGTCGATGTTCTCGCTGCAGTCGTCGCCCGTCCAGCCGTTGACGCAGACGCAGTGGTAGCTGCCGTGGGTGTCGTGGCACGTGCCGCCATTTTGGCAGGCGTTGGGCATCAGCTCACACTCGTCAACGTTCTCTGTGCAGTACTGGCCTGGGGGCGGGGTAGAGGGCAGGGGGCGGGGTCAGGAGTGCAAAGACGGGTGCAAATAGAAAAAGACATGAGCGCAGGTTTTTTTCCGACGAAATTGAATATTTTCTATTTAAATCTACTTTAAGAGACTGAGCCGGCGCGATGGTGAGGTTATTAGGGAGGGTTACCGGTGTAATGAGGGGGACACTGGCAGTTGTAGGTGTTGACCCCGTCCACACACACCGCGCCGTTCTGACAGTTGTGGGCAGGACAGTCGTCGATGTTGTGTTCGCAGTTCTGACCCGTGAATCCTGAGGAGGAGAACGAGAGAGGCGGAGAAAGAATTAGGAGAGGAAGGAAAATAAGCAGGAAAGACAACGAGAACTTACGCCACTCTCTAATACAGGGACAGTTTGAGACACTCTCTCTATTATCTAATACAGGGAACGTTTTAGTCACTGTCTCTACTAGCTGATCCAGGGTCAGTTTCTCTCTACTATCTAATACAGGGACAGTTTTAGTTACTCTCTCCAGTAGCTGCTCCAGGATCAGTTTGAGTCACTCTCTCTATTATCTCATACAGGGAACGTTTTAGTCACTGTCTCTACTAGCTGATCCAGGGTCAGTTTCTCTCTACTATCGAATACAGGGACAGTTTTAATCACTCTCTCCAGTAGCTGATTCAGGATCAGTTTTAGCCACTTTCTCTATTATCTAATACAGGGACAGTTTTAGTCACTCTCTCTACTATCTACTCCAGGGAAAGTTTTAGTTATGCTCTCTACTATCTGATCCAGGGTCAGTTTTAGTGCTGTGAGATCATCCGACCCACCCTTCCTCTCCTAATCATCCCGTTGCTAAGGGAGGTACGATGTTAGTATTCCCATGGAAGTTCCCATGTTCATCAGACAGTTAACTATTAACAGACATTAACCAGCCACCCAGACATCTGCAGGTGACCTGCTGACCTCATTGCCCAAAAACACACACACACACACACACACACACACACACACACACACACACACTCGACTCCCCTGCATTCCAACATGGACACCCACGAGTGTGGCACAACGTGAGTTAAAATTTATCTCCCATCACCCACCCAACACACACACACACACACACAGTTATCGGGAGGAAACGTCTGCACCGCGACATCCTGCCAGCCAGTGGGAGAGAGACAGTTACACGGAGGCAACTGTTTAGTTTATCTCCCACCCGCTTCCCAGGGGCCCCGGCGGTGTGCCGGTGCCGCCCGCCTCCACGCGACAGCCTTACCCGGCAGGCAGCTGCAGTCGTAGGTGGTCTCCCCCCTCTGGACGCAGGTGCCCCCGTTGTGGCACGGCGAGGGGCTGCAGGGCAGGTAGGGGGTCTGGCAGTGGGGGCCGGTGTACTCCTGGGGGCAGCGGCAGTGGTAGGAGCCCACCTCGTTGACGCAGACGCCGCCGTTGCGGCACAGCGAGGGCGACTTGGCGCACTCGTTGACGTCCTGCTTGCAGGTCTGGCCGTGGAAGGAGGGCGGGCAGGCGCAGATGTAGTGGGACTCGAACGGCGAGCACTGGCCGCCGTTGGCGCAGGGGTTGGAGGCGCAGGGGTTGGCGAGCTGGCACGTCTTACCTGGAGGAGGGGACGACACGGAAGAGGGCGTTTTAATGTGTCGTCAGGCTGGAGAAAGAGCGATCGCTTGCTGTGATTGACAAATGTGGTTTAAGCATATCGGGGTTTAGGCACAGAGCGTGATCTAGGCACTGAGCGATTCCCTCAAAAAGTTTCACTAAGCTGGGGCGCCCGCCGGTGGCTCATGGGTTAAGCACGCTAGTCCTTAACACAGCGGCCCGGGTTCGAATCCGGCCTGGGCTCTGTGCTGCCTGTCCTCCCCCCCCCTCTCTCTCTCTCTCTCTCCTACCTTTCCTGTCACTCTACACTGTCCTACATAATATAGCACAAATGCCCCCCCCCAAAAAAAAATTTCTTTTTTTTTAAGTTGCTGAGGGAATGTAAAAAATATAAAAGAAATATAAAAAAATATATTAAAGAATATAAAAATCTCTTCTTTTTTTTAAGTATCACTACACTGAGGGAATCCGTAAAGTTCTATCAAAATGCGCTCGTAAACGAAAAGTGTAGCGAAGCGATGTCCGATTGTGATGCAGACTCCATCGGTCGGCGGTCGGCCTACCTGACCAGCCCGGCGGGCAGCGGCATCGGTAGTCGGCGAGGGTCAGGAGGTCGCAGGTGCCCCCGTTGCGGCAGGGCGAGCTCATGCAGGCGTGGTTGGTGGGCGTCAGGCACAGCCGGTCGGAGAACCCCAGGCGGCACACGCAGCGGAAGTCGAACGTGTTGCCGTGAGAGACCGACCGGCACTCGCCGCCGTTCCGGCAAGGGGAGGGGCTACAGGGGTTTGGGTACTGACACCTGCTGCCCACGTAGTCACTGGTGCACCTGCGTAGAAGGAGAGAGGGGGGGGGGGGGAGAGAGAGACGGGTCAGAAACAAGCGGGAGGACGCTGACCGCCACAGGAGCGCCCGCACACGCCGCCGGCTTCTTCATCGCCTGGCCGTGACAACAAAGACCGGCGCGACCGCCGTCTCTCGAGTGCGTCGTGGTTCTTCTCGTTATTCAAACGGTCACTTCAGCCGCCACCAAACGGGTATTCTATTCTAATCTCCCGCTTCAAACCACTGGGCCAATGAATCTAAAGAGCCTAGAGGGAGAAGAGGAGGGGGGGGGGGGGGGGGCTGGAGTTCCTCTCAGTTTCCCGCCTAGCGGCGATGTGGCGGGGGAGCAGAGGGGGGGTATTGTTGTTCTAGCCCGGCTCTCTGGATTAGGTCCCCTTAGAACTCTGGAAACACACTCTGCTGGGACAACAGACGCCACAAAAAACAGGCCTGGGGGGGACCGTCTCGCCCCTGCCCTGCGGTCCTCGTTCCCAGCTACCTTTCCCGCCCCTCGGGCTGTCCACACTCATCCTGTCACCACCGGGGAGATCAAGGGGGCCTGGAGGCCTGGGGCTGCCCGGCCACGGACCACCGCATTCAGGCTTTAAGCCCCCGGGTGCCCCCCCGCCCCTCCACACTCACCAAGGACAGACACTGCTACAGTCCAAACTGACTGGTAAATACCCCCCCCCCCCAATTACAGACAGACATGATCATGATTCCCAGGACAGGGAACAGGGTGGACCCCCCCACAACCACACACACACACACTATCCCCCCCAACCCTCCAGAGCTCTCGTACGTTGAAACAAGCACCCATGTAAAAAGCCTCAGTCGATACACCTCTCACACTACTAAATACACTACATACTAAATACACTACATACTAAATACACTACGTTTGATATAGATATTTGGGCTTGTGAATTCAAGAATGGAGTTAGTGTGTGAATGTGTGAGGGAGGGGGGTTCGAGGGAGGGGGCTGGGCAGAGGAGGAGCATTTAAAGGCAGGGCATGACTGAAGTGTGTTTGTGTTTGAATTTGTGTGTAGGTGTGTGTGCGCGTGTGTGTGTGTGTGTGTGTGTGCGTGTGTCAAAGAGGGCATCTGTTGGCCTCCTAGAATCTCCACAGGGAGCAGGTGCGCATGTTAATGAAGGCAGCTGTTAGACAGAGCTCCTCCCCCCTCCCCTCCTCTCTCTCCCCAGATGGGGGGTGCTGACAAACATCTCTTTTCGGGCCATAGAGGGCCCACGTGAGGTCAGCTGTTACAACTTTTGTCTCTTCTTCTCCTCCGCATGGCATTCTCACACTCCTCTCTTACCTGTAACCGGCTTTCATGTCTCTGTTTCCTCACTGTTCCAACTTTTGACGCCTTCCCTCCATATCAATCGCTCCCTATCTCTCTCTTTCTTTCTTTCTTTCTTTCTTTCTTTCTCCATCTTTCTTTCTTTCTTTCTTTCATCAACTGTCTCTTTATCCTCTCCAGTGTGTGTTATACAGTACATCTCAGATATCTCAGAGTCTCAGATATCACACTGGAATGTTGAGAGAGGCTGGTTGACTAACATATAATAAGCAGGAAGGCAGACAGGCAGGCAGATAGACAGGCAGATAGACAGGCATTCAGGCAGACAGACAGACAGACAGACAGACAGACAGACAGACAGACAGACAGACAGACAGACAGACAGACAGTCAGACAGGCAGGCAGATAGACAGGCATTCAGTAGGACAAGCAGACAGGCAGGCAGACAGGCAGGCTGAGAGATATACAGGCATTCAGACAGACAGTCAGACAAGCAGACAGGCAGGCAGATAGACAGGCATTCAGTAAGACAAGCAGACAGGCAGGCAGACAGGCAGGCTGAGAGATAGACAGGCATTCAGACAGACAGTCAGACAAGCAGACAGGCAGGCAGATAGACAGGCATTCAGTCAGACAAGCAGACAGGCAGGCAGGCAGATGGTTACTCTAGGCTCTACCATTCCGGCCCAGAGGGAACCCTGGCCTGGCTGCGGGAATCATTGGCGGCCGCGTGTTAAAATGCTCCACCTGGCTTTGAAGTCTCCCTGCCTCATACAGACTTCACTTTACACGCTAACACCAAAAGTAAACAGAACTCGGCAGCTTTCCCTGCCTGCTGTGTGTAGCGTGAGCGTGCTAGGGTGAAACAAGCTACTTTAGTGAAAGAGAGAGATTGCTAGAAGAGACGAGGGAAGCTAAAGAGGTGTGTGTGTGTGTGTGTGTGTGTGTGTGTGTGTGTGTGTGTGTGTGTGTGTGTGTGTAATGGACCTTCTTCTTTGTCTTGACGTCAGAACCCATACAGAACACCACCAGGCCTCGGCAACACAGCCCGGCAACAGGTCTCGCCCAGCGATGCAATGTCCCCTCTGGGCACAGCAGATGCTTCCCTGACCCCTGACCCCAAACACATTTGTGACTCTGGAACGCCCCACCCTCCTCCTTTCCTCCCTTACTGGGCCTGATCTGCCATCTGCCACTCTGGGGGTGACTTTAGCCCCCTCCACAACCCCCAACCCACACACACATGCAACACACCAACTCTCACTGTCTAAGGGCCATACCACTGCTGTGGAAAATTCAGAAGGGCTGTCTGTGTGTGTTTGTGTGCGTGTGTGTGTGTGTGTGTGCGTGTGTGTATGACTGTGTGTGTGTGTGTGTGTGTGTGTGTGTGTGTGTGTGTGTGTGTGTGTGTGTGACTGTGTGAGGGACTGTGTGTGTGTGTGAGAGTGTGAGAAAGTGAGAGACACTCCTTCAACCGTCATCATGTTTGTTGTCACAGTCAGTCACCCCCACAACCCCTCATCTCCCTCTCTCTCTCTCTCTCTCCACCTCCCTCCCTCCCCCCATCAAACCTCCCTTTCTCTTTCTACCACTGCTCTTCTCTCCATCGGACCTTTTGTCTAGTAGATGATCTCCTGGTTCAGTCTAATCATTAGCTGGGACCAGACCCTGGCCCTGGGGTCCACATCTGCTGGGAGGACTGAGAACAGACATGGACGGAACTTAGAAATCCATCTGCACTGCATTTATCTGTGGAAAATGAATCAGGACCAGCCGATTCATACTGTGATCTCCGGCAGAACCCACGATATCTTTCCGAGATGATCTGTCTGTCTATCTGTGTGTCTAACAGGTTAATATGCCTATAGATAACATGACCCCAGCGGCCTGTCCTCTGGTTAGAGACTTCCTGTCTTCCTGTGTGTGGGTGAGAGATACTGACACAGCTTAGAGAGATGAGGAGACAAAGATATCAATGGATCTCTGGTTCTGGTTCACTTGGGCTGGGCTGTTAGTATTACAAACTCAAACACAGAGAGACAATAATGGATCGGTAATCCAAAACACATGCAAGCAGACACACACACACACACACTCACACACTCATATATAACATACACAGCAAACGTGACTCAACACCACCTTGATTCATGCCCCAGATCTTTTTCATACAGAGAATACTGAGCCCCCAAAATACCGGCTCATCCTCAGAATAGCGTGGCTGAAATGCCAGGGGTGTTTCTGTGCCGGTGTGTGTGTGTGTGTGTACATGCGTGCGTGCATGTGTGTATGAGTAGTACATGTTATCCACCTTCAGCTTCCGGCGGTGTGTGCTGGAAGGTTTATTTCAGTGGCGGTTCTGGAGGGCGTGGCCCCGGCAATCCTGACATCCCAGCTACATTCCACCTCAGGGTCCAAAACGCAACCAAACACCGGCCAGTGACTCCACTCCTGGCTGCTGCCGTCAAGCGGAGGCACATCTACCCCCTGCGCCTCCCCGGTGGGGTATTAGTGAGGGCATGGGGGCAATAAGGAGGCAGTAAGCTACAGAGGCTAGCTGACCCTGGGGCAGGAAAACGCAAGTGGTGACGGTCACTGCTGATATCTCCATTGGAGGAGGAGAGAGTCTCTCCTGACATACCCACCCCCCCCACCCCTCCTCCTGCCCGTACCCCTCTGTGCCATGCCGATCTGTCAGATGATGGTGTGTCTGTATTAGACAGGCTCTGGTGGTGCATGTGAACACTCAGCACCCTCGGACAGTAAAACAGACCTTATCTCTGCTCCGTAACCAGCACTGGCCCTCAGCCCTCTGATCTCTCAGGCCTGAGGATCTCCAGACGCGATACCGTTGACCCCCCTGCCCCCCAGCCCAGCTTCACCTCTCTGGGCCTCCACTACCCACACACCCACCTGACCCCCCCCAACCTCCAGGCATGGAACTATGTGTGGCTTCATTAGGCCTGGGGAGATTAGAGCTTCCCCTGGCCCACATCAGAGGTGACTGGAGACTGAGAACGGTGGTCCTGAGGGCTTAAAGCCCAATAAAATTCCATCGCTAGCCTGGTTCAGCTCAGCTCGGTACACTTGACCCTCGGCCGCACTTGGCTGCTCCTGATACGGACTAGAGCCATGATGGCTGAGGTTTACCAGAGAGAGAGAGAGAGAGAGAGAGGGAGGGAGGGAGGGAGGGAGGGAGGGAGGGAGGGATGGACATCTCGTCAGAGGGTTGAGGTTACCCTATAGTAGGTCTGTATATGGGGGTTTTGCCAGCTAGTCTATGGAGTATTTATACTGGTAGTTGGAATGTTAGCATAACAGCTGTATCATAAGACAGCCACGGACACGCCACTGTGAAAGATCACAGTACCTCTAATCACACACACTGTATCCAGCTGTACGTAAGTGTGACCGCTACACTTGGAAGTCCGTAGACAGACTTTCGGTTTCAAGTCTATTTCCATCGCACACCTCCTGCATACTCGGAGTGGTGTGAGAAAGCCAGCTAAGCAGCAGACAGCCGATGTGTGTGTTTTTGGTGTCTATTATTGAACAATGACCTGACCTCAAACCAAAACAGTGTCTATTTCAGAGAGAGAGAGGAGCGCCAGTCATGGCCAGGCCAGGAGTCAGTCGCGTTGAGGGGTCGGGAGGGCAAGATGCCGCAAACCCTACACCCCTGGCCCTCTGACACTACACATACACACGCTAAATTTGAATCAAACACACATAACTATGCCCTAATAAGCCTTTAACCAGGCATTTAACCAGACCAGAAGAAGAGTATGAGAGCACTGTGAGAAACAGGAAACTGAAGAGCCTCCAGTTAAACTTTCACTTCTTCTCAGCCTCTGCTGAGGGTTTCCCCTGTGGGCTGGTAGTGATCACCTGTCGGGCCGTTAGAGCGGCAGGATACCACTATAAACAGCTCCCTTGTCTGTGTGAGGAGACTGGGCTACACAGAGACACCCAGCCAAGAGAACTGATTCGTTCGGTATGAAATTGAGATCTGACGGTATGAGATTGATTCAGGCAATAAGAATGGGAACCAGGCCGGAAGAGGATTTGAAACCAAAACTAGAGTCCTGTATGTCGATGATGGGAATTCATGTTTGTTACATAATTAATCATGTTGGTTCATAAACAGTATGTCGGTGTACTGTGAGACAGAGGACACTCTGGTTTGTATACTGTGAAAGGATTCCTCTTGGGTAACTTGGGTAACAGATTTCTGACAAAAAAATTATTCACAGACAAATAAATTCAAATAAATAAATAAAAAGAAGAAAGGTCCAAGACACCCTTCTGGTAAAAGTTTAAAAGAATTGATTGCTATTTCAATTGCTAATTCTTGAAATCATAGACAGTGCTAGAGCATGTGAAATAGAGCTGGGTAACAAACAGCCTTCTTCAGGGAACTGTCTATGTTTTTAAGAATTTCACCATGAAGTATCCATCTGAATTAAAGGCTTTAAACTTCTTTACCAGAAGAGTGCCTTGGTTGAACAGTTCTCCTTTTTAGAACTGTTGTGTTCCCTACCAAGGAGCACCTTCATCACAGCTGCGAACGTCCGAGCTCTCTGGATCTTTTCTTTCTGAAAATGAATATTCTCCTCACCAACAACAAACCTATCAGCCAGGGGATAAACAGGACATGCAACGGGCCCTGTATTAGGGATGATTTGTGGCAAACGGCTGGAAATAAAAGCATCTATTTCTAGAATTGGAGTACAGAAAACACGAAGGACGTTTTTTCCACATGGACTTCCTGTTTTCAGGGGAGCGAGGGCCCGTCCCATAGGAAGTAGCAACAGAAAACTGTCTTGGGGCCTGTTTCACATCCTGAAACAAGACCCTCCTCCTTCTAGAGGCCACGTTACAAACAAAAACTAAACTCTGCTCCATTCTGAACTCAAACCCCTGAACCATCAGCTTTGACTTCTGATCCTCTCAACACAAATGACTTGAGTTAAGCTGGAAACTCCTCAATACCTCCAGATGTAGGTATAGATGAGGTAACTTTCTCAAAACCTTTGACATGTCAGCCTTACACGTTTATCCCGTGCACGCCTCTTAACTTCCTACAGTGTTCGGTCAGATCTGACTGACTGACAACTTTTCCCAAATCATAAATATTGTGTTTTTCATCTTCATCTTGATTTCTTCAAGACCTTATGTTTTCCTCCACACTCAGCATTTGAACACTTGAAAATTGCAGATCGCCGCTTTCATTGAATTGAGTGGTTTAGTCAACTTGTCACACCTGTGGTCTTCTGGGTCTAAAATGACGTGCCATAGGAAATTAGTGGGTAAGTTGCTCCTGGACCCTTATTACAGGCTAGTGTTTGTGGCCAAATTTGGCCAGTCTGTTTTAACTGCTCTTAAAACCATAACATGTTTTTTTCTTTTCATTTGATGGTTTTTGTGTTAATATAAGAGCAGTCAGAAGAGACCAGCCAAACATGACCGCAGACACTCCAATAAGCAACGCGCACAGGAGAAAGGGGGAAACATGAGTCATTCGTGACATCAAACGAACCACAACCAGCTCACAGCGCTCGGTGCCATTAGTGAGTGCAGCACTAGTGTAAATAAACATGAGGATGATAATGACCCCCAGAGAGCCGACGCTGAGCCGGGGCAACGACGCTATGATACGACCCCAGAGAGCAGCCGATGCTGACGCCCCTACGCCATCATCATCAGCATCATCCTCCCAGTATGATGGATGGCTGTTTGGCTTGGCTGAGAGGAGTGATTGATGAGAGGAAGGAGGGGGCGCGGGCATCAGACTACACCCCCCCACCCCCCCGGAAGACCCAGAGGACACTGCTGCTGTCCTGCAGGGCGTAATTGGACTGGGCTGAGGTGGGACCTGAATGACAGCTTTGTAGGGGGATGGGGAGAGGGGGGGTGGAGTGTGTGCATATGTGTTTGCGTGGTTGGGGGGGGGGGGGGTGTGTGGGGGGGGTCAGATCAGATATAATTGAGCTGTGGCCCCAGGCTAGCGTGGGTCTCTCTGAAGGTCCCTCTGTCCTCTTAAATGGCTTGCCTGCCCGCCATGACCAGATGCCCCCAGGCCCAGCCCACCCCAGAGATCCAGCACAGAGATAGACAACACACACCTGTGATCCGGTGTTTGGATGGATGAACCAAAACACACACTCACACACACACCATCACCACCCAACCCAACCCCAACACTTCCCAAGATGGGTGGGAACACCATGAATCCTAAACCTGTAAAGTTCTTTCTTTCCTTGTCCAAGAACCTTTAATCTTCCTGCACCCTAGCAAGCTGGCGGGGAGAGCATTTAGGCCCCGCCTCCTCCACTCAGTCACACACACACCTCTGTAATAACCTGCCTCCTCAACTGCTCTCCCAGCACCGGCATCCCATGAGCCTCTGCTGCCCTCTCTCCCGTCTTCCCCTGCCACTTGTTTGCTTTCAAATATCTACAGTTTACTCCAATCAATCTTATCTCTCTCCCCCCCAATAACATCCAATCCAATTACACTTCCCAGCCATCTGCTTCCCTAATGGAGATCACACGGGGGAGAGTGTCTATTCAGACTCCAGGGGACAGGGGGGAGGGGGCAGGGCAGGGGTTCGGGGTGTGCTGTGGATTTTTTTTTTGGGGGGGGGGGGGTTGGTAGTGTTCTGGGAAGCCCCACTCCGATTAGTCACACAGCATTACTCTGACTGGGGGACAATGGGTGCCGGGCGGCCGGCCATCCCCAGCTGTCGCCCCGTGAAAGAGCAGAAAAACAAGATTTAGGGCCGGGACGCGTCCCCCTCACCGGGCCGGGGAAGGGTCTTGCATTCATTAACGGCCCCGCCGAGGGGAGGGGGTGGGGGTATGGGGGGGGGCGCCTTTTGTCATGCCACCCCTCTCTCACCTCTCCAGTGCCCTGGAATGGGGCTCTCTCTTTCTCTCTCTGCCTTTTTTCTCCTCCTTCAGTTCTTTTCTTTGGGGGAATGTGTGCAGGCGCGCGGAGAAGGCTCCGGGAGCAGCGGCCGGGCCCGGGGGAAGCTCGGCCTCTCGGGCCCCCGGTTGCCCGGCAGGGCTGCCTCTCAAAGGCAGGAATGACAGGGGGGAATACGTGGCCCCACCGCCCCCCCTCCACCTTAAAGCCCTCTGAAGTACCACACACACCACTAATCACGGCCTTACAAATATACCACAACCATACTATTGGACCTCACAAGTAATCCAGAACTACCATGGAGTCTAGAAAAAAGTTCACACAGGCCTTGGACTCCAGGGCTGGGGAAAAACACAGGCTCCACACCATAATAAGAGACTCCGGGGAAACGCTTATGGTGTCGAGGGTGGGTCTGTGGTAGTTTCACACTGCAGCAGGTAATTACGTATTAGCCGCTTCGTTTTTTTATACTCACTTGCATTCTCCATTTCCGTCGGAGGAGGCCTCACACCTCCCTCCGTTCAGACATGATTCAGTAGATAGAGAGCATCTTAGACCTGTGGAGGAGAAAAAACAGTTACAAATCAGCCACGGAAAAACCGTTTATTCACACTCAAGCATAGGCTACCCGTAAGAAATTGCTAGTGCCCAGTGCTTACAAAAATAACTTTTAAAGCAGTTCAGGCAGAAAGTGGCTATTCTAGAAGATAATTTCACCTAGAGAACTTTCACATAATTCAAGGTTATGGAATGAATTTAAAATGTTTCACGTCTTTATTTCTAAATGTGTCATGAGCGGCTGACGAGTGACTTAGCCCTAGGGGACAGGGATATGGCTCGTGGGCCGCGAGGACAGCAGCAGCGCGCGTGGTGCGTGGCTTTGGCGAGCACGCTCGTGGGGAAAGCGCAACAGCTGCTGAGCTCAGATGCGCGAACAAAAGAAATCAGAGTCCAGCACGAGCCATAAAACACTCTCCAGTGGCATTGTTTGCCGGCAGACGGGAAAAACAGCACCCCCACCCCCCCCACACGGGACTCACACACTCTCCCACACACACAGAGACAAAAGACACCCCCCCATCACTCCCCTCACCCCCTACCGCAACACACGCACAAACTTCTTTCACCCATTGTCACCATACCCGTTCCATTCCACAAATTTGCGCTCGCGGCACCAAAATTTGCCTGGGCAAAGTTTAGTAGGGTAGGTATATGAAAACGAAAACTAGAATAAATACGAACAACAATAAAATTCGGGGCTATGAGTTATAATATATTATAGCCTATAGTAAAACTGTATAGTGAAGTGTCCAATAGGACTAATGTTAGTCTACCCCAAACATAAGAACAGTTTGACGCACTCAACTATAATGTGAGTAAATAGCCCAAAAAGCCGACACATTTTCACGTTTACTATGAACTCTATTCAGTGCGCAAAGTAGCGCTTCAGCGCACTGAAGCCTACGTTACAACAGTTGGCTGCAGGGCTAGTTCCCACGAAGCTCCGCAACGAGAGATCGAATCCTAACAATCAAAGATGCGATAGCTGGCAAATAAAGTAGCCAACAAGGCAAACATATTTTCAAAGCAATCTGAAACTATTGCAATCTACAGAGGCAATGCAACACACGCTATCATAGAATTATATGTAGATTGTAGCCTAGATTGGCCAGTAGGCTAGTTTATCCACAGAGACACAGTATAGATACGTCCACTTCTTACCCACCACTGATCAATTCAGAATATTTGCCGTTACTTCTTCAGTCACCACTACACCCCTGGAAGTGCCAATTCAAAATCAATGAAATCTAGACCAGTAAACTAGTTTATAGCTCATTTTCAAACTCTTTTAGATTGTTATTATCATTCACAGACACTTTACCTTGTGTTATGACGATGGCTGGAATCAGAAATGTCAGTTTCACAAAGAAACGATACATTCCTCCTCTTCAACTTCAAAAATGTCGAACAATTCCACGTAGGGTGTGCATAGATCCACAATCACATGTAACTCCAGAAGCGTCTCGAAAATAAATAAATATCCTTTTTTAATAAATAAAGTCCGCCAGAGGACTCAGTCGTGAGCGGGTCGTCTCAGTAAGAACACAATACATAGATGTGAACGCGCTCGCTCCAGAGTTCTGAATGGTGCCTCTGGAGCAACTGTGAAACTTCCTCCTCCTCCTCAGCCAATGAGCTAATCCCTCCGCCCAGGTAGGCGACAGGCTCCTATCTGCACACATAATCTCTGAGAGTTGAAGGTGCATTTCGTCCATAAGCAAAAGTAGCCTAAATGTAAACAACACCAAACGGCTCGATAAATATAAAATACCACGTTATAATACTTTTTAGCCTTTACCATATGTATAATTCATAACTAAATATTTTAACTATAAAACGAAAACTGTAGTTTTAATTAAATTACATGCCTTATCAACACCATCTTGAATGGAAAGACAGAAGAATTGAATCTTGAATCCTGAATATATGAGCAAAACCAAAGTGTTCACATATTGTTTAGCATCAAAGCAAGTGCAGTAATTTCTGGTGGTATGTCTGGAGTTAAAACAATCAGGATTCAAGACAAGGTTAACCAGGGTCTGGTCTCTCCTCTCTGTAACATACAGTATGTATGTATGAATTGGATTTATATAGCGCCCTTCATGATACCCAGAGCGCTTTACAGAGTCCAGTATTCATTCAGACACAGTCATACCGGTGGTGGTAAGCTACATCTGTAGCCACAGCTGCCCTGGGGCAGACAGACAGAAGCGTGGCTGCCAATCAGCGCCTACAGCCCCTCCGACCACCACCAACATTCATTCATTCATTCATTCATTCATTCACATTCATACGTTGCATGTCTTTATGATGTAGTAATCTACATCCCCGTCCAGCACATCTGCAGCCATCATGCACAGACTAGCATAATGTAATCACTAAACAGTTGTCATAACCCTCCCTTGCAGTTCATATATATTCTATATTCATGATTTATTCTGTAAACTGAAGGCCATTTCAATAGTTTTGTTTATGCTTTTTTGCAATAGGCTACCACAAAGTTATAAACAGTACAACAGGATGCTTACAGGAGCTTTGGGGTATCAAATAGCTATATTCACCGAAATAGGTAGTGGGTGAAACATACAGTAGGCTATCATCAACATAATTTTGTATTTTGTATTTGCACTTTTTTTTTTACTGTTTTGCACTGTCATGTCTTTGCACTGTCTTGCACGCTGTCCTGTGTCGTCTGCAACAGCGTAGGCCTTAACCCTAGACAAATTCCTAGCATGTGTGAACAATATACATGGCTAATAAACAGATCTTGAATCTTGAATCTTAAGCAATGTGTCTGCCTTTGTTTCTCAGGTGAGGTGAGATAAGCCTATTGGCTCTGCCAGGAGCCATGCCATAAATTTCCCACATTTCCTTCCTCCCAGGGCAAGTGAAACTCCCATGGAGCAACTGTGCAGTTTCGGCACCTGAGGGCACAGTAATTTCACTATTGCCGCTTAATACTGCTTTATTTCAGCTTGACAAACACTTGGACTTGAGCCAGGGTGGGCAGGTCTGCCTTTTCACTAGGTGTGGGAACTGCTGGAGAAACAGGGAGAGAGGGAGGGAGAGAAGGAGAAATAGAGAGACACCTGGAACAAGAGAGAGCAGTCACCAAGTGAGAAAGAAATAGAGAGAAACTAAAGGAAAGCTAGGTGTGAATGAGGGGGAGTGGAAGACATATTGTCAAGAAGATGTATGCGTTCACATGCAGGTTCTCCCACTTCCTCGCCGTGAGAACTGTCAAATCTCTCTGACACACGTTTTTTTGGGGGGGGGTAAACTCTAACTGTTAGAACATGCCCACTGGGCTCACACACTCACTACAAGCTCAGGGATTACACACTCAGAGGTGGATGTGAGAGAGAAAGAGAGAGAAGAGAGATGAAGAGATATTTCACCTGCAAATCATGGGGAAGTCTGAGTGCAAACATTTGATTGTAGACCGTTAACTGTCAGACAGTTGTGAAATCTGAGCTCCCTCTCTGCTGACTAGAAGTCTGTTTGTTTGTGTTCAGATTAGGGACATGAGAAAATGCTCTGTAATGGATTCACAGGGATGGGAAAGGCCTGGGAAAGCAAACTAGCCTACATCTGGCTCCTAACATAGCAAAATAAAGAGGTAAAACATAACTGTCAAGTTAGAGGATTCATTTTTTTTCTTGGAAGTAAAATATCTGTGCTTGTGAACCCTGATCCCTCAGAGTTGTAGCTTGAGCTGTTCCAGAGGCCTCCCTTTCCAACTCCCTTCCTTCCTCTCTCCGAGCAGAAATAGAGCAGGGTGAGAGGTCAGGATGAAGAAGTAGCGCTTTACGACAGCGACTGTATGATGTCATCCTACTATCAACTCTCCCGGGTCTGATAGGAGCGTGGACAGGAGTACTACTGGGGTTACTAGGGTTCTAAATATGACTTGTTTAAAGTCTGCTTCTCTGCGATGACTGTAATGTACTGTTATTTTAGCCCAAGGACAAGGTAAAACAATACACACACACACACACACACTAAAATGGAAGTCTGTTTGATTTGACAAACTTCATCTGTAGTGTATTTGACAATTAAGCAATGGTTTGGTCAAATCTTTTAAATTATCATCATAGTGACTGGTGAAAATCTGGGTTACTGGGTAAATCTGGGTGACTGGTGAAAATCTTGGTTATATACATACATTTTTTTTTAGAATGCATCTGCACCATTGTTTACATTTCTGTTGGTGATCAGGACCCATAAAACAATAGATGAGCGCTATCTAATCTGCCTTATTCAAGTACTTAACACCTTTATCTTTGTGTGCTGTGTGTGTTGACGCTGTGGCCTGAGCTGAATGGACTGTTGTTGGCACTGTAAACATGCACAGCTCCAGCTGGTTGATGGTTGAAGTGGAAGGCATCATCTTGTTTACTTGTGAGAATTAGATCTCCAGGTCTCTTTTACATAGGCCTACTCTCTCACACACACATTGTGTACATGTCCACACACACACACACACACGCACGCACACACGCACGCACGCCCGCACACACACACACACACACACACACACACACACACACACATACACCACTATAATAACTATGAGTAACTATACCATAAGTGTCCCAGTGATCAGTGGCACCAACGCAGCGATCCATGGCAGGATGTTGGTTGGTCTTTTGGGTTCCTCTCACCCCACTTCCTCCTCACTCTGGGCACCAAGCTGCCCCACAATCCATCAGGCTTGCCGTTGTTGCCATGGACACTAACAGTAACGTTTGGGTTAGTGTAGACTGCAGAACGCAGCAGAAAATGCAAAGTGAATCTCAATCCTCATCCTACAAGAGGCATGAAACTGATCATTGACCAGAGATTGTCTGGATTTTTAAAGATGATTCTTTGAGTGACAGACAGAAAGAAGTAAAAACATGGATCAACCAATGCTTGGACAACGTTTAGATTATTTGACCCCCATCTTGAGCCAAGATGACTTTCCTCTCCTCCCGAGTGACAGTCCCCCTGTCTTTCTCTCCTCCCTTCCTCCCGTCTCATTCTCACCAGCTCAGGTAGGACCCCCCTCTCCTCCTCTATGTCTCCTATACCAGAGCTCAGAGGTCAGAGGTCAGCAGTGACAACCACCAGAGAGGACGGATGACAGAACAGAAACAAGGAGCTGATCCATAGACTTAATCATTAATATGTATGTAGGGCACCATTGTGAATGAGACCCAGGTCTCAATAGGCTTCCCCTGGCTAAATAAAGGTTTGATTGATTGATGTAGAGAGACATCTGTATAATAGTATTTCTGTATATAGTATACCGTATACTGTACTATGTAAGATATCTGATCAGTGACCAGTCATTAAATCTGTAGGCTACAGTAGGCTAAGATATATGTATCAGTGAACTACAACAGCAGCCATTAGAAAGATTAGTTTTGATACCTGGAGCACTATGGACACCAACTAAATCCTGTACATCTTCTATCACTCCAGCTTAGCCCATCCATTTAACTCATCTGCAAGTCTTGATACCCGTTGGAGCAATCAGTAATTGGCCATTTCCTCCATTATATGACTGTCCCCCCCTCAGAACAAAGTGGACATGTTGTGTTTGGCATGTCCCATCTGGATGATAGCATGGTTTGGCTATAGTTTGCAAGCTAGCTAGCTACTACTATTGGGTGGACAATGAAACACACTAATGTTGAGCAAAGCTGAGCAAAATAATTCTATAGCAGCCTGGTGTGAGGTAATAGTTCAGTGTTTGTATCAGGGCTGGTGTGAGGTAACAGTTCAATGTTTGTATCAGGGGTGGTGTGAGGTAATAGTTCAGTGTTTGTATCAGGGCTGGTGTGAGGTAATAGTTCAGTGTTTGTATCAGGGCTGGTGTGAGGTAACAGTTCAGTGTTTGTATCAGGGCTGGTGTGAGGTAACAGTTCAGTGTTTGTATCAGGGCTGTTGTGAGGTAATATTTCAGTGTTTGTATCAGGGCTGTTGTGAGGTAATAGTTCAGTGTTTGTATCAGGGCTGGTGTGAGGTAATAGTTCAGTGTTTGTATCAGGGCTGTTGTGAGGTAATAGTTCAGTGTTTGTATCAGGGCTGGTGTGAGGTAATAGTTGAGTGTTTGTATCAGGGCTGGTGTGAGGTAATAGTTGAATGTTTGTATCAGGGCTGTTGTGAGGTAATATTTCAGTGTTTGTATCAGGGCTGTTGTGAGGTAATAGTTCAGTGTTTGTATCAGGGCTGGTGTGAGGTAATAGTTCAGTGTTTGTATCAGGGCTGTTGTGAGGTAATAGTTCAGTGTTTGTATCAGGGCTGGTGTGAGGTAATAGTTGAGTGTTTGTATCAGGGCTGGTGTGAGGTAATAGTTGAATGTTTGTATCAGGGCTGTTGTGAGGTAATATTTCAGTGTTTGTATCAGGGCTGTTGTGAGGTAATAGTTCAGTGTTTGTATCAGGGCTGTTGTCAGGTAATATTTCAGTGTTTGTATCAGGGCTGGTGTGAGGTAATAGTTGAGTGTTTGTATCAGGGCTGGTGTGAGGTAATAGTTGAATGTTTGTATCAGGGCTGGTGTGAGGTAATAGTTCAGTGTTTGTATCAGGGCTGGTGTGGGGTAACAGTTCAGTGTTTGTATCAGGGCTGTTGTGAGGTAATAGTTCAGTGTTTGTATCAAGGCTGGTGTGAGGTAATAGTTGAGTGTTTGTATCAGGGCTGGTGTGAGGTAATAGTTGAATGTTTGTATCAGGGCTGGTGTGAGGTAATAGTTCAGTGTTTGTATCAGGGCTGGTGTGGGGTAACAGTTCAGTGTTTGTATCAGGGCTGTTGTGAGGTAATATTTCAGTGTTTGTATCAGGGCTGTTGTGAGGTAATAGTTCAGTGTTTGTATCAGGGCTGGTGTGAGGTAATAGTTCAGTGTTTGTATCAGGGCTGTTGTGAGGTAATAGTTCAGTGTTTGTATCAGGGCTGGTGTGAGGTAATAGTTCAGTGTTTGTATCAGGGCTGGTGTGAGGTAATGGTTCAGTGTTTGTATCAGGGCTGGTGTGGGGTAACAGTTCAGTGTTTTTATCAGGGCTGTTGTGAGGTAACATTTCAGTGTTTGTATCAGGGGTGGTGTGAGGTAATAGTTCAGTGTTTGTATCAGGGCTGGTGTGAGGTAATAGTTCAGTGTTTGTATCAGGGCTGGTGTGAGGTAATAGTTCAGTGTTTGTATCAGGGCAGCCTCACTAATTTTGGGCAAAGCTGCAGCTCCTTGCAGCTGATGAGCAGACACATAAGGAAGCTGGAACGCTCTGGCAGGGTTCTATTTTGAGCAGTATTTCTGTTGACTGTCAGTATTTCATGTTAAAATTAGACAAAACGTAAATTAATTAAAAATCCGACCCTGTCATGGTCTGTCCAGGACAGGACGCCTGCGGATATGTCAAATATGAATGCTGTCAGGCTGACGGTGTCCAAGGAAAGTCTGGATAGAGGGATGGACAGACAGACAGGTTGAGGGTGGATCATTTATGTGTTCTTCCAGGTGTGTGGCTCTGAGAAGCTTTCTGGGAGTAGCTCTTACTATGGAGTAACTGCATGATTCATTTCATGGAATCAGCATGCTTTGGGCATTAAGGCAGCCCAGATGGTCTTTGTTAGTTTTAAATGGAATTTTTAAGAATTGAAGGTGTCAAATCATATGGAAAGAATCACAACAAGAGGCTCCAAAACTAGGGAAGGCAAAGTAAATTTATTTGTATAGCACATTTCAGCAACAAGGCAATTCAACATGCTTTACATGAGACATTAAAAGCATCAAGATGAAGTGCAAGAAACACATAAAAGGTCATATCAAAGCTTTTATTTAAAAAAGGACATTTAAAACAAAATGCAGGAAAAATAAAATAAAGGTATAAAAGTTACAGTGCAGTGTATGAATGAATAATTATTTGATTTAATAAAAAGCAGCGGCAAAAATAAAAAAATCTTTAGTCTTGATTTAAAAGAACTGAGAGTTACAGCAGACCTGCAGTTTTCTGGAAGTTTGTTCCAGATATGTGGAGCATAAAAACTGAATGCTGCTTCTCCATGTTTTGTTTTAACTCTGGGGACAGAAAGCAGACCTGTGCCAGACGACCTGAGAGGTCTGGATCGTTCATAACGCAGCAGCAGATCAGAAATATATTTTGGCCCTAAACTTTTTAAAGTCAAGGCTTTGACGGGCAGGAAGCCAGTGTAAGGACCTCAGAACTGGAGTGTGATCCACTGTCTTAGTCTTAGGGAGGACTCGAGCAACAGCGTTCTGAATCAGCTGCAGCTCTCTGATTGATTTTTTAGAGAGACCTGTAAACATACCGTTACAGTAGTCGAGTCTACTGAAGATAAACGCATGGACAAGTTTCTCCAGATCCTGCTGAGACATAAATCCTTTAATCTTTGATATATTCCTCAGGTGATAGTAGGCTGACTTTGTAATTGTCTTAATGTGACTGTTGAAATTCAGGTCTGAGTCCATGACAACACCAAGATTTGGTTTGTTTGTGCTTTTTAGCATTACTGATTGGAGCTGAGCGCTGACACAAAGTAGTCCCTGTCCTTCAAGTAGGATTCAAACCAGTCTAGCACTGTGCCAGAAATTCCTAGCCAGTTTTCAAGTCGGCCTAGTAATATGTTGTGGTCAACCGCGTCGAATGCAGTGCTGAGATCCAGTTAAACTAAGACCGAAATTCTGCCATTGTCTGTGTTTAAATGGATGTCATTGAATACCTTGAGCAGTCTCGGTGCTGTGGTGTGGTCGAAATCCTGACTGAAAAACATCAAAACAATTATTTAGTGCCAGGAAGTTGTTCAGCTGTTGAAAAACTGCTTTTTCAATGATTTTACTTAAAAATGGGAGGTTTGACATGGGCCTATGTTCATTTATGAGGTCTCATCTGTTGTATCTGAATCCGTCTTTACAGTGAATGTGCTGGGGTGACTGAGTGATCGTTCCCAGCTGTGTGTAGGTTTTGAATGCATGAGTTGCCTATGTTAGTGTGACATCCTGTCAGAGAGGATAGGAAGAGGAAAGAAGGAGGATTAAGCCTGGCTGAGACCAGGAGCTACTCATTTCTAGACTCAGGTTAAGGATCAGGGCTAGTGTGATTAAAGGAAGGGACTCCTGGGATTTATAAATTCAACAGTCTTCATAATAGAGAGAGGCAGCTTGTATATAGTCTTGCACAGCAAAGGGGCAACATGTGTGTGTGTGTGTGTGTGTGTGTGTGTGTGTGTGTGTGTGTGTGTGTGTGTGTGTTTGTAGTGCAGATGCATATGGAAGCGAGTCAGAGTTGTAAAGGAGCCCTGAGGGATTGGTTTAATTACTTGACACATCCCCGGCTCTTTGAAGTGGCTTCTGGGAGCTGCAGCTAGACGAGTTTGTTGTGGCCTTTTGTGGCTGTTTGGCTGTTTAGGTCTTCATGAGGTCTGGGTCTGAGTGACCAGACTGCAGACTTCACACCCCGTAGGAGGACCTCAACGCCCCTGCTCTACAGGGGTGCTGAGTTCTGGAGAGTTACTACCCCTCAGGGTAGATTTTGGGGAAGAGGGGGGAGGGGGGGACACTGACGAGGCTGCACGCTGCTGCTGGACTAGGACAGCTTGGATGGCTGAAATTCAGGGGACAAATTCCACCGGCGACTGCTCAAATGCACGTGTTTGTGTGTCGCGTTTTTGCGTTGCGTGTTCCGTGTCGCCACTCACTTCCATGTGTTGGTGTGCAGCTGCCGCATGGCCAATAAAACGGGGTGGTAACAGGGGTAGGGGAGGATGCAGTCTGGATGTCTTATCAGTTCACCCATAGAGCTGAGGGCTGGAGATCATCCCCAGTCAGAGCCTATGGAGACTGAGCACCTTCCTTTGTACTGTAGGTCAACCTTTATTAGCATTTCAATGATGCTGATGGGAGGGATGATATACATAAACAATCAATTCCCATGATGCTTCTCTTCAACTCTGAGCTAACCTACATCATGGGGGCATAAAGGTTTGCCCATGCGTGTGTGTGTGTGTTTGTGTTTGTGTGTGTCTGGTATCAGCTGACCAACAATGTTCTGCCACAGGACAATGGAACACAGGAAGGACCTGGCTCCACTCTGGCCATGAGGGACTAGAGGACACACATACCTGTGCACACTACACACACACATGCACACACACACACACACACACACACACACACATCCCTTTGTCTCCTTCCCCTGGGGAGTTCACACCGTTGTGTTGTAAATAGGCCGCAGTGAGAAGAGTGTCACCTTGGCTTACACACTCCAGGAAATGGGCCCTAATTCACAACCCAGTGGCAGAGAGGACAGCAGAGGCAACACACACACACACGCGTGCACACACACAAATAATTGGACCAGCAAGCGTTACACACACAGCCGAGCACACTTCAATCCCTCCAGAAAGCACGGGTACTAATGATCCATTGCAGCGTCCTCGTGCATGGAGGGGCCAGTGGCCAGGGCCAGTCAGACAGTGTGCCGGTCAGGAGTAGGGGGGGCGAGGGGGTGCAGGCAGTTGGGCTTTACAGGTCCAGTCAGCCGGGCTGTAATGGCCGCCCGGACGGGTCAGGGTCGCACAGTCGGAGGTCTGTGTTCTCTTCTGAGTCCCGCCGGCGAGGCACGTCCCCCCCATCTCTACCCCTGCCCCCCCTCTGCTCCCCGGTCCTGTCCCTCCAGACCTCCCCCCATTCCAGTCACCCTTTCTCCACCCTCTCCTCTATGAATACCGTTCAAGTGAATATACCCATATAGTAATATGAATAACAATACTGTTTCAAACTAAATACTGTTTGTCTGGGGTGGGGGTTGGGGAAAGTTGTGAGAGGGAGAAAGGAGCGAGAGTGTGAATGAGAGAATGAGAGAGGCGGGGCATAAGGGATTGAGAAGGAGAGAGAAAGAGAGAGAGGGAGAGAGAGAGGGAGAGAGGGAGAGAGAGAGGGAGAGAGAGAGAGGGAGAGAGAGAGAGATAGAGAGGGAGAGAGAGTGAGAGAGAGAGGGAGAGGGAGAGAGAGAGAGAGAGAGAGAGAGGGAGAGAGAGAGAGAGAGGGAGAGAGAGAGAGAGAGAGAGGGAGAGAGAGAGAGAGGGACTGGCCACCCACGCGCCCATTACCCGCTGGAGTCCTGCCAGTCTCGAGCGAGAGGGGAGCTGAACTGAACCACCTCTATCTGTCGGAGTAATCAAAGCCACATCTCACAAGCAGGACAATTAATGCCCTGTTGCTGGCTTAGAAAAGTGTGTGTGTGTGTGTGTGTGTGTGTGTGTGTGTGTGTGTGTGTGTGTGCGCATGCATATGTGCGTGCGTGTGTGAAGGATGAGAATGTCCACTAAGAGAGGAGATGTTTGTTCAGCCGGTGAGTCCACTGATGAGATTAAGCTCTGTAGTTGTGTGTGTGTGTGTGGGGGGGGGGGAATGTAAACAGAAGACAAGCTGAGAGAGAGAGAGAGAGAGAGAGAGAGAGAATATTTCAGTCGGAAGGAGAGAGGGTTCAGCTGCTCTTTCTCTCTTCTACCTCCCTCCTTCTCTCCCTATCTCTCACAGGCAGGTGTGGCTTCTTGGCCAACCCCCACGTAGCCTTTGTGCATGTGCACATGCGTGTGCATATGTCTGTGTGTGTGTGCATGTGTGTGTGTCTGTGAGAGCTTTCTCACACATAGTCTGGCTTTTCCTTGACACAGCCAACCTGTTGTTTCTGTACTTCCCACACTTTAGAGGAAGTATTATTAAAATAGCAGGTGACAGAGAATAATGGTCTCTCACATATACACGAACGGTTTGATGTTTGCACTCTAATGGACACTAATGGACAAACACACACATGTACGTGCCACACACACACACACACACACACACTCACACACACACACACACACACACACACACACACACACACACACACACACACAGACTGCTGTAGTCTATGAGAACAGGTCTTTGGGAGCACAGGGGAAGTGCTTTTCAGGGTCGTTCAGATAAACCTTCGTCAGAGGAAATCTGGATTGTGTCGCACGGTTGGGGGTTAGGGTTGGGGTTGGGGGGTGGAGAGGGGAGATGGGCGGGGGGTGAGGTAGCTAGCTCGACAAATTTCCCCCTGTCCGCTCACACACACAGATGCGCGCAATCACTGTGTAATCTATCAAATAGTCCAGACACAGTCAAAATTGACCAAACTTTATTACACACACCTCTGAAATAACAACCTGTAGACTGCTGTCTATCCGCTGCTGTCTATCCACAGCCTGTCTGAAATGTGTGGAACTTCTTGGGGGCCATTTTGGGAAGGGGTCTTATGTCAAAGTGGTAGGGTCTTGTTTCCATGGTATTCCTCTAAGGGCGCACCTGATAGGCTGTCTTTCCATTGAGGAGCAGGGGAGATGGGATAAGGATCTCTCTCATCGTGATCTAGCGTCCGCAGAGCGCGTGCGTGTGTCTGTAGGTGTGTGCGCGCATGCGTGTGTGTGTGTGCATGAGGCTTTGTGCGCGTATACGTAGAGCATGCTTGTGTGTGTGTGGGAGCAGGTCGCTGTCATTGTGAGAGTTATGGCCGCTACATGACTGAAATGATGAGACGACCACATGAGGGGTCTATTTAGGCTGTCCTGGGGACTTTAAGAGCATGGTCCAACTTTGAAGTCTGCTTCAGGTTTTGTATCAATCGGTGTCTGTGCATGTGTGGTGTGTGTGTTTGTGTGCTTGTACGTGTGCGTGTGGACTCTGAGACCTCCCTGCTCCCCAACTTTCCACGTTCATTAAGCAGCAACACGGAGCTAGCGAATGTTAAGACAGTTCAAATTAACCCTACGTGCGACAGAAGTGGTCTCAGCTGTCTGTAGTATCACTTTCCTTCTAAATGGTATGAAGGGGGGTCCGACAACTGCCGTCATGACCTTGCCCACCCCCCTCCCCTCACAAAAAAAACTAATCCAGCCCTCGACTGCACCCTCCACTCCACAAGCCTCACCAGAATCTCTGAGGTGGGGCAGAACAGAACCAGAATCTGTGGGGTGGGGCAGAACAAGGTTACCCGCGTTCACCCTCTTCTGACTTTCCAAAGCCACAGTCAGTCTCCTCCTCCTGCTGCCTGTCAATCATGGAGCGATGCTGGTGAGGTTTGACAGGTCCGGGGCAGATGGCTAATGGTATGGGAACGGGGGTCTGCTAAGGGACAAGGGAGAGACACTAGCTTGTCAGCATCTAGGGCTATGTCTGGGAGAGAGGCTCTTAAGTCTGGCGAGGCTTTAAGTGTGTTTAAATTTAAGGGCAGGATGGGGTGCCGTGCATGTCCCCTCCGCTGATGAGCTGCTGTCACCTTGAATCATGATGGAAAGTGACAGCCAGCCAGGAATAAGTCCCCTGATTAGCGAGCGATGTCTGAATCCCATCCCTCCACAGCACTAGGCTGGGCTAGGGGTCTAAAATGTAATGTCAGAGATAATTCCTCACATACCTCCAGTCCTCCTCCTTAGCTATCTCTTATCTCTATCTTTCTATTTCTTCTCCTCCTCCTTTTTTATTTTTATTTTTACCCCCCCCCCCCCCCCCCCCCTGGTATCTCCCCTCATCTGCCTCTCAACGCCTCCTTCCTTGGCATCTTTCTCCGCTGAGCTCCTGTTGGGGGAGATATGGGGAGGTTAGAGTGACACAAGGGTCTACCGTATGAAACGGAACGCGACTCCATTTTGAAAACGAGGAAAGGCATTATCCGCGACTCGCGAGCCCGGCGAAGGAGAAGAAGCGCTCAGTTGCCGCGTCTTCGCATTAGCCTGACATCGGATCCTTAATGTACAGGCCTCGGATCAGGGGTGAGGAGGGTGAGGAGGAAGGGGGGGTCCTCGGGGGACGTCGGAGGGGTGTGTGGAGCAGGGTCCTGCGTGCCGTCGGGCAGCCGTCCGCGGGGGGGAGGCACATGGTGCCAACAGCTGCCGTGGTGAAACGCTAACCCCACTAAACGCTGTCCCCGGTAAACACCGCTGGGCAGAGCACATGCCGACATGGGGCTGGGGGGGCGCCCCCAGCTGACGCCGTGGAGAAAGGAGAATCTAACTCTGTGAAATGGCTTATTAGACGACGGTTGGAAGTCAGAGGGGCAAAGAGACAAGCGTGTAAAGGGGAACTCAACACCGCTCTGGGCAGGCCGCAGAGTCAGACTCTGACGACCAGGGTGATCCTCCCAGGACTTTTATTTTCCCACAGAGAGATCGCTTGGAGTCAGTGAACCATCGAGGGAAGAGGACTTTTATTTTCATGGTCTGAATCAAATGATGAAGTGATACACAAGAGTTATCCAAGGGTTAGCCTAGTGCATCATAGTCCCTGAGTCACAAGTAAAGGGGGGGATGGGTTTTAGTTCATAGTTCAGACGCCAGGTTCGATCATTCTTCAATTCAGAGCTATTGTGGCTCCATTACCCTCTAATTGATAGATGAACAGCAGGGTGTGCTGTCTGTCGCAGCTTACTGGAGCCAGTGTGGTTTCCCATGCTCACGGTCCCCCAGGGGAGTGGCAGCAACAGATGTGACATCTATTCCCCTCCCTCTGCCACTCCCTCTCTCTCTCCCTCCTTTACCTCCATACCTCCCTCCTACTGCGATCCATCCTCCGCTTGTAAAAACACTCCCATTCAAATCCTGTTTCTTTTACCTCCATACCTCTGTCTCTCTGCGCCATCATCTCTCTCGAGGCACGTTGTAAATAATCCCCCTCAATTCAACTGATGGCCAATGAATAGTCCAAGAGTTTGTTTTCAAAATGTATTGACAAATGACCAACCCCCGACACATACACACACACTTGAATGACTTCACACAATTCAACAAAATCTTGAACAAAAATAGATAATAGATGTGGAAGCATTGGACACACTGACTGCCATACATTACATCACTTAGCAGGCAGCCTATGGATACAGGAAGCAACGTCTCCTCCATGTGTGACGACCTCCAGTTATCACAGACAATGAACAGAATTTTGCTAGTGCCTTAGCTTTTTGGCTTGGACATTCCTGCCATCTGTAGGCCCCTCACGACTAGTCTGTGGACATTTCCTAGGCTACCAAACACAAACACACACACACACACACACACACACACACACACACACACACTGTAACCCTGCCATTGTTCTACTTAAGTAATGGTTTGACCATTGTTCTAACAGCATTGTTTTAGACTAGTGGATGTAGCCTAATGGCTTATATAGTTGGATAGCCATCTCTTTTTTAACATGCCTTAATCCAGGGCTAAGGGCTAAAAATCCTCACTGCGGCATCCCTAATGTCTAGATGCCACCGTGTTTTGGTCTACGTACTTCACCACCGAAATGGAAGTGCATAGGGCAGGCAATGAAATTTGGTCAGAACTATAGACAGCAGGATGTAATACTGTAGAACCCATCCACCTTTAGTCAGGCTTTGGCCTGGCCTGGTTAGTGACCATTCACTGACATTTTGTTAGAGCCACTGTACACTGAAAGTTTGCCTTATGTCATATAAATGCACCCTGTAATTGGCTAACCTGGACTACACTGCCCCCCACTGGTGGTGGAGGTCCCTGGGGGCCTCAATTTTCCACTGTACTTATCCTTTTTTTTTTTCTTTTTTTTTTTACATTGATTCAATCATGTAAACCAATCCAATTGTGAGATGGTACATGTCACAGTTGGTCATTAAGCTTTGTGTGTCCGCCGGTGCCATCACCTGTAATCTGGGGCAGGGGGAGCTTGGCCTTACAAAAAAAAAAAACGTTTCAAAGTTAATTTGAAAGATTTCCCCTTGGAGACCTTCATCGAGAAAGACTTTTTAACAAACAAACAGTGACTTCAAAGTCGTTTATTTATGGTCACACAGCTTTATAACAGGGATTGTGTGTGTGTGTGTTGGCATGCCTGGGGGTGGAAGGAAGCAGTGGTTGTTTTGGTTTAAATCCAGTGGTGACAGCCAACATATATGTTTGGTTAACTTGCCCTCCAGCTCACTGGCCACGCCCCACCTCACATGAAATCCGAAAATAATGTGTGATGATTTATTCCTTGAAAAATAATTACATTATTTTATAATAATTATTGCAATTCCTTTCCATGATCCCCTTGATTTCAAATAATTTGTAATTGATTATGGATATTAGAGCCCATTAAAAGGTGGCATAGTTTGGCTACATATAATACCCCTGCTACACAATGTTGCAATCAATCCTGTGCTTTAAAAATCAAATTAAAAAATAAATCAAATGAATGCTAGGAGATGCTATATTCTATAACTACCATTGCTTGTTCCCATTGGCCCGGAAAGTTCTCTCAGAGTTTCCAAGTGATTCTAATCATGCCAGTCTCTACTGTTTGGCTTGGCTTACCTTCCCCAACATCTCACAACTATTTATTTTTCTCAGGAGATTAGATTTGGTAGATGGCTGAGATTACATGGCTATTTCTGCCTCTTTGACAACGTCAGCAGCAGAGTCCCACTGTCCCACAGAGTTCCCATGGAGGGTTCCCAGACTTCAGCAGAGCAGTGGAAGCTACTGCATGGCTTCAACCCTAGGCCCGCCTATAGGCAAGGCAAGGCAAGTTTATTTGTATAGCACATTTCAGCAACAAGGCAATTCAAAGTGCTTTACATGAGACATTAAAAGCATCAAGACAAAGTGCAAGAAACTCATTAAAGGTCATATGAAACGAAATGCAAAAAAGGACATTTAAAACAAAATGCAAGAAAAATAAAATACAGGAATAAAAGTTACAGTGTAGTGTATAAATGAATAGTTATTTGATTTAATAAAAAGCAGTGACGAAAAGAAAAGTGTTCAGTTTTGATCTAAAAGAACTGAGAGTTGCAGCAGACCTGCAGTTTTCTGGAAGTTTGTTCCAGATATGTGGAGCATAAAAACTGAATGCTGCTTCTCCATGTTTTGTTTTAACTCTGGGGACAGAAAGCAGACCTGTGCCAGACGACCTGAGAGGTCTGGATGGTTCATAACGCAGCAGCAGATCAGAAATATATTTTGGCCCTAAACCATTCAGTGCTTTATAAACCAACAGCAGTCTTTTAAAGTCAACTCATTGACAGGCAGGAAGCCAGTGTAAGGACATCAGAACTGGAGTGATGTGATCCACTTTCTTAGTCTTAGTGAGGACTCGAGCAGCAGCGTTCTAAATCAGCTGCAGCTGTCTGATCTTTTTTTTTTTTTTAGAGCTGTAAACACACCATGACAGTAGTCGAGTCTACTGAAGATAAATGCATGGACAAGTTTTTCCAGATCCTGCTGAGACATAAATCCTTTAATCCTTGATATATTTTTCAGGTTGACTTTGTAATTGTCTTAATGTGACTGTTGAAATTCAAGTCAGAGTCCATGATTACACCAAGATTTCTGGCTTCGTTTGTGGTTTTTAACATTACTGATTGGAGTGAGTGCTGACTTTGAATCATTCTTCTTTGGCTCCAAAGACAATTACTTCAGTTTTATTTTTGTTTAGTTGAAGAAAGTTCTGTCACATCCAATCATTGATTTGTTCAATGCACTTACTCAGTGCTTATATGGGATTATAGTCCCCTGGTGATATGGTGATATACATTTGTGTGTCGTCTGCATAGCTATGGTAATATATTTTGTTGTTTTCCATAATTTGAGCTAGTGGGAGCATGTAAATGTTGAACTGAAGAGGCCCCAGAATGGAGCCTTGGGGAACTCCAAGGTCATTTTTGTCTGCTCAGATTTGTAATTGCCTACATTACATTACATTACATTACATTACATTACAGTCATTTAGCAGACGCTTTTATCCAAAGCGACTAACAATAATTGCCTTTAACGTAGGAAAAGCCAATGTACTACTACTTGCCAGAGCTCACACTCACAAGTGCATCTTCTTTCTAAAACAAGTGACCAAGAGCATAATCTAGTGCTGAAGGCAAAGTGCAAGAATAGCAATCTAAAGTACAGTGCAATACAATACAATACAATACAATAGGTGCTTAGGAGGGAGGATTGTTGTAGTACTTGAAGAGATAAGTTTTGAGCCTGCGGCGAAAGATGGGCAGCGACTCTGCTGTCCTGACATCAGTGGGCAGTTCATTCCACCACTGCGGGGCCAGGACAAAGAAGAGCCGTGACCGTGTCGATCGACCGCAGGGGCCTCGGAGTGATGGGGCAACCAGTCGCCCCGAGGTAGCAGAGCGTAGCGGTCGGGAGGGGGTGTAGGGTTTGACCATGGCCTGGAGGTAGGAGGGGGCTGTTCCTTTCATTGCCCTGTAGGTTAGCGCCAGAGTTTTAAACTGGATGTGAGCCGCTACAGGGAGCCAGTGTAGGGAATGGAGGAGAGAAGTTGTGTGGGAGAACTTGGGGTGGTTGAACACCAGGCGAGCAGCGGCTTTCTGGACAAGTTCCAGAATGTCTGACCCACTCCAAATTTTAATGGGTTCTAAGTTGACCCATGCTACAACCCTCCACCAAGTTTCCTGAAAATAAGTCTAGTAGTTTTTGTGTAATCCTAGTCCAGAAAATGAATGGAGGTGAATGGGCTTCCGTGTTTGGGCAGCACAAAGTAGTCCCTGTCCTTCAAGTAGGATTCAAACCAATCTAGCACTGTGCCAGAAATCCCAGCCAGTTTTCCACGGCCTAGTAATATTGTTGTTGTCTATAGGCCCACGGAAAAACCTAGAGCTGAATGTGAGATGCATTTTCTGATAGTAGTTATTCTATTAACATCAAGTGTGTGTTGTACCCTGTTGTCATCAGGCCCAAATCTGTACATGTGATGTGAGCGCCCTATGCGCAATTATTACAATGTGAGTGTACGTACTTAGGTTTGTTTGTGTGTGTGTGTGTGTGTGTGTGTGTGTTTCTGTAAAACACACATTATTCCCTATGGACATTCCTCACTCTACATCTATCATCTCACATCCAACCGTGTGCTAAGGTGTTATCTGAGCCATCAAATATCTGCCTATCTTAACAGCTGTGGCCCAGCATGCAATACATGTCCAAGCAAGGAAGACATGTTAAAGACTGGAACATCTCACTCCCTTTGCACACAGTGACAGGCCATGAACAGGCCGCCAGGATAATGTCAATATTCAGGAGCTTATCGTGAGTTTAGACAGTGGTTAACTAAAATAGCCTCCGTTCTCCCAGCTTCCTACATTAGTGACAGGAAGGAGATACTCACAGAGGATGGAATATGTGATCGTTGTTGTCTGTGGCTGCCACAGGAAGTGATATAGTCTTGTCTAGTGATTTTTGTGGTCATGCGATTTATAGCTTAAAGCTGCAGATGAGTTACTGTACATCATTATGACTGGACACATACATACTCTCATGTCAGGCTAGTCATATATAATGTTTATATAGAGTACAGCCTGTGGGTTATAGCTAGTATATCAGAGGGGAGGGCGTGGGAGTGAGCGAGGTGTGAGAATATGTGAGAGCTCAGAGGGTGATTTCTTTCCTCCAGAGGTTGGCTGTGCCAGGCCAGGGGGCGGTAGGAGCCCTGTTCCAGCCTGCACACAGGCTCCACACACACACACACACACACACACACACACACACGCACACACACACAGAAGCTGGAGGAGCCGTGTCCCAGCCTGCCCCTTGGCTCACAGGCTCCAGACACACTCTGCTGGGAAGCCCAGTTTCGGTTGACATGTCTGAGCGAGAGACAGTGGTGGGAGAGCATGTGAACGGGAGGCCACACACGCAGCACTTTCACACCACTCATCCCTACACACACACACACACACACTGAGTGTCTGAATACACCTGAGACTATCATTACCTCCGCCCCACAGCGTTGCAGTGTGAGAGGTAAGGTTTTCAGTGGTGTGTGTTTGTCCGTTAGCAGGATAATGCAAAAACTACCAGATTGATTTTCACGAAACTGGTGGGTGTAGCATGGTCCAACTTAGAACCCATTAAAATTGGGAGCGGATCCGAATTATGGGGCGGGTCCACAGGCTGCCCAAACACGGCAGCCCATTCACCTCCATTCATTTTCTGGACTAGGATTACACAAAAACTACCAGACTTATTTTCAGGAAACTCGGTGGAGGGTTGTAGCATAGGTCAACTTAGAACCCATTAAAATTTGGAGTGGGTCGGCCATTCATCTCCATTCATTCACTCCATTCACCGCCATTCTATGGTGGGACAAGGGACTGTAGATTCAGAGAGCAGTAGCTGATCCAACGTTTTGTTGGCCATACCTATTCTGAGTGCTCAGAAGCTCTCACTATGGCAAGAACGTCTGGGAACAAGCTATGATATTCGTGGACACCAATGAGAAGATGAAGTTTGGAACCACCAGGACTCTTCCTAGAGTTGGCCGCCTGGCCAAACTGGGTAATCGGGGGAGAAGGGCCTTGGTCAGGGAGGTGACCAGAAACCCAACGGTCACTCTGACAAAAATCCAGTGAAAGGGCATAGTGGTCTTCGCAGGAATGTTAGCAATATTCTAGAATTCAAGCACATCAATCAATGGTGATGCAATAATAAAATGCTCTAGCAGTCTAATTCCTTCATTTTTATTCGATGATCATCATCAGATGAACTGGAGTTCATGACTGCCCAAGAGCAATAGAACAGATGATTGATATTGGTCTGTACAATCTTAATTTAAAACTTCAACATCCACATCTATATCTACGAGCACTTATCCGCCCCAGTATTTCTAACCAGGCCAGGTCCAGCCTGGCTTATGGCTGATAAGCGTACATACAGCTGTTCTTTTGATAGTTCTGGACAAATATCATTGCCTGCCCTATGCCCACAAACAAACAATTAAACCTCACTTCCTGTTTATGCGGCATTGCGTTGCCGTTGAGTGGCAGCCATGTTAATTTGTGACCATTGTCTCTTAGGGAGCATGCATATTAAGTAGAATGTCAAAGGGATGATGTGTTAAGCAATGAGACCTCACTTCCTGTTTATGTGGCGTTGCATTGATGTTGAGTGGCGGCCATGTTAATTTGTGCCCAATGACTCTTAGGGAGCATGCCTATTATATATAAGCCCTGTTGATCAGTTTGATCTGCTGAGGAGCCTGCTATCTGGTAAACCATGCCGATAAATTTGATCTGCTAAGGATAGCATGGTATCTGATAAACCACGCCGCTCAATTTGATCTACTAAGTCAGAATGGTATCTCTCGCATCCGTCTTCCTTATAGTCTGTACAACAGCTTACATACAGATTCAGAGCTGTTCTCTGGTGCTGTTGCCATACCCCATTCATTAGAATATAAGGACTGGCGTATGTATGCATTTATTTCATAGGCCTATTATTTATTTAATATAGACTCAAATGGCATTCCATATATTCCAGCCATAACTAAGCTATGATTCCACCCGTATGTTGGTGAAAAATGAATGTACTAACAAGCTTGCTACTTCGGAAAGAAGTTATGAATGTATATTTTCTGAACACTACATGAATGAAAACGTAATGTAATAAATATCTACTACTGAAATCAGAATTGAAGAGGACTCTGAGTAAATTACATACATTTAATAAAACTTAGCCTACATTTAATACATTTTTGAAGGAAATACTGCAAAGTAGAAAACAATATTGCATGACAAAGAATATTGCAATCATATTCAAAAAAGACCAAACAATAATTCATGTAAAATCACAAGTCACACATTTCATAATTACACAGAAATTGATCAAGATGTCCTAACACTAGAAAAGGAAGACGATCCTCAATTATTGCTCTCTGATCAAGTCACTATTGCACAGGGGATAAGCTAGTTAACTAGTACGAGAACACACAAGACATTGCACTCCTTGTTTTTAAGTGCATCTCTACAGTATTTCTTAATATACTAAACTACACCTCTAAAAATATCAAGCTGAATGCTTGTTACAAAATGGAAATTCTTTTTTAAAATATGCATCGAGATATATTCCAGCTTATAAAAATAATTATTTAGATTCTTCTGTTAGTTGAAAAGATGAGACATGATGAATGACAAGTGACTTCTTACTGGGCAAGTATCAAGTTTCCCCCAAATCCTCTTTCTATACACCTGTCTGTGCAGTCAACGATGTGCTCGGTGTTTGTTGTACTCTTATATACTCTACAAACATTCTAATCTTCTTAATGATTTATCGTTACCATCCTGTAAGAAACCAAATACATATATACACGCTTAGATTTAAATTTGCTTTTTTTTTTTTAGTTTAGTTACGCTTCCATTAGTGAACAAAGCAGTTTCCCTGAACTAAGCACTTTAACACTGAAGCAGCATCAAACGCTGGTTGACCTTTAAAAACTTTGCAAACATTTTGGACAGTTTAAGTACAGATATAGAAACATCATATTTGTAAACAGTACACAGTTTGAGATACAAAACATATACTTTAACAGTAAAAGGAATGTGCTTCTGAAAACCTAATTACTTAGGTGTGTAAACAGTCACTGGGTTACATTTCTAAGTTGATCCTCAAAGTCTGCTATGCTGAGTGGATGAGGGGGATGTATCCACTATAAACACTGTATATTAACTATTGGATCACTCTTAAATGCAGGCGTTCAGTGATATAATGTATGCAAGTAGTGCCTTTGTATATATTCAAAATGTGGGTTAACGTAATATCCCATATCTAAGTAAACTGTGCATTAATCCTGGTCTCCGTGTCAGGCAACAGCTGCAGAGAACTATCGTTAAATCTATTTCAACCTATTTTGGTCTCATGACAGATGGTGATATTTGCAGAGATGTATGGAAGTCTTAATAGACATGAAAATGAGGGATATAATTTTAAGTCACAGCAATCACAGAATGTTGTGCATTCAAAATAGAGTATGTCTATGTTTAACAGAGTTGAATTGGTTAAGCTCGGTACAAATGCCACCAGTCCGCACCAACAAATTGCTAGCTTTTTGGTGGCATAGCTGGCTAAAAGTGTTTAGGGGAGATGGTCATGTGTTTGTTGGTTAGAGGACCCAGGTTTAAACCCAGCAAGGGGAAAGCAGAAATTAAATTTTCCCCTTTAAACTGATCTTATTTGTACAACATTCCTGTAGTGCTGCAGCCTAAGTGGCATTTGGAATATGCTATACTATGGAAAGGGAATGCCAGGATGTCTGGAGAGTTAACTACCTCAAGTCTTTATTGAGTTTATGACTCCTTTAGGTTGGGGGGTTCAGCAATAAGTTAAAGGACGTTGAACACCGCTTTTCGGCAGATAGCAGACAGGATGGGTGTACAAGTAAACATCAACTCCACAGGAGGGTTGAATCTTATCTACCAGATGGCCTTATCTCTGTATCTTCAAACTGCTAAGTGACATATATTTAAATACGATGCTTACACTGGCCTACATGGATGTTTATGGTTGTATCTAAGTTACAGAATATAAACAATGTGAAGGGGTCTGCGGTGATGTAGCGGTCAAAGCATCAGGTTCTGCTACAGCTGCCCACCAGGGACTGGGGTTTTGCGCCCTGGTCTCGCCAAATCCAGATATGGCCGCATCCCACAGTGGTGTGGCATATTGGGCCACTACTGCCGAGGATGGTTAGTTTAATTTCAGCGCGAGGGTCCACTGCTCTACAGTGACCTCCACTGCTCTACAGTGACCTCCACTGCTCTACAGTGACCTCCAGGCTAGTGATGGAGTCACGGCCACGGGCTTGAGAGTGGCTCTCTCTTCCGGATCGCCAACCGCGACGGGACAATTGGACAATAAATTGGGTGTAATTGGCTACCAAATTGGGTGAAAAAGGGAAAATAATAATAGTTATTATATACATACACACAATCTATATGGACAAAAGTATTGGAACACCTACATGTACACATTACAGCTTTTATGACATCCCATTCTAAATTCATAGGCATTAATATGGAGTATAATAGCTGCAAAGGGATGGCCAATTTCTTATTAATGCTAAAATATAGGTGTCCCAATATTTTTGTCCATATAGTGTGTGTGTGTGTGGGTGGGGGTGCATGTATAAATTTGCAACAGAACGTAATGCAAATCATCCCAAGCAAACAAATGCCTGGAGATATTGCAGTTGTGTTTTGCTGCGATACGTCTGGATGACATGCTGACTGAAAAACCTGCCGGACTGATCGTGTGCAGGGATGATTCTGATGAGGAAGATTTACCCCCCACTAACACAAGGATGACTTGCCGAGGCTGAACGCTATCCTGGATGAACGGAGACAGGCAAGGACAGGGACCACAGGGCATTTATGTGATTAACACTAGCCTATTTCTATCGTCACATCAGTTAAGTTTCCATCTTGCTCCTTGGTTTCTGTTTACTAGTCCCTTGTAGCCTGTTATATATTCTGTGTATATACCCTCAAGAATCTTCAGGTATACCATTTAGAATCCTCAGGTTTCTCACAGTTCCATATCAAATTCCACACATACTGGGGCCTAGGTGAAGGGCCCGAGTTTCCAAGGATTGAGACTACGCTACGCTTAGCTAAACGGGGTCATTACCGTCCCTGAAGTACACCTGCTCCCACACCACTGTCCCCCACCCACAGAAGAAGCCCCAGAGGTTGCGCAGCGTGCCGCGGTCAAAGGGGTTCTCGTCGGCGCCGCAGTGTTTGAGGTAGGAGATGCGGTGGCGCGACATGAACTCCCAGGTGGTGGTGTTCAGGGAGACCAGGTAGAGATGGGAGCCCAGCAGGAGCAGCACGGTCAGGGAGAGCACGGCCACCAGCGTGGCCACCGCCAGCAGCACGCCGTTAGCACGGAGCCACAGCTGCAATGTGGAGGCGTGGATGAATCCCGACCTGACAAATAAGAACAGGGGTTTTACTTCACCTTTACTTATGCAGGGGGTTCAATTGGAAAAATACATTTTGCAAGGGTGCCCTGCATACAAAAAACATTTATTTGCCAGGTACGTTTTCACATGAGGAATTTTACACAATGAATGGTGCACAGAGGACTTTCATATACAATAATAGCACAAGTAGGCACTTTCCTGAATCGATCATTGGTAATGTTCAATCGATTAATTGTCATTAAAATGCCAAAATTTCCAAACAATACCAAATGCACAGACTGGGTTATTTTTTCTGCCACAGTTCCACAGTTCTGATGTGCACAATAACCCAAAGCCCAGCCAAAGCATAGGCACAGACACATCACAACAAAGGCCGTCCAAGGAGAATTGGTATGTGCAAACAATAACCATTTAGCGTTAGGTTTAGGGTTCAGTTAAGGTCAGGGTTAAGGGTTAGGCAAAAGAAAAACTTTTGACTTGGAAAAAAAAAAAGAAATTCCATTTGTACGGGTCCAAGTAAAGGCAACAAAAAACTCACCAAGCCATGTGGAGACCCCACACTAAGACCAGCAGCTGGAAAGCCAGGTAGAGCACAAACCAGCGATGGTTGTTCTCACCCACACAGTTCTCAATCCAAGGGCAGTGGTGGTCATAGCGCCGGACACAGTGCTGACACGTCTGGCAGTGCTTGGATCTCATTGGCTGCTGCTCAGGAACAGAGGAGGGAGAAAGTATTCATTTTATTGAAACAATATTCATGATCAGGTCTTTTTATTCAAATCTGGAGCAATATTTCACATCTCCTAAAATACTTTCTCCATGACTTAGACAAGTTATATTGTCTTATATATTGATTCGATTCTGAACTTTTTATTTCTGATATTTTACATTTCTTATCTCATTCCTGTTTATTTATTCTTTGTAAATAACAATTGCATTTCGTTGACAATAAAGGTCCTGAACTGAAAAAAATGAACTGACGTTTCAGGTGAATAACAGAGATGTGCACTCGACAATGCATAGTCCTCTGTATCAAATGAAAGGGCATGTAATATATATAATATAAGGCTCTTACAAATTGTGAGTTAAGCATTCCATGACCACATGCCTCATAAATACATATTGTGTAATGTATGCACAACTATTCACCTAAAAGTGTGCTTAAGTTTACATGCAAAAGTTGGTATTTATGGAAATTTAACTTGCCGTGACCCTACTGTATGCTCATCTCCAAGCAAGCTTCAGACCCATGCATACTCACATCCTCAAAAGTGAATGTGATATTATAGTTTTAACTTCCAAAAGACATTCCAAAGTTTCTATTATGTCTACTGTCTATTTAGCATCCCATTGGTTCATCTCAATCATAGGCAGAAGTGTCATTCTGAGAAATTACATTTCTTGTCTTTTCTCAATGTAATCGCCATTTTGATGTTGCCTCTCACAAATTATATGTCTTTCATTATGAATTGAGGCGTGAATAACATCTATTCATGTCTAATTGTAGGCGTTAACAGGGTGGATAACAAAGCCACAATTTTAGGATTAGTTCTGGATTGGAAACATGCACCTGGGTAAGGTATGCCAAGGATTGTTAAGTTCATACGTCACTTACTCACAAGAGGGAGTTGGCTCAGTGAATACGAACCTGGGTTAGTGTGAGGGCAGGGGATCCTGGGTTAGTGTGAGGGAGATATGGTGAGGTTGGGCAGAGGATCCTGGGTTAGTGTGAGGGAGATATGGTGAGGTTGGGCAGAGGATCCTGGGTTAGTGTGAAGGATATGGTGAGGTTGGGCAGGGGAACCTGGGTTAAGGTGAGGGATATGGGGAGGTTGGGCAGGGGATCCTGTGTTAAGGTGAGGGATATGTGAGGTTGGGCAGTTGATCCTGGGTTAGTGTGAGGGATATGGTGGAGTTGGGCAGGGGATCCTGGGTTAGTGTGAGGGAGATATGGTGAGGTTGGGCAGAAGATCCTGGGTTAGTGTGAGGGAGATATGGTGAGGTTGGGCAGGGAACCTGGGTTAGTGTGAGGGAGATATGGTGAGGTTGGGCAGGGGATCCTGGGTTAGTGTGAGGGAGATATGGTGAGGTTGGGCAGGGGATCCTGGGTTAGTGTGAGGGAGATATGGTGAGGTTGGGCAGGGAACCTGGGTTAGTGTGAGGGAGATATGGTGAGGTTGGGCAGGGGATCCTGTGTTAAGGTGAGGGATATGTGAGGTTGGGCAGGGGATCCTGGGTTAGTGTGAGGGATATGGTGGAGTTGAGCAGGGGATCCTGGGTTAAGGTGAGGGGATGAGGTTGGGCAGGGAACCTGGGTTAGTGTGAGGGATATGGTGGGGCATTTTTTTCCTTCTCATACACACATGTTTACATTGGTATTTCAATGTTTTTCATTAATGAGAACAACTAAGAAGTGTGTGTCAGGTAAAACACAAAACTGTAACTAAATAGAACATGCAGTTTCATCGTTACTAGTAGTAGCAAGGTAAATAGAATGTTTGAGGACATGAATCCCCCAGTGCACACCGTAGTTGTGTAAAGTCTGAATGGTGTCACCTCTAAAGAGGGAAATGCTTAAAGTTCTTAAACTTTGAATAGACCCCTTAGACATGCCCTATAGCCATGCTTATAGATTTGAAGCCACATACCTGGACTAAGCAATGTCCACACCTACGCTGTCTAAGTGACTTTGTTGTTGGTGGAATCATGTCCTGTTGCTCATCAGTGACGCCAAGGGTGAACTGAAAGTAGGGTGCAAGGCACACAAGGAAGAACCTTTAGGTTTGTGTATTGATAGCATTGACAGTGTATCCATTAAGATAAATCATATGAATAGTGTATGGCAACAAGAGGGATAATATATGTTTGACATACCTGCAAATTGAGTTCATCAGATAGTACAAAGCCAGGGTCCATGAGGGACACCGCGAAATACAACAACACTGACACCAGAACCAACAAGACGAAGAGCACGGGCTGTACGAGCTCCCCCGTCTCCTCCTGTTTCTGCAGACCTGCAACATAATGAGCAGCTATTATACTACCGTGTCCAGAGGGCTACATTTAAGTTCAGCATACCTATCCATACTGTATCTACATCATGCTATAGAGCCATCTATGCTAATGTTCATCATTCTGCGGGACATTCTTATGCGAGTAACAGTAGCACTAGCTAAGCTAACGTGGATGGGATTTGTGCTAGCTAGCATTATTGTTTAGATAATAACTAGGAAGTTAGTTATAGCTAACATTACCTGTATTATGTAGGAAAAGTATCAACGTTATCACCCATGTTAGGATAACGTGTGCAGTCCTTACAAGAAATCCTGACCCGAACACATTTTTGAACATCCTTCTAGCATTCTTGAACCTCGCTAACATTAGCTAATGTAATGTTACATGGCCTGCGCACTACCAGCGGTGCCTAGATAAAAGATCAGATAGATTAGATAGCATGTTAGCTGCAACATCTATTAACTGGCGAGCGCTAGTGATAATGGTCGTGCGTAGTGGAATGCACGTTAGTCAACTACTGTAGCTCCCATATCATTTTCTAGCTAGCATAACACAGCGTCATAGATAGAGTTACGACACTCTAGACTTCTGTTGTAATCGGAGAATGCGGAAGTAACGCGTATCGTGGGGCGACCAATAGTTTCAAACACTGTATAGTTCCAGCTTTGAGCCCCATTCATTTCATTATTTCCAAGGAATGCTGTTTAGTTTTTTTTATTATATTACTTTTTTGGGGGGACAACGCTCATCAATTTAATTAATGGTATTTTATGTAGCCAATTTTAGTTAGATAATGTTTATTAAATGCAGTTTGCCAAAGCAATATTTGCTAGCTATGGTCAGTCAAATCCTTGGATACACAGGCAGATCCTAAACACTGCTCTAGTTATATGGCTTCTGCACAATGCAACTTTGTTACTTTATTGAATGTGGGCCTATTCATTTTGGTCTGAAAACATTGCTATTAAATATTGTGCTTTTTTTTTACACTTCCATTAATACAAAAGTATCGGGGCACCTTACATACACCTTACACCACCACACACACAAACACACACACAAACACACACACTACAACTACTTGGACTATTAGGAGCTTTTATGACATCCCTTTCTAAATTCATAGGCATTAATATGGAGTTGGTCCCCCCTTTGCAGCTACAGTATAACAGCTTCCACGCTTCTAGGAAGGCTTTCTACAAGATTTTGGAGTATGTCTGTGGGAACTTTTGCCCATTCATCCAGAAAAACATTTGTGAGGTCAGACGCTGATGTTGGACGAGAGGGCAACATCAGTGCAAGCTGTTATAGCTGCGAAGGGGGGACCAACTCCATATTAATACCTATGAATTTAGAATGAGATGTCATAAAAGCTCCTGTAGGTGTAATGTGTAAGTGTCCCAATACTTTTGTCCATATAGTGTATGAGTGTGTCTAAAATAATGTGGGCAGCTGTGGCTCAGGAAGTAGAGCAGGTCGTCCAATAATCGTAGGGTCGGTGGTTCGAATCCCTCCTGTCCTCATATTGAAGTGTCCTTAGGCAACATACTGAACTCCAAATTGCTCCCAATGAGCAGGCTAGCACCTTGCATGGCAGCTAAGGCCATTGGTGTGTGAATGTGTGTGAATACAGTAGGTGAATGACTAACTAGCATCCCCCCCGTTAAACGAATACATCAAGCAGAGACCTGGCAGTGGCCCCACATTCAGAACCACCAGAGCCACAGACAGAGGTGACTGTGTCATCCCACACAGGCGCACCACCTTCGGGCAGACGGTCTTGTCTGTCAAAGGTGGTAATATCTGGAACACCCTGCCATCTCACATTAGGGAAAGCCTAACACTGAGCACTTTTAAAAACCACTTGAAGGGATGTCTGAAGTCCACTCAAACCTGCACACATGTACAGTAGGACCTTTTGCACTTTATTTTGAATGATATGTAATTGGATGATGAATGATGCGTATGTGTGATGAATGTGTGAGGTGTGAATGTGATAAACGATGTGTAGCCTATATGTATAAAATTGTAATTAGAATGCGAATGTATGTTGCTGTCGCTGTTGTGCAATACATTGTGCACTACATTGTGTGGAATATGTTTTTTGTACAGTACTTTCTTTTTTTATATATTCCCGTATATTATTGTATTTAACTACTGACATAACTTATTATTATAATGCACTGTAGCCTAACTCTTCCATACTAGGGAACAGCCTGTACCATCTGGCAGGGGACTATCAATGTAAATCAGCCTTTTGGCTGCAATTGTAGTGCATTTACATTTTTGTTTTAAAATGTTCATCAATGTCCCTACTTGAGCAAATAAAATGAATTGAATTGAATGAGAAGCCATTGTAAAGCGCTTTGGATAAAAGCGCTACATATGTGCAGTCCATTTACCATTTATATGTACATACAAAAATATAAAATTCACTCTCAACACATCATTGCATAGATGTCATGAGGGGAAATGTGCAATTAGAAATAGAAATGGGTTTGGCTACCTGGCCAGCATCTGTACCTTATGAAACGTACAAAGAAAAATAAGACAAAGCGTCCATGTAACAAAATATAAATGTGCATAGTCGCGGTGGAGCGATGATCACGCTGGTAAGTGGGGCTGTTGAAACAGTGGAGTGATGGAGTGGGTGGGGTGATGCTGAAGCTGTAAGAATAGAATATTGTCTGAAATTACGTGCAGAAAATCATTGTCAAGTGCCAAAATTCAAAATCTATAATATCTTTTGATATGCTACAGTAGCGTAATGGAACAGTAGTTATAGAGTTAGACATGTTTGCTACAGTGGATAGGGTGATAAAATAGCATCACAGTCCAAAGGATTGTAAACAACATGATTATCTGCAAAAGGACCAAGATTGTGTAAAGCACTTGTGTGGGGAGCAATATCAGTATGATTCCCAACAGGCAAACCTATTGTATGTACTGTCAATGTGGGCCAGTCAGAGGGGGAGAGTGTGATTTCAGTACACAGAACAATGAAGCTCTGGTTTCTGTCATGCCTATGACAACAGAGCAAACAACACATGCAGCAGGGAGAGATAATGTTGTTTTGTGTGTGTGTGTGTGTGTGTGTGTGTGTGTTTGTTAAGACTGAGAAAATAGATAAGATCATTCAGCTCAATGTACAGGTCAACAAACATATCACACAACTCCAAAACATTATTTACATGTCACATAAGAAAATTGAGAAATGTTCCTGGTCAATGTCAACCGTCACTACTTTTTGGTGATTACAGTAGGCCTACCCAGCAGTGGTGTTAAAATGGCTTTTCTTCATTCAAAGTAGGACCAGGTTCACACAGGATATGTTGAGGCCGCTAGTTGGCCCCTAGATCTCTCCTTCGAAAAAGAGATCTAATCTCAATGGGACTTCTCTGGTTAAATAAAGGTTAAACTAACAAATAGAGGGGCCCCGGCAGGTGTGTAGGCAAGTTCAATACTAAGGTACACACACAAACAACAGTCTTTGTCGCTGCTCCACACGTTTTCAAAGGCAGAGTTCAGAATGGATGGGCCACCACCGTCCTAGGATAGGGAAACACACTTCAAAATTCAGTTTTAACCCAACTCACTACACACAACATCCATTACCCTGATAAACAGCTTGTTTTTCTTTAGGAAAAAATATTTTTTTTTAGCTCCACTCAGGTGATACTAAGCAATTCTGAACAGCATTGTGTGCCATGTTGTTTAGAGTTTACAGTCAATTCAAGACAGCATAATGTAATTAGTAGGAGCCTACTGTCACCCCCACCCCCCCCACACCTCTTACCTTTCTATAGCTGTCCTCTCTTCCTCCAGTTGTGGCGCTTGGAGGGCAGGGATGCTAGTCTTTCCCTCCACTGTGCAGCTCATGGGAAGACAGTAGTGGAGAGGCAGGTGATTTTATATTTATTTAAGAGAGACAGAGAGAGAGAGAGGGGGGGGGGGGGGGTGATAGCTTGTGTGTGTGTGTGTGGGAAAGAGGAAACAGGTGTGGCACTCCCTCACTTTGGGTCTCTGGGTCCGACGTCGAAGCAGCTAGAGACATGCCTGTGTCATGAGGGTACCACTGGTACCGATGTCTTCACACTGAAGCTGTGGACATACTACTAGACCTGTAACACCAACACAGTTACCTGGGCATCTCTCACACATACACACCCATAAACTATGTCATTGAACAAAAGTAAATAACTAAATAACATTAGTAATTTAACAGACACTTTTATCCAAAGCAGCTTATAACAATAATTGAATTTAATGCAGCCAGTCAGTGTACTAGCCGGAATGGAGTGCCACTGCCATCTAGTGGACACCAGGTAAGTGAACCGCACGAATGCAGTGCAGACTTGCAGGTGTACTGAGGTTTCCTGATGTTGTTCACCAAGTGACCATCACCTCATCAGCTCCCCCAGACAGCATGCTGGAGAACACGCTATGAAATAATATGACATACAAACTCTTGGTCTGAGGAAATAATCTTCCAGTTTTGCTGTGCTATTCGAATTAGCTAAAAGACGATATGCAGTATTTAATTGAAATGAATCATTGATGTACTTACTATGTTCCTTCAATGACCTTCATGGCAATAGTGTTGATGCGGTTGCCATGGATCCTGTCCACATCTCGGTCAAGGTTGAGCGTCTCTAGCGCTGGTGCGCATACAGAAAATGAAATCCCTGTCTCACCCGCCTCTCCAAGGTTTAAATTTACAATGTAGGCCTAGTTGTTGATGGGACAGGAGCATGGATATTTTTTTAGACAGTCTGTGCTGCTTAACAGGCTAAAGATACCACTCCACTGATTGCAGGGCTCTTTCCAAAGAGTTTGACTTAATAGTTTCTGATATGCTTATGGATGCAAATATGACAGTATAGTAACACTAAGGTGACAATTAAAATGAATGAATCTTAATCTATTGACGTAATAGGAACATCCATTCTGTATCCTATGCTCTGACTGCTATGCAAGATGATCATTTTCTTAGGCTACTGCCCCATGGACCAGTGGGAAATGTAGCATACCTAAATGACGAGCCCTGCTAGGGTACATAAGTTCACATCGTGTAAGTGCAATATCAGTGTTGCTGAGAATGCAATGTTAAAAGCAGCAGCTAGTATCCCACCGTTTCTGTCTTTTGTTGATTGAGACAAAGCAGTAATTTTTCTTCCTAAACAAGTTGGCTTGATTTACTAGTGTATAACTGAGAATGAAAACAGCACTGAGGGAACAGGAGCGTGAGCAATGACGCCTGTTGTTGTTGCACTACAAACAGCCGGCCAGTTGCAACAACTTGAACTATTTAAATGATTGAGACATCCTCTATTGATCCAAACAATGCAAATATAATCAATGACTAATTACATTACACAATACATGATACATCACACCACAGACCATGAACAGATGCTTGGATGTTTACAATTTAAAATATATTTTTCTCCATTTCAATGGCTGTACTATGTGGATTATTTGAATGAAGAATGGGGAACCAAATGTACAGTAACAGAGAAATCATAGGAGTGTTTATAATTAATCATATATCATAAAGCATAGGCTACATAAAGAACCGGGATGAAACAGCTCTAAATCTGTACAAAGAGATCAAGGTAACCCACCCCCATGCCGCAGTCTGGGAAGACTTCATCCGAGTTATCATTATGTTAATGCTCCTCCTCCAGTGTTGGACCTTGAGGGTCTCGGCAGACAATGGCAACTTCACTGCGCAATAAGCAAGACTGTCCACAGATCAGCGCTTGTGATAAAACGATCCACCCCTCAGCTCAACGAGTCATCCTTCATGCCCATTGGGAAAGGATGGAGGGTTCTGAGAGGAAGAGTATTGGGGTGACAGAGCTCTTTGACGACTGTGCTGGTAACTAATCTTAAGAACAAGCCTCTCCCTACACTCACTATTACACACTAAAGAGAGGTGATAAAAGCATCTGGTTTTCGTTTCTTTTTAGTAAGAAGGAAGTATATTTTGTTTTGTTCCTTATTACACACATACATGTTCACACTCACTCAATTGTTACAATTCACACTCTCTGACAAACTGACACCTACATGAGACGAACGCACAACCAAAAACCAAACAAATCAAATAAAAGAAAACAAATCCATTATACAAATAATCCTTATGTGCAAAACAATTAAAACACTCACGCACACACCAACCTCGTGCACCACATCTTAACTTCCTATAATATCACAATGTTCTGTCAAGATGACCTGGCCAAGAGGAAACACATCGATGCACTACAGTAAACCGATCCACACAATTAGACCCTTGTGGTGAGAAGATAGGGAAAAGTGTCCTAAAGGTTTTCCTTTAGTTTTGTGGGCAACGTTGCGTTTAACCTCTTTGTCCGTTGTTTATCTCTGGTCCATGGTTTACTTCCATGGGGTCTTCTTTAAAGTTTTCACATTGCTCCATGACTTTTCTAAAAATAGAGGGAAACATCATGATTATGTCAGGCTACGAAAATGATTATGTCAGGCCATGACACTGTGTATGCACTAGATTAATGTATGATGAGTGACGTTAGCCTAGGAATTTACATAAGAGTCAAGAATGGCCTAAAAGTCGATACACCTTTGACACAAGATTCATAAAAACACAATCAAGAACGATGTATGATGATCAAATAATCATACGAGACCACAATACCATCACTAAGATACCATGTTAAAATAAAGGTTGAACGGGCCAAAAAATATGAATGAGGCAAGTAAAAAGATCAGGCATAGGAGAGTCATGCTGTACCTTGCCATGTCCTTGGTCTCGTCTTGTGAGGTCTGAAGCTCCAGAACCTTCTCCAGAAGAGCGATCCCCCCTTCCTTTATCAGCAAGGGGCAGTACTTACCCGCTGAGAAGAGAGGGTGGAGAGGACAAGTAGAACAATCATGTACTCTGCAGAGATCATTTTTTATTTAGTAGGTGGTGGGGTTTCAAAATCAGATTTTTTCAACATCACACAGTGCTTTTCTGAAAGGTTAAACAAAATTCAAGTCAAATCGAATTGAACAGCTGTGGCAGCTACGTAAAAAAAAAAAAAGGCAACCACTTTTTAAAGAGGCGCCTTTTTCCTCTTCCTATAGAGTTGCGTGTAAAAAGCGTGCTGGTCGTTAAAAAAAAGATGTGCAGTGTGAACACGGCCGTAACCCGATTAATTGATGGAATAATCGGTAGAATACTCGATTACTACACTAATCGGTAGCTTCAGCCATGCCACCTGGCTTTCCAACTCATGCTTTAGACAATGAGTTGCTTCCTGAATGACAGTCAATCCCTCTAGCACTGGATATAGATATACAACTCTAAACAAACAAATCGGCTCTGGCCCTCCTTTTTGAAGGTTAGTTTGTAAAATAACTAATCACAATAACATTTTAGAGATCATTATTGAAATCACTCAACATTTTCATAATTGACAATCAACTCTGTCAAGAAATCCTTGCAGCCCTAATACTATATAATAAACATGAAACAATACTGTAAAGAAATACAAATGAGCCAATAGATAGCTTCTTCCAATACATGAGTTGCCAGATACTTACGGTAAACTGACACTAGATTGTAGAGTGCCCACGTTGCCCAATGCTGACTGACTGGAGCGATGCTCTGTGGCAACAGGCGGAGGATGGGTTCAAAGGACCTGGGGGAGGGGAGGGTAAAGGTCAAATTCACAGAGCATCAGTGAAGCTGGTGACTTCTGAACTGGAGAATTATTTACAATGCCATAAAGTTCTATAAACAAAAATAACAACAAAGCCAGAAATCTTGGTGTCGTCATGGACTCGGACCTGAATTTCAACAGTCACATGAAGACAATTACAAAGTCAGCCTACTATCACCTGAAGAATATATCAAGGATTAAAGGATTTATGTCTCAGCAGGATCTGAAAAACTTGTCCATGTGTTTATTTTCAGTAGACTCGACTACTGTAACGGTGTGTTGCAGCTGATTCAGAACGCTGCTGCTCGAGAGTCAAATAATTGACTTTAAAATACTGCTGTTGGTTTATAAAGCACTGAATGGTTTAGGGCCAAAATATATTTCTGATCTGCTGCTACGTTATGAACCATCCAGACCTCTCAGGTCGTCTGGCACAGGCCTGCTTTCTGTCCCCAGACTTAATTCAGTTTTTATGCTCCACGTATCCAGTACAAACTTGGAGAAAACTGCAGGTCTGCTGCAACTCTCAGTTCTGAAGACTTTTCTTTTTGCCTCTGCTTTTTATTAAATCAAATAATTATTAATTCATACACTGTACTGTAACTTTTATTCCTGTATTTTATTTTTCCTGCATTGTTTTAAATATCTTTTTTATTTTTTATATGACCTTTTATGTTTTTCTTGCACTTTGTATTGATGCTTTTAATGTCTCATGTAAAGCATGATTTTGAGCTGCCCCTTCTGACACCAGGTCAATTTAGCCCCTTAGCAGAGACTCAAAATCTGATTGGACAGAGTATATCAGGGTAAAGCGACATCTCTTGGGCTACACACACACCTGTAGTTGATATTCCGCCGGGAAGTGATGTCCCAGCTCTGGATAGCGTCCCACATCTTGTCCATGACGGTGTCTCTCAGTGGGTCCTCCATAGCCCAGGCCTCAGGCCCGTCAAACATGATGTGGGACAGGACCCCGCAGGCATTGTAGGACACCTCAATCCCGTCTGCCTTACTGTCCAGCAGTTCACTGTCAACATACAGAGCCGTCAGGATTAAAGGAACAAATAAAACCTTTTTCAAGTGGTACTGTAAAGTAACCCGTTCCTTCAGACCTTTTGGAGCAAACATTTTCAAACGTAATAGTAATCGTTACTAGTTACTCTGCACTATAATAGTTCAATTATGGTTGTTTCTTCACGCATTTGATACAGCCAGCAGCAGTGGTGGAACGTTGAGTTGGCTGGCTACGTAGCTAATGTGGTCAGCTACATACAGTAGCTATCACTACAGATGTTTGCTGCCTGCTAGAAAAAGCAGGAGCACAAACATTTGGAAATCGAGAAATCAAAAAAAAAAAAAAAAAAAACTGTCACAAGGGTTCACTGCAGAAAAATATATCCTAAGAATGTAAGAATTGCAGATGGGGCAGATTCAAGAACAGATTTTTGAACAGACAAAATGAAAGTGAAATAGAGTGAGTCTTTCCTTACCTGAACACGTGAATGAACTGTTGGGTGAGGAGCTGCGGCCTTAGTGCCCTCACCTCGGCCACATTACCCAGAAGCCCCAGCATGTTGCGGTGCAGTTCTTGTTTATCTGGGAACTCCTGAGTCACAGGTAGGAGAAACAGATGGAAAACAGAAGGTGTGATTTTGCATGAGCTCCTTTATTCACAGCGTCAACATTATTTGCATCCTCCTCTCCTCACAGTATTAGTAGTTGGCTAAATATGGCCAAAGCTCTGGATGCAGGGAAAGGAAGCAGCACAGTATAAAAATAGATTGCTAAATAAAAAATAAAAAAGGTCAATTGACACTAATACTGATGAAATTTTAAGACAAAAGTGATTTACAGGTATAGCATTTGAAGTATTGGAGTTGTTTACATTTTTATATAAAAGATAAGAGTATTCAGGAATTATATAGTAGAACTTTACCGTTCTCTTTTGTCTTTTCAAGGATTGATATTTCTTTAAATGCTTTATTCTTGTAAACTGGGCTCCGCTGAAAATTAGAGTCTCCCTCAGTCGACTGAGTGGAAATGAAGGCTTTGCAGTCTATTTTTGCAATAACTGCACTTAAGGCAATGTTTATTCTTCTAACGTTAACCTTACTGCTTGTTGCTTCATTCTACTAGAAGACTCCTGTTGTATTTCTCGTCATCATCTATTCTACAGGAACCAATCAGGGACTGGGGGCGGAACCACAGTTAAATGCAGTCTCCTGATTGGTGTCCCATTTTATGTGAAAAGTCAAATCGTTCTGGTTGGCTGGAAGTCCAGACTTTTTTTTCACAATAATTCTGGCTTGCAGGCTAACCATAACCCGCATCTGAATACATTTTGAAATAAAGAGAAAATCAAAGATTTTTAGTAGATAGTTAAAGCAAGGTGATGTGCTCTAACCTTTAAACAGTCCAAGAATAGGCTCATGCCTCTACAGTTGAGGAACATCTGACAGTTGTCTGGGGTCTCATCAGTGATGTTCCACAGAGCACTCCAGGAGAACTCCATCACCTGGTCACACTTTGAAAAAACGTAAATTCAATGCCTTTTCAAATATTCAAACATTATGCATATTACAGTGCATTAAACTGTTCTGTTGCTTCTAAAGGAAGCAACAGAACAATAATTAAATGTCGTTTATATTTAGACTTACCATTCTGTCTTGTAGCTTTTTCTGGATCAGATTCAACATTGTCTGATAAAAAAAAAAAGAAGATTTGTAACTCGTAAACCCGTATGTCTTGACCCCTATACATATGAGCAACAGAAATCATCTGAAATTGAACTGAATATGAATAAAATGGATAAAAATAAGACTTCATATTGGGTATGTCACAATCATATTTCCTCCAGGCCCTCAAATTCTTTGTCGAATTCACGCTCATATTTTTTTAATAGGCTAAATATATTTGGGGTCACTGTAACATAATTCTTGTCATTTAAACTGCGACATGTAAAGACCAACAAAAAACGTAGAACACCCCCCACATAAGTTTTATAAATGAGGCCCTTGTTTTCCTATGAAAGATGCAATAGAGTGGTGAGGCGATGTCATTTTGTAGGCTGAAACATTTGGTTCCGAGATCCCTATAGGAACAATGAGGTATGAAAATAAGGTATATGTTTAACAGACACTCCCAGACTGGAGTACGTTTTGTTATAAAAGTTAATTGAAGTTGGATTTTGTGAATTTTAAAGCCCTTAGTTGGTTCTGACATCAATGTTGCTGACATACTGTTTGCTAACTATTATTGAAACTGGACTAGTAATAGCAGTGAATGGCCATGTCTTTTCATAACGTGAACTAGCACTAGAGGATGTTAGATTACCACAACTGAACAAATACCACACATACAAACACAAAACTGCCTTGGCTAGCTCAATCTTTTATCTAAGATAAAACCTGCAGATTTTTTTTTTTTCAAATGACAGATTTAGCTACAACGAACGCAAATACTACATGCATTTTCATAGCTAGCCCAGTAAACATGGCGCACGTCAGAAAGACATTGGGACTCTTAGTCCAGTTCAAAAATGTTTAGCATAGCACTAGCAAAATTAATCTGAGAACCAACTACAGGCTTCAAAATTCACAAAACCCATCATTAATTATGTATTTTAACTTCTATAACAAAGCGTCTCTGTTAAACACATACCTTATTTTCTGCATGTTTTGCAAATCGCTTTCATTTTTCCCATAGAGATTTGGAACTCAACTAAATGGCAGCGATGCTAACCTTTCGGCCTAAAAAATGACATCACACCTCACCACTCTATGAGGAGTCTGTGTCATAGTTGTGTTGTGGAAGGGTGGATATGATGTTGGTTGGTATCTCTAGCGATATGTGCATTTAAAACTGATTAGATGCATCCATAGAAATCTTATTTTATTAAGATCTTATAAAACATCTGCAAAAAAAAGGGCTTATCCAAGTGGAGTGTTCTCTACCTTGACAAAGCCCATCTTGCCTACGGCCTCCTTATGGTGGTTGTCCACCTGGCAGACCAGTGCATTGCAGAGGTGCACGGCGATGCGCTGGATGGACTCGTCTTGTCTAGCTGGCTCTAGAATCTTCAGTAACAGAAGGTTGACCCGCCCATACTGGAACTCAAGCTCCTCTGGGATGCTGAAGTTGCACAGCGTCAGACAGCAGTTCCGTTGGACCTGGGTGGGTGAAAGTGGAAGGAGAAGGCAGGAGAAAGAGTTGAGATCGACGAGGGCTATCGCCGATTACGTCTCGCCCCACATTGCCACAGACTCCTTAACCTCGTCAAAATTAACCCCAAAATTATTATTATTATATGGTGTCTTGATGATGGTGGAGAGTGCTCTTACACAGGACAGACAGTGTAGATATAGAAAAATTAATGCAATATACAGTACCATGTATCTGTGACACTAGTAGTTTTGGGGGGCCTACCAACCCCCCTGAAAAAAATCCTAGGGGAAACGCTGCTCTTAATGGCAGCCCTACAAACGTATTATGTCATTACTGTGGTTACATACTGTTTGAACTTGATCTTAAGCCTTGATTCTTCCAAGCTATAACAGTCTGCACCTGCCCAATGTAATTAGAGGTTTCACCTGCCCAATACGATGTGATTGGCTAAAAACTTTAACAAATACACGCACATGGTGCTGACAACAGACAGTCAGTCATCAATCAGACAGAAATTGTCATCTCTATGTCTCGCCATTCCCTCTGGGCTCTCGGGAGCGAGACAAAAAAGAGACCCCATATGGTTCTACGTGCTAACCTGCCTGTCAGGCAATTTTCTTTATCACACCTATTTTTAATTAAAACGGTAGAATACAGACAGGGTAGGATAGAGTTTTACTGTCACTGACCTCAAACACTAATGTGAGATAGTGTGCTACTTTGTCATACTGTTCAACTCAGGCCTAAGGAGATCAAGACCAGTGGTAAGTGCACTGAAATGAACAACACATTACCTTTAACATTCAAGTGGGTAGAGCAATGGGGACGAGCTGGATTTGAAAATGTAATTGTGTGGGACGCTTACTGTGACTTCCTGGTACTGCTCCATGCCGTTGAGCACCACCTGGATGACCTGCCGGCGGAGACGCACGCTCTGGTCACTGCGGTACTCAGTATTGGTCAAGTAGAAGAGAGCTGCACTGCCCGTCACCTGGATACTCTTGTCATACTTATGGCACTTCAGCGCTGCAATCACAAGCTAAGGGACAACAGTCATGTTATTGGTCACATCAGAAATGGTCTGCTTTCAGTTGGACATACTATTATGGCAATTCAAAGGAAGCAGAGTGAATTCTGCAATAAAACTGAAAAGATTCAGTATTTTACAATACAACTTCACGAGTTGTTACAAGATGTTTTTCGGTTAATCAATGTGTGACATAGAAACAAATTACATAAAATGTAAAGAACAAAATTGAATTTCAAACAAATATTAGATGCATGAGAACAGGTGAGGGAGAAACAAGGATTAATTCCACCTGTGTTTGAAATATATGCATAAGCGAGTTATTTCCATTTCTGAAGTACATTTTAAAATGGTAAATATTCCAAGTAAATCTAAAATGAATGCAAAGCTGAAAAGAAAATGTGATAGTGTGAACAGTAAGCACCTGCAGTGCTCTCAGTAGCTGGCTGCAGTGTTGTATCCTTGCTATGTCAAACAGCTGGTTGATCGCTCTGTGGGCCAGCTCAGGGCGGAACTCTGTGTAGGCTTCAATGGCATTCAGAACCTGTTCTTCGTTCTTAGAACCCGTCACCTGGAAGGGAACAAAAGTAAGCAGCATGAGCATGCATGTATAAATGAAAGGGGTGTAACAATACAGTCTATTGTGCCGCAAAATGGCACGCTCTAAAAACGATGAAAAGATGAAAAACTCTCTCGCGATATACACATATATATAAAAAACGTATGTAAAGCGACTTTGGGTACTCAGAAATCTCTATACAAATTAGACGTATTATCATTATTATAGGACTGTCTGCAAATAAGTCACTATCACTTACTAACTCTCTAGCCTGGCTTTGCCATCCTGATCACGTGAGCTCATATTCTGTTAATCTTTGCAGATCAGTCTGGCCACGATCCCATTCGACTGAGTTCCACCCGGCAGATATTTTCTGGGCCAATCACAACCGTTTATCTAATATGGGGCAGGTTCGATATGACTGTACCCATTTGATACGATGATATGACGACTAACCCACGTTTTGTCGCTCTAATTGGTTATAGGACCCAGAAGGTTCAGACCCTTCACATTTTTGTGAATTGGGTCTGGTTTAGCCAGGCTAATAACTTGCGCCCGTGTCTGTTTAAAAAAAGCAGAGAAAAAGACGAGAGCATGCAGATCAGTACTTGTGATCGACCTCATAATAGCACGGAGACAGCACAGATCAAGGTTGTAAACGACCACAGAATCAATGCTGAATCGAAAACGCTCCCTGTCCTTGTCCTTCTGGACCTGAGCGCAGCTTTTGAGACTGTAGATCATGAACTCCTTAATAGAAGACTTCAGAACTGGGTCAGCCTCTCCGGTCCAGTCCTTGACTGGTTCAGGACCTATCTAACTTGCTGAGAGTTTTTCGTGAACCTAGGTGATCACAGCAGAAAAAACACAGCTATGACATGTGGGGTCCCACAAGGATCTATTCTAGGGTCCTTACTTTTCAGTCTGAATATGCTACCCGTACGTGACGTCATTAGGAGGCACAATATTAGCTACCATAGCTATGCAGATGATACCCAGCTCTATATTTCTGTGACACCCAACGATTACAGCTCAGTTGCTCACTTGGTAGAATGTATTGCTGATATAAATGTATGGATGTCACAGAACTTCCTTCAGTTAAACCAGGATAAAACAGACATGCTGATCAGTGCTGAAAAAATTGAAAAGGGGAGACTATCTGGGGATTTAAAAACACTGACACTGAACACCAAATGCCAGGTCAAAAACCCAGATTTCCTGTTTGATTCTGATCTTAATTTTGATGCCCACCATATTAAGAATGTGACAAGGACATAGGATGAGCCCTTTTATCACATGAGAAACATTGGTAACAGGGATTTACCGATTGCACTTTTCTTGGCTGATTACTTTTTTTTTTCTTTTTTTTCTTTTTTTTTTAAGAGTGGCCTGCCGATTCCTATTTTGTCAGATTCCGGTTCTTTCTAAGAAATAGGCTATAATTGACAGCATATAAAACATATAAGATAAGATAACTTTTCTTTAATGGAAAATGTAAATTCATTTGCATGTTAAAACATTGACTGCTACGCAGCAAGTGAGGTGAGCTGCCTCTGCTGATCCATATCACTGTTGACTGACGATTGCAGCATGCAGGGATACGTCTCCCTCAATATTTAGAGCATGTGCATTTCTCCCCCCAAATACAAAAATGAAAGAAGCAGATTACTTTTATTTTGAACCCCCCCCCACCCCCACAAAAGACACAAGAATGAAAGTGAAAGCTTTTCATCAATGGATAATTCCTGCATACATTTGCAAGGTAATCTTGCAAAGTTGTGGGAACTTTTAAGCAAGAACTTTTAAGCGAGATCAAGACAAACATTGCTTTTATCTTGTAGCTGTACTTGTGTTATAATTAAATCTTCTCAATCTTAAACTGTTCTTTGCCGTTTCTTTTAAATTACTTTCTATTTTCTTTTTTTCATATATTATGTCTTGCTGTTTGTTTTCTTGTTTTTTTTGTACCATTTACTATGAACTATGTTTTATTCTGTAAAGCACTGTGTGCATTGTGAGTTATAAATATTACAAAATGGAACTATAAGGCAAACAACAGCATTGTTTCGCATTTTGTGTCTTTCGAATAAAATACTATTTTTCCCAGTCATATATACACATCTGTTTAGGGTCAAACCTGCGCCAGGGCAAAACTACGACCCCGTTAATCCCACACCACGCTTTTGACGTGAATAATTTTACAGAAAACTGAAATGAGACTTGTTTGCGGACCCGCCCGGTGATTCGGATCCGCTCCAAAATTTAATGCGTTCTAAGTGGGACCATGCTAGAACTTTCCACCAGTTTCATGAAAATCAATCCAGTAGCTTTTGCGTAATCCTGCTAACATACAGACAAACGAACGAACACATGCCACCAAAAACATTACTTCTCGCCCTCCTCTGTCGCTGGGGCGGAGATAAACAAAAACAACATACTCCAAAGATTTTACATCTGGATTCAAACATGAAGTGCACCATCTGAAGACAACATATAGTGCCACTTTTCCAGACAGACTAGTCTATCTCAACTTGAGCTCCTAAAAGCACACCAACCGGTCTGTGTGAGCTGACTGTCCCCTTATCCCCACGGATCATGAGGTATGTAGATATTGACATATTGCTGCAATATTTGCTATGATTAAATTTTCACCTTATATGCAGGGATGTGCGTCACATTACACAGTGTGGTGTCGTACAGTCCCAAAAACTGTAGAGGCCTTTTCAGCTCCTGGAAAGGATAGATGCTGCTCTTGCAGGGCTCAATGCTGGAAGAGAGAGAGAGAAAAAGCAGATACATACTTAAGATCTTAACATTAAAGAGCCATTTTGTTGATAAAAAACAACCACAGATGCCAGTTACATGATGTGAGCTGATGTTTGTTTTAATCCTGAATTCAAGTCACTGACCTTGGGCATCCCATGGCCTCCTCAAAGTGTGGGACTGTGCAGTTGTCCAACATGATGTGGCCAGAGATGTCCAGTGACACCAGATTAACTAAGCCTTGAATGATGGCTGTAAGGGTCTTCCGAGTCATCTTGAACTTGGAGGTTCGCCGACTCTCCCTGGAGATGTCCAGGTGTCTATAGGATACAGAGTGTGAAAAACTCTTATTGGCATCAAGTACTGAATGCACCAGCTCCAGGACATTCTAAATCCTTATAAAATGGGAGAATTCAAAGGCATGTCAGTTACAATTAATATTTTATTTCTAACTTTGTATTATCTTCTTTGAGTTCACTGACTGCTCAAGTCTAATTTTGAGACAATCTAATGAATATCCCCTCATAATAAAAGTTTTAAAAGCTTCAAGCACCACTGACTTTCAGCATTGAGGCTTGGATGCTTCAATGAGTCTTAGCTTAAAGGCTTGCTGACTTAAAAGACTGAAAGGCCTCATTGTATCTCTTATAACATGGGTGAGGTTTGAACACTTTTATGTTGTATCAGTTCTATGTAAATTGCAAATAAACCTACAAATAAACATCAAATGACCCTATTAGTTGATTCTGTCTTTGATCTCTGCTGTTCCTGAAGTTGAGTGGCAACACCCACTTTACTCAGGTCCCATATGGTGTTAAAGCTCTTGTTCCTCTTGTCCAGGTGTGAAAGGTCAGTGTGACGTGCCATCATCTATTTGGGTGATATGCAAACTAGACACACTGAACGGAATTAAAGACCAGTTAAGAGTTCAAAGATCAAAAATCGTTGTTGTCCCACTAGGGGGAAATTAGGTTTGCAGCCAGGACCTAGCTAGGGAGTTAACTACGTTAATTAGACGTCAATTAGAGTAGCCTACACTTTCTACACAAAATGTGTTACGTGCAGCCATTTCCCCTATGTGACACGAAAGTGGAGGGGAGTGCTATGGCAGTGGTATGGTAATAACATAATAACAGAGTGGCCAGAGAGTGGTTATTTGGGATTATTTGAGTTAACATGGAAATTCCACAGTATACAAGTAAATATATAGATAAGATGTTATTACTGGGGTCAAGAGTTCACCAGCTAATGCTTGCTGCATTCAGAATATAATCATTAACAATGGTTGTGAGGCTGATGACATTGGGGGCGTGGTCTGCCTTTGACGCGTGGAGCAAACTGAAAAGGACTCTTGTGTGGAGCCTAGAATACACCAGAATGCACACGCACGCAGGAGAACAAGGAAGACCTGGAGGGGGAAGATGCGCGTGTGGCTTGGAGCTGGAACGACAATGCAGAGTCTGTCAGCTGGAGCTGAGACCACTGATGACACGTGGACCAGAGCTAGGAGTCAGCATCGTGGGTTAAGGTAGGCCTTTTGTTCATGATCATTTCTGAGATACAAGCAAGCCGGTGTTATTGTATATGTTTGGCCCTTTGAGGAATACAGGAGAGGAAATTAAATGGTAAATGGACTGCACTTATATAGCGCTTTTCCACCTTAGCGGCACTCAAAGCGTTTTACAATGGCCTCTCATTCACCCATTCACACACACCCTCACACACCAATGGCAGTAGCTGCCATGCAAGGTGCCAACCTGCTCATTGGGAGCAATTTGGGGTTAGGTGTCTTGCTCAAGGACACTTCGACACGTGGACAGTCGGAGCTGGGATTCTAACCACTGACCCTTCGATCATTGAACGACCCGCTCTACCAACTGAGCTACAGCCGCCCCGAAATTAGTGTTTGCGAAATTAGTGTTTGCGACTGACCAACCCTAGACCAACGAGGCCATTTAAAGACAGTCTTGAGGCTTGCAAACTCTTGTGGCCCACGGTTACCTTACAAATGCCTTTCCATGTGCGGGTGCTGCTTCTTCTACCTTAAGAGCACTGACCCAACCCAAGCATCCCTAGAGTACAACTAATACATTTTGATTAATGTCTGCACATTAAGACAATGGAAAATATCCACATAATGCGTCAAGTGAATACTGTATCTATCCATACCACAACAAAAATCAAAGTAGCTCACCTGAGGTGGCTCAGTTTCACCACAGTATTGACCAGCTCTTCTGACAAGTCCATGTTGTAGAGCACCAGTGATGCCAGTCTGTCTTTCCACTGGGCCAAGAAAGCTGCACGGGGCAACTGGACACCGGACAAGTCCAGCGCCGTAAGGGCCGGCAGGGGCTTCAGCAGGGTCTCGGCGTCCACCTCATCTGGGAGCCCGCCCAGATTGAGCAGCTTGAGTCGGCTGAAGCCTTGAAAGCTGAAGTCCTTGTCCAACGCCTGCCTGGAGGCTGGGCTCTCGTCCTCGTCTTCCTCGTCGTCTTCGTTGCACGCCAAAGGGGCACCCCCCTTCCGGTAGAAGATGTGGCTGCAACCGAAGAGACTTAGGGACACCAGGGTGTGACGAAAGCAGGTCAGTGTTTGAAGGCTGCGTGCAGAGAGGCTGTTGCAGTAGGTGAGATGAAGCTCAATCAGGTCCTAGAACCGTGGAGAGAGTGCTTTATTGGTTTAGTTGTTTTACTTAAATTAGAACATATATTCTTGGATGGTTGATACAAACAATATAAAATGTTCTATACCCATAAAACTTCCATTAAACTCTCCAAGTCTCAAACAGATGCCTGCCTCATATAATAGGAAACAGACGCCTGCCTCATATAATAGGAACACAAACTTGTCCACATTTTCCGGTGTTCTGAAAAGTTGGCCTACCTCCTCAGGATGACCTACCACCCATTATATGATGCTTAAACCATGGGTAGTGCACCCTGTCAGGTAGGAAATTTCTGTCATGGCCTACCATTTTAATGTGCTTAATTCATGGGTAGCGCATCCTGTCAGGTAGGAAATGTTGATAGAATAGGAAATGTTGATGCCCTACCCATGATTTAAGCACAATATAATGGGTGGTAGGTCATTCTGATAGACATTCAGGTAGGAAATGTCTATCAGAATGCCCTACTACCATGGATGACATTGCTACATTGCAACACTGAAATCTCTAAGTGCGTATGAAGCTGGCTAATATATTATCTTTATTGTTCTTGAGGGAAACAACACAGACAAGTTCAATTTGGCTGTCAACTTCCACATCAGCAAAGTCCCATTGATTTAGCCCGTCAATTTTTGTTACATCAAAAAATTGTTATTGAATAAAATATCACAGTCACCTGTTTCCCAATGGCCTCAAGGTCCCTGTCGTTTACTAAGTCCTCCCTCAGCTGTACCCTGGTCAACCTGGTGCTCCGGGGGTCCGAGAACAGCTGGAAGAAGCTTTCCTCATGCTCAAAGTTACTGTCTGTGTGGCTCAGCTCCATGTACCTGCACATACATGAGAATGAATAAAACAGTTGAAATGCTAGACTGACAGCAATAATACAGATGGTGTAGAACATATTAGGGCTGGGTTACACGCTGTCGACACGAGAATGAGAATGACCTCCAAGTTACACGTAAAGTCTTGTCAGCGTTGCCAGAAATTACCAGGGTCACATGGAAATGCTATCGCAACACTGAGCATGCGCATGCGTGTTGTAGACCCTGACAGTTATCTATGAAAATAACTTGTTTCGAATGCATTGAGGCTGCCTGTCTTCAACCAAAGGAAATCTTGGTCAGCCTGTTTTCAGGCCTACATTTCCAAATTAGGGAGATCCTATTCCTTAGTTAGTAATTAACTAGGCCCAATTCTTTACTCAGCATAAGTTTAAACAAGTTAAAACATTATTATTATTTTAGTTTAACCAGCATTTAACCGTTTTATCTGCTTAACATATAAACTGTTTGGGGGCAAATCTATCAAGTATGCCTGCAGCAAGACTGTTGTTTGCTAGAGAATCCACAAGATTCCAAAGCAACACAATGTAGATAGATAGGTAAGTAATTGATCACACATTCGCTCTCCCACCTGTGAGGAGGATGCTCTAACAGTTGCGCTAATAGGGACGTCCCTCTTGGGGGATTAGCGCTCCTTTGAGGAGTGAGTTTAACCAACCACTCGCTACCACTAACTGGGACTCAAGAGGCCACTTTGTCACATATGCAAAACATGTTATGAGGACTTTTCATTTTTAAAAAAATAGATAAATGTTAGGACATTCAACCACATCCAATCTCCAGTCATTAGGCTATACATACGTGTTGACCAGCTTGTCACAGATTTCACTAGGAAGGAAAACATCTGAACGGAGAGAGAGCTTGTTTCTGTCCCCCTGATAGCACATGGTCCTCCTCAGATTCCTCACACAGTAGGCCGTAGACAGAGCCATCAGGGTGTCAGGGTTGTCCCCTGCTTTGGCCGCCATCTCGGCTTCACCTCGGCTTTTTCGTCTGTGTTCAAAAACAGTGCAGAACAAGTGGCCTTGGAGTTCTCACAGGGTAAGGATAAGCAAAGTCCTCACAAAGGTTGCTCAGGCGTTACTTGCTGACAAAAAGCTGCTTTCAAGTGGAGAATGAGACAAGCTCTTTGCTGCCTACTTAACAATCATGGGAATACAAATGATTTAAAATTAGTGATAAGCAATGCTAATTAAATATATAAAACATTAATTCAAATGACAGCTAGGTAAGCTTGCTAGCCGTGTTCAGAACTAGCTATTCATTCACTTTAAATGTCTGGCGAGATCAGCAAGAGCAAGATAGCAATTTCTGTCAATAATCAGGCCTAAACAGTAACGTTAGCACTGAGTCTAAAGCTTAAACTGTCTTAACCTATTCATGCTATAGCTCGAGTAGAACGTAGGCTACATTAATCACTCTGAATTCATAATGTCATAACTATGCTCACGTTATGCTACAGCTGGGACAATGTACGAGTAGCATTTGCCAACTTAATTCATAGGGTTAGCTAACCTTATACCTACTCCCTAGCGAGTAAAAATTAAAAGTTCTTAGCGCGTTAGTTACCAAGCTAGCCAATTATAGCGTTTCAGTAGCACACAATAATCTCTAGTTTAAAATGACAGGTAGTGCCATAATATTCCTTCACCATAGTTAGCTAGCAGAAACTGTCAATGTTATATAGCTATATTGTTAGCTAGCTGGCTACACAGCCATTTTATTTGCTGCTGCTAGCCATGTAGAATAATTGATGCTGGTTTACGACCTTGTTCGCTCTAGATACATTCATTGTCTAACCAGTTAGTTAAAGTTAACTAAGGTTAAGTTAACGAGGAAGCTTCTGTTTCAATGGCCAGTTCGCAGCCCATATAGCTAGACATACCTAAATAGCTTTGCACCAGAGCATTAGACTAGTTGAGAGGAAGCCATCGCCTCTTGAAGCTAGCTAACATTAGCCGACGAGTAATGGATAATGCGTTGACGTCGTTAGCAGGCTAGATATCTAGGCTAGCTAGCTGCTGACGATTCAAATGTTTGAATACGGAGTACAATATTGTCAACATTTCTGAGTACACACACTACTAGCCATTTCTATACCTTATCCTTGCCCACGGACAATTATTTTAGTTTGTTCAATTAATTTCTAGTTTTGAATCATAAGCTAATGTAGCTAGCTAATGTTCTCTTCTGTTTTTCGTGACTCTCCGATGTCAACAAAACAACCTCTACTTCCGGTTCACCTGTGTAACAGATAATGAATTCCCTCATCACGGTATTTCGAAGAATAGATCCTTTCCGCTCAATTTATAGAGCTCATACGTAAAGTCAATGGATGTATTAAGCCCAAGGCGGTGTTCGGGGCTATATCCCCGCTACTCTGTCAGGAATCATTCATTGCGCCATTGACTTTTGTCACTCGCTCTGCACTTCAGTATCCAACTGAATTATTTAGTTACTCACAAAAGGAAGACAGTTTTTGAACGATAGCCTAATCTTTTCTCCGACGTGGCTTCACTTGCAGCCCCCCACCAAAGCACTTTTGCACACATCCACTAGCCTAGCTATGCATGCTGTTTACTTTCTCTATTGTGGAGAGAGATGACTAGTATTCTAGACTTTTACTCAAGTAGTTCTAATACACGACTTTCGTTTTTACTTGAGTCATTTTACTGTGGAGCATCACAGCAAGAACAAGAAGGTCCTCGGATCGATTCCCGCTTGAGACGCTGTCAACACTTGGAATGTTCTCCCCAGGGTAGGCTACTCATTCCGCCGTAGTATGACAGTCCCTCCAAGAGGGACGTCCCTATTGGCTCAACTTTCCAAGCAGGAGAGCAGGTTCTAATCCCGCCCTGGGCATGCCGAGACAGATGGGTCACGGTGCCATGACCTGGATGTCCACTGGTGTGGAGTGAGTTTGGAGGGCGAGTGTAACCGAGTGAAATGTGTAGCAGGTCAAACACTCCTCAAAGGAGCGCTGACAGATCTCCAAGAGGGAAGTCCCTGTTGGCACAACTCGGCCTCCCAAGATGGAGATATGGGTTCTAATCCCACCCTGGGCATGTAAAAACAGATGGGTTACACAGAGGACAAATTCCACCGGTGACCGCCGAAGATGAGAGTGTGTTGTGTGTGCTGTGCCACTGTTTGTGTGTGTCACTTGCCATGTGGCAAATAAAAACCATTGAGGTCCTGTAATATAATAAATATCAGATACTTTAAGACTTTTACTCAAGTAGTATTCTATTATTATTATTATTGAGACCTCTAGGGTCTTTTATTCACCACACAGTGTTGACACATTAATACACACGGTGAACGAGCGACAACAACCACACGCAACACACACACATGCATCAGTGGTCGCCGGTGGAAATTGGTCCTCTGTGTAACCCATCTGTTTCAACATGCCCAGGGTGGGATTACCCATCCCATTTCATCCATCCCAGCCATCCTTCCTTCAGGGGCAGCCAGGAGCAATGGGCAGCGAGGGGCGCACGGGGACCAAGTGCTTGGTCTGGGACCGGACTGAAGAGCCTTTGTTCTTCTGTATGTTTCTCATATTGGTTTCTTAGGGAGGAAACCCTTGCAAACACAGGGAGAATATGCAAATTCCACACAGAAAGGCCCGGAGACCTTCTTGCTGTGAGGAGGTGACAGTACTGCGCCACCGTGCCGCACATTAGCGATTTTTGGGGCTCAGTGTCTTGCTCAAGGACACTTCGGCACCACTCTGGAAGCATGGGATCGAACCGGGGACCTTGCGATCCCCAGCTGGCCGCTCTACCTCCTGAGCTTTCACTTTTACTTGAGTCATTTTCCTGTAAAGTAACTTTACTTTTACTTGAGCATGACTTTTGGGTACTTTATACAAGACTGGCCACCCCCCCCCGCCCCACCACCACCCCCCCCGCTCACAAAACAGGACTGGACCAGGACCATCCTGACTTTATCAAGTCACTACAATAATTTATTTAAAAAATGTATTTAAGCTATATGGAACTCACCATCAGTTCCAACAATCAGGGAAACCTACCTGCAGGCAGCATTTTTTCCGGTTTATGTGCAAATTTTATCTTTATTTAATCTCTTTTTTATTTTCCACATTATATTACACTATTATACACAACGTATATCATTGGGGGACGAACACCAGGGACATCCGTAAGAAATGTTCAGGATATGTGTGTTGGAAACCTTTTTGGGGATATTTAAAATCAACTAGGCTGCTATAGAATCTGAGGAGAAGGTGTTATTCAATGGTGTTATGACTGGGTCAATGGGTCGTTTTAGTTTACATTCCAGACCAGTGGGTGGCGGTAATGCACCTAAAAGTTGTTTGCCAGCCGCCAATAAATAACCCCAAGAAGAAGAATGCACGTCATGTGAGCAACCGACTGTGAACGCTCTGTATCCCCATCGGGATATTTTTGTTGCAACACCAAGTAGCATTCCATCATGTCGAGTTCGTACAGAATAAGGTAAAACAAGCTGCTTATTTGAATGAACAGAACCCCACGTTTACATCAAATTGAGTATAGAATAAGATAGATCAAATATTAGGATTGCAATACACTATGGATACTGTTGGTTTTGCAATTTAACGTTTGCAATTGGACACGTAGCTAGCTAACGTTAGCTAATTGTGACTCAGTTCTGTCCTCTTACTTTATGCATCCTTCCCTCTTCCTTTATTGATGTAATTTCTGATTGAGCTGGCTAATATTGTTGAATATGGTTGGTATGTGAAAGTAGGGGGTCCTTTCCTGTTCTATCAGATCAGCGGTTTTAAAAGGACGGGCGTGAGTAGCGAATAGAGTCGTTAGCTGGCCAATTCCTACACAGCCGCCGTTGTCTTGAGCCGATGACCTAATATTAGCATACGTTAGCTAGTTAATTGCACAGAGAGCTAACATTTAAATATTATTTGAAGCAACAATTTTGTTATTTAAGCCAGCTGACTAGTCACTCCAACCAGAGGTCAGTTGTTGTCCAAATGGGCCCGACTGTAAAATACAAAACTTGTGCTAGTTAGGTAGCATATGCTACGGCGCTAATTCTTCAAATTAGATCATAGAATTTAGCCTGCAAACAGCCCTGCATTCTCCACTGATCAAATTATGACAACATGCCTGAAACCCTTCTAGACTAACCTGTGTATTTCATTTGACTTGTCATTAACGAGATGGGACACGTAGAGTAGCCTATCTGTGACAGACTACAGTACAACTTAAAGCACTGTGCTTGCTGAAAACAAGACTACTATAATAAGAACAATCACTGTAGGCTAATCTTGCATATTTGTATTTTTTATTACTGTGCTTGCTGAAAGCCCACCTCCCTAAACTCACTCTACACACCGCAGGGATCCCAGCTGGTCTAGCTGAGCCCAACAATAATACAGCAGTATTAATAATAACAACAGTAATCATTTTTGGAATCCAAAAGCACTGGCAATCTAAAAAATATAGCCTATATCTAGACTAAAACTACAGATGTGTGCAGCGTGCAAAGGCCACCGTACTTCCTGATTACACAGTAGTAATTGTCAGCAGTAGCCTGAATTGACTGATATTTTTTTTTACATGTTGTATTGCTTTCCAACTGATAAAGCCAAGACTACTGAATTCATGTTGTGAGTAAAACAAACAAATTGAATGTCATTTTGGAGAGGTTTTGAGATTCCAGCAACCAATTTTTCCCACTAGCAATGTAGTTAATAATAGGAGGTAACACAGATTCTTCAAAGTGCCTGAAATGGAGATGTGTACATCTTTCTGCTTGCATTCCCAGTAGACTAAATACAGAACAAGCTGAAATCCTGGCCGTGCCCTGCACATCACATCAACTGTGTTTTCCTTCTGTACTTTGACTCATCAGGAGTTAAACTGTTTTATCAGTGGTAGGGATGGGTATCGGGAACCGGTATTTTTTGGTACCGGTACGTCATTGGGTCAGTACCGAAATATTGACAAGCTCATGGACAAACGGTGCTGCTATCGGTATTTGACGCGTTCGTTTCATAAATCCATGGAGCCGCATCAGCCAACAGCTGGCATCCGTCCCCTATGATCAAGCTGCTGGTGACAGGCGATGATGTTTCATTGTTATTGTTTGTCTCTCGAGGAAGTTGGCATAGTGGCGGACAGGGCAAAACGGTAGCCTACATCACAAAGTCTACCGACGGTGCTAAAGGCAATTTATGTAAAAGGTTAGTTGTAACGCCAGCAACCTCATGAAACACAAGTATCACATTCGCTAAATGTGAAGCAGTGCAGCAGGTTTGACTGCTTTAGCGAAGCGGCTAACGCTGACAGAAGCGAGCCAGGCTAAATTTGCAGGTAACACTCATTATCATTATAAATAAGTCTGTACAGTGTTTCCCCTATTATTGCCTTAGAGGTATGGCCCTCCCCCCCAACGGGACCTCCTGACCCCCCCCCCCCAAAAAAAAAGAATGCCAACAATCGCAGACTTTTAGAACGCTAACGTTTTTACCATGTCAATGGAGTTTAACATAGCGTAAATTAGCATCGCGATTAGCCCGGTGAGAGATGATAAAATGAAAATGATTCGGTTACTATAAGTAGTTTAGTCTGTCTTCTGATGTTAGTAACTGTTACTGTTAACTGTTGTTACTGTAGGGCAGGGGTGCCCACACTTCTGGGCTTGTGAGCCACCAGCTCAACAAGATCTACCACCACACCCTGCCCCCCCGGCGGGTCCCACCTCACCCCCCCAGCCCCTGCCCTTCTGTCACTTGTCACTTAACATTGGCTAGGTTTTAATTCAAGTCTCATTAAAGTCATATCTTGAAAAAAATCCCATTGCTGAAAACCCATAAAAAAATAACATACAACCGAAATAACAACATACACTACTGTTTCAAAATCAATTATTATTAATTATTAATCAAGCTACTAATTACTTCACACTTGAAGTGGAACGTTAACTTTGTTGTATACATGCCTTGCACAATCTTTACAGGTAACAGTCAGCTTCGTGGTCAGAACAGAGAACAGCACAATACACTGATGACTTGCACTGATTGGATCAGCCAGGGTTGCATAATCCTGACTTTTTGAGTTTCTGATTGATTTTGCTAGGCTACTATCAGCTATCAGCTACACATACATAAGTATACATACATAAACAATGATGAAATCAGCCCACACATGATTAAATCATTAAAACACTCAGCTAAACTCGAGGTCATACTTGTAATCTACAAAGTAGCAGGATGAAAAAGTTTCTCATTTGGACATCAAGAGAGGTGACATGACTGCTTGCCTCCGCACACGCAACTTCAATGCGCGTCATCAAGTCGCCTTTTTATGGCTTTTCTTTTGAATGGCTCGAGATGTACCAGCATAGAGATCTACCATCATGGAGATCTACCAGCATAGCTTCTGCGACCTACTGGTCGATTGCGATGGACATATTGGGCAGCTGTAGGGAGATGACCACAGCCCTTAACCCCAGTTCCCACCCCCTTCCAGAGGCACATTATCAGACACCCTCATACCTGCTTAGCATGCAGTTAAAAAGAGAAACATCATAGCTGAGCTTGCCAATGTGTAAAAAGTAGCCATAACCAGCAATGTCTGGACAAGTCACACAGGATCACTATATCAGTAGTCTCGCATAGCCAGACCTATCTCCACACTTCGTTTATGCTGTGCCAGCGCCGGAGACAGGTCTGGCTGGACATATTACCATTCTGCAATAGGGGGGAAAAAAACGCAGTATTTCTTTAAACCAATCACAGTCGTCTTGGGCGGAGCCAGCCCCGGATGCAGCGATGGTGCTCTTGCAAAATAGTCTGGATCGAATCTGATTGGTGCCGAGAGAATCTCTCTCGGCCGAATCAGATTAATTTGCATCGCCAGACTCGCCACTGATTGGGCAGTGTGACAACGAATGACAAGGTTTATGGCCAAAACCTAGATCCGTTGAGCCAGACTACTATATTAGTGACAGTCCACTATGTAAATGAAGACCAACTGAGACAGAAACCTCGACCCAGGGAGTGTATGAGTCCCAAAGTGGTAGAGTAGTATCGATAAGAGTAGCGATAAGTATCGGTATCAATAAGCAATATAGGTGTTACGGCCGTCCTATCTAATCTAGCCTAGGGCTCGTCTAATATTTCCTGGATCGACCCATAACCTAAGATTCCCTAAGCATGAGACGTAGAAGTAGGCCTCGCTTTCCCTCAGTGTTGGCACTCTCCCTAGCTACGGGTCTAAGGTGAACGCGGACATATCTGAGGATCCTGCTGATAACGCGTCTCGGCTTTGGGCTAGCTCCAGCTGCATCCACTCCCTCGTGCGACGCCTCCACGACCAGCTCCTGTCCTCTTCGCGTTCAGTCAGTTTTTAAATATTTACGATGATAAGTCTTCTATATGAATGTGTGTGTAGCTTAGACGGTTCGTTCGCGATTGACTCACGGCCAGGTCTTCTCTCACGAGATGGCCCCGCCTCGCAGGTGTTCTCAAACCTTTATACTGACACCTGGTACCCATCAAGTAGCCACGCCCCCTTAGACCCGTGATCAGTCAGTGCTAGCCTACACACTCCACTCCACTGAAATACATATACTAATCTACATTAAACTACACCATATCATAATAATCAGTATCGATACCGGTATCGCTAAAATCCTAACGATACCCATCCCTAATGAGTGGTTGTAATGTAATGGCTTTTCTAGTTCTATACTCCTCCCTGTGTTCCCATTCAGCAACTCTGCGCCAATATTTGAAACAAGCATACCAGTCTGTGGTGTTTCCTATGGATTATTGTCTAGCTGTGGCTAAGAAGCTAAGAAAATTCACATTCTCTTGCCTCTTCAATCTAATCTTCAATTTAAACCTCATGTAGGCTTTTCTAAGCGAGCTGCCAGTGTAGCTTTGCTCTAGCTATTATTTCATACCCTACAGATGTCACTCATTCAAAGGAAAGATTTACCCAATCTGAATGTCATATAGTTTGTCAGTCCCTGAGAGATGTTCAATCAGTTCCCAGGGTTATTTTCAGAGTTATGGCCAATAACATTGGCAGAAATACAGCCGGAATGACATCATATGGGGATAAAACACGTTTCATTACAATGGGAGTTAAAGGGAAATGCTCGTTTTTGACAACCTGGACCTTATTTACGACATATTATAAGAAGTTTGACTCACCGAGATCACTTTTGTGTAGTTCGGAGGCCTGTAGAAGAAATTTAAAATCCAGCGAGAGCCAGTATATCCATGTAATGACGGTGATCGGGGCACCGAGAATGCAGTTTCTCAAAATCCATTTTCGGCCGCTAAACGGTTGTTTTCATCAATCAGATTGAATAAATCGACAGTTGAGATTCCTCAACGCGAGCCATTGTTGTGGTTTTCAAATACGGGGTCTTTAGCCTCTGTAATATGATCTTTACACGCCTTTCCCCACTTGCTCCAGCACGCATGCGCACAGGCCAGCGCGCAGACTGGCTATTCTCCGGCTCACATTCTCTGCGCTACGATCGTTGTTGGTGCCGAGAATATTGTCGTCGTCATTCGTCAGCAACAATCCGATCTTTTCTTTTTTCTCAGGCCTTGCCTACATTTCTGAATTAAGATGATTATTCTTTAATATTCATTAGTAACTAAGTAGTAATTATTTATTTGGCATAAGTTATTAGTTATGCTGTTTTATTAGCATTAGGAATTTAGTCTTTTTCATGTAGGCAGGATAAGAATTTGCATACCATCCGAGCAGTACTAGTGGGCTTCGCCCACCCACGCTCACTGAGAGCAGGCTCCGAATTAGCAAGTATACCTCTGAAAAATTGAACTCCATCGCAAAGTGGATTGCTGTGGACTGCAGGCCAATTTCAATGGTAGAGGACAAGGGCTTAATAGAGGCGTTTCACATTGCTTCCTCCGATGCAACTTACAAGCAGTCTTCAAGAGGCACCATAGTTACAAAAATCCAACAGTTGTATGACATGGAAAAGATGACAAGAATGGAAGTAGGGGCCAAATACGTTGCTCTGACCGGGGATCACTGGACATCGGTCAGTAATCACAATCACAAAGCCACAATAATGTAATGTCTTTGAATTTAAATAGGCTATCTTCATTGCGGTGCTTTTGCCAGCAAAACATGGATATGTGATCAATTTGCGATTAATTAGATTAATTAATTACAGATCATGTAATTAATTAGATTAATTGTTTTAATGGTTTGACAGCCCTAACAAAAACACTACCAACGGGCGCAGGCTGGGAGGCTGACCATCATATTTGTCGCTGTTACAGTGGTCTGAATGAGCACATCTCGCTGTTACAGTGGTCTGAATGAGCACATCTCTTTGTTACAGTGGTCTGAATGAGCATATCTTGCTGCTACAGTGGTCTGAATGAGCATATCTTGCTGCTACAGTGGTCTGAATGAGCACATCTTGCTACTACAGTGGTCTGAATGAGCACATCTTGCTGTTACAGTGGTCTGAATGAGCACATCTTGCTGCTACAGTGGTCAACTACTATGCAGCCTAACCTCTACCATGGCGTACACAATTATGTTATTGAAAAACTGCCTTTCAAAAGCAGGGAGAGTCAAACTGTTAATAATAGGAGCCTAAGCATTCTTAAATCCAAATATCATGAGTCAAACAGTAATTGCTGGTTTTTGGGTGTACAAAAAAAATGCTGGGTGTCCCATTGTCTCATTACGTCACGCGCCATTACCAGAAGAAAAGCATTAAAGCTGCAGTCATTGATTTTATTTACCGCTAGATAGCAGTAAGAGACTTGTTTACCATGACTTTGACACAGACCGCAAGGCCGAAACATTGGTCTATTTGATTAAATCACCCAGCATTGAGAGCTTGAGGGTGCGGTTTCATTCCTTAATTTCCAACAAACGAAAGGCTAAAACATATAATCTACGTTTAATGCACAGGGCGAAGCAAAGGGACGGGACTGATTTTGACAACACAGGCAGAAATGCTGGAATAACAACAGTCAGGTGATCGGTAGGGATGAGTTAAAGTAGGACGCTATTAAGACACTATGGCTCAGTAAAACAATCTGATATCAGGTGATTTTAATTAGTTTTGACTGTGAATAAAATCAATGATTGCAGCTTTAAGCTAACCAGTTAGAGATCACACTGTTTTGTGAGTGGTATTAAATGTAATATAAAAAAAAAATCAGTTACCTTTTTACATTGTGCTCATCCATATCATTTTGACTCCTTTTTGAATTGTGACGCTGGATCTGCTCTTAACCCCCCACCCTCTACTGCACTCACATCTAACTGGGTGGTTACAACATCTATAACATGCTTACTGGTCTGCAGTGAAGATAAGGTGGGGAAGCCCTGCCCTTAAGCGTTTACAATGGGTACCTACCCAAACATTTCCAACAAACTCTGTGGCACCCATTCTTACAGAGCTAAAACCTCCAAAGAGCAGTGTAATCATTCCTGTAGACTAGCCTCACTAATACACCTATTTAGAGTTGATAGGATATTTTTTGTAATGGTAGCAATCTTTTTAAGGATATGGCTGTTCTTTTTTTTTTCATTCAGGATCCAGGATTTCAAGGTGGCATTGAGTGAAGAGAATATTAACTTGAAGGCGCTCCGGGAACTTTGTTTCAGTGGTGAGTTGCAAAAATGTACAATTTTCAAAAATCTTTATATCAATTTGATATAAACCATGATGTAAGGTTCTTGTTTAGGTTGTTGCCTTTTTCATTATACCCCCATGTCTCCTTTGTACTATCTCAGGAATCCCATTTGAAGGAGGCATCCGTGCACTTTGCTGGAAGGTAAGTTGCCTTATACATTGCCTCATAACAATTCTAGGTCCTCTGTTAAAAGCATGTTCTGTATTGATTTCCAATTGGTAGAGCTGTGTTCAGTCTGTAGACTGCTGAGCAAGGCCTTGGTTGAAACCACCACTGAATCACAGCATTTTCACCCCAGCAGTTACAGTGCATCCGGAAAGTATTCATACCCCTTCAGTTTTTCCACATTTTGTTATGTTACAGCCTTATTCCAAAATGGATTAAATTCTTTATTTTTTTTCTCTCAACATTCTTCCGTTGATTCCATTTTTCTCAGCATTTTTCTGGATGCACTGTATACACAACTGTGGGTGGCACTTTTTGACTGTAAAACAAAAATGTGTTTGTCTATAATTCTTATAATATTTATGAGTGATTGGGATGTTGCATACAATTTCTAGATCTTGCTCAACTACCTGCCTCTGGATCAGACAACATGGGATTCATTTCTGAAAAAACAAAGGTAAAGACAGTGAGTCGTTCGTTGTTTCCCTCAGACATTTACTCAAAATCTATTCTTATTCCATATTTATCAAGCTTGATATATAGAAGGACTAGAAAACATGTAGCTTTTGCTCAAAAGCAACACCACCTGCAAGGTAAATTCAGTTTAGTCCGATGCCTGAAGACTACTTGGAGCAGTTTATGCTGCATTCAGATGCTACTTGGAGCAGTTTATGCTGCATTCAGTTTGCCTGGGAAGTAGGAATTTGGAGTTGGAATTGATGTCACACCCGAGTTGACCGCATTCCAGAAACAACAAGGTGAAAAACCCACTTTAGCCTGATCTTTGTAGTTCTAGCGAAGTTAGGTAAATGTTTTGTCACGCCCTGTTTTTTGACTGAACTTCAGCACACACTATTTGAAACAGGTCAAATCTAGCTATAGGGAGTGAGTAATGTCAATGTCATCTTAATTATATAGCACCATTCATACAAATCAATGTAGCACATAGTGCTTTATATAAAAGGAGAAAGATAAAAACATAAATCATATAAACACAGTAAGAACAGATTTAAAAGAAACAAGCATGAAACATTTTTAAGATAGTGTAAAATAGTTTTTATTCTATTAAAAGAGTGCAAATTAAGAGCACTAAGATATTAAAATAAGCAAAGCTGCGTGATAAAAGCAATGGTAAAATCACATGTTTTAAGATTGCTTAAAAATTACCACGGTCTCAGACATTCTCAGGTCCTCTGACAGGGTTTCCAAAGGCTGGGGGTATATGAACTAAAAGCTGCCTCTTAGGGCGTATTCACATATGTTAGTGCGCACCAAAAGCGAAAGTGATACATTGTTTTCATTTCTCAGCTACTGCGGTTCGCTTTCACACGGCACTTTCTTTACTCTGGTCCAAATGCAGCACCACAAGTCACATGAAAAGGCTCAGTGCTGTCATTGGTCAATATCTTTCTGGGGATGGGTGCAAGAGCGTCATGAAAAACTTTTTAGGTCAAACATGTGGCGTGCACAAGGTAGTTGCGTCGGTCCGAGGTCGCGCGCTTTCACACCATAACTGGTGCACACAAGAATTAGTTTGAAGCCGCTCCGAGACCACCCCTTCTGGAGGGTCTCATTGCGGCTGTTTTGGTGCGCACCTGAGTGCGATTGCTGTGTTCATATAGGCTTAAACGAAGCTCTCTCGGGCCCAAAACTCATTTGGGGCGCACTAACTAGTGTCTGTGTGAATACACCCTTAGTCCTGGCTCTAGGAACCATTAAAAGCTCAGTGCCAGAGGACCTGAGGGACCTACTGGGTGTATATTTTAAAAGCATATCTGATATATATTTAGGTGCTTGATTATGTATTGACTTAGAGACTAATAAAAGATTCTCAAAATCTATTCTAAAACTGACAGGTAATCAGTGCAGTGATTTTAAACCTGGTGTGATGAGAACCATCCTTCTGGTCTTTGTAAGAACACGTACTGCATCATTTTGAATCAGTTGGAATTGACTAATCGCTTTTTTTGGTAGGCCAGACAGGAGAGCGTTACAATAGTCCAACCTGCTAGGAATAAAAGCATGCATTAGTCTTTCAGTATCAGTAGTAGGGTTTCAGAATTCAGGGAACAGTTGAAAAAACTGGAAACTTTCCATGGAAATTGAATGGGAATTATTGGAATTAATGGGGGTTATTTTTAGCAGCTGTAATTACCTTGTCATATTACGGCTAATACGTTTAGCGATATGTTATTACACAAGTATAACAAGATATGGGGAGGGGAGACTCCAGGTGTAAGTGGATAGTAATATTGATCTTATTTTTTAGTACCACCATCTTTCTGCTGTCCTTTTGCCACATATTGTAGCACTGGAGAGTCATTCTTATGCAAATTGAAAAATATTATAATATTCTAATATAATATTATACTATTCTGTTTTTATTTTTATTTTGACCCCAGTTGGCAGCCCCACTAATATTATTAACTGATGACAAACTTGATCTGATATGAACCCATTGGATCTTTTGGAATAAGAGAGACTTTACTCCAATTCAAATCGTAGAGTGAGTTTGTTGAGTTGAAATGAAATAAACCGTTGTGATTGTCTTTCTTTGTATTCTAGGGAAGTCTATTCCCAATTCCTGAAGGAGATGATTATCCAGCCAGGTATTGCCAAGGCCAAACTGGGACTGGCTAGAGAAGACGTGACCATGGAGGACCATGTGAGTTCCTCATCTCCTGTGAATCCTCACACTGCCTGTTTACAGAGGGATTATGTTTGTTTCTGTTTACAGAGGGATCAATTCATTTTATTTGTTCTATACTTAAAGGAGGGCAAAACAGAGATGCAACTATTTGAAAACAGAACATTTAAGGCTACAATATTTTATGTACAGAAATTATAAAATTGGTTTAGAAATTGTTTAGCTTTCATTGTCACATACCAGATTAGCCATTTGTAAATCAAGTACCAAAAAGTTAATACCACAAATTGTGACCTACAACATAGCATATCAATACTTTTCATTCATTCATTCTTTTTTTCTTGCTCTGTTCTATCTTGTAGCCTCTCAATCCAAACCCAGACAGCAGGTGGAATAACTACTTCAAAGACAATGAGGTTCTCCTGCAGATTGATAAAGATGTCAGGTAGGTTTGGGCCACAAACTAACTTGTATGCAAACACAAGTCCATATACAAATAGGCTTCTGGCAAGCAATGAATGAATGTTCTCTGTTATCGCCAGTGCAGCCGATTTTGCCATCTTGACTGACAGTGGATGATTGGGCAGCTGGTGCAGGTTTGCATGTCGGAGAGAGGGAGGAGAGAGAGGGATGTAGATGCTGAGAGGGGGTGGGGGCGAGAGAGTGAGGAGGACAGAGGGAGGGAGGAGAGAGAGAGAGAGGACGTTCAAGTGTTTATTGACGGATATATCTCATTGTGTGAATGGAGAACAAAAGAAGGTTGCTTCCCATTCTCTAAAAACGATCTGCAAAAACCCATAGTCGCCCTGGCAACCAGAAAGCAAACTCCATCTGCCTGAATATTTTTTTTACTTGGCCGGACAATCGGGCACATGTTAGTGTCAATAGCTGTAGCCCATTTAGTTGATGAAAAATGTCTTTCACTACATGAATATATATTTTGTCTCCCCATACGTAATCCAACACTGGGCATACGCAGTGATGGAAAATCACTTGTATGCTTGGCTGGGTTTTTAAAATGCATGATTTCTGTTTTCTTTTCATTTATGGTAAGTCTCCATTTCCTACACCAGATACTCACATGTCAACATCTTTTGTAGTTCAACTTCTGTTTCTGCCATCAAAGCAATATCATCAGCTTACATTAGAATGCTGATGTGTTCCTCTCCACATTTCTCCACTTTTAAGCTGTTTGATTTCATTGGCTTAGTCATTAATATGCACAGCGAACAATGTGGGAGACAGCGCATCACCCTGTTTAACTCCTGATGGTGTGTGTGTGTGTGTGTGTGTGTGTGTGTGTGTGTGTGTGTGTGTGTGTGTGTGTGTGTGTGTGTGTGTGTGTGTGTGTGTGTGTGTGTGTGTGTGTGTGTGTGTGTGTGTGTGTGTGTGTGTGTGAGAGAGTGAATCCCTGTTCCTCCTTGGCATCTGTATCCAGACATAATCAGTGACTGTGTGTGCGTGTATCTGTGTGTATGTCTCTGTGTGTGTGTCCTCACTCCTCCTAGGCGTCTGTATCCAGACATGGCGTTCTTCCAGCGGCCTACAGACCACCCTTGCCAGCTCATTTTGGACCCCAAGAACGAGTATGAGACCCTCAGACGCCGCGTTGAACAGACTACCCTCAAGGCCCAGACTGTCGACCGCAATCGTAGTGGTGTTACCAACGTGAGTTTTACTTTAAAGCCATATTCTAGAGCGTCTATTGTAGTGGATCCTGCTAGCTGGGGCAGCGAGACACTGTTCAGTAAACTGTAGACTGGTTCTGTCACAGTGGTGCTGTTGAGCAGGCAGACTCATTCAGCTGAGCGAGTACAAACTACACCGAATGCACGCATGCTGCTCTTGTCGAGCATTTGAAACTTTTCAAAGGTCTTTTTATTGGCGTTTTGAAGAGTACACTAATCTAATGTTCCAGAGCACAATTTCAAAGATCACCCAACCTACCAACCCCCCTCCCATCTCTGTCTCAAAGCGACTCAACCTTAAATAAAAACTAAAAAATATAAAATATATATATAAAAATTCACTATTCCTTCAACAGTATGTTTTTTGTATTGGATTTTAATCTTGGCAGTTTTGATTTGATCTTGAGCCCAATAATTATAGCTGGTATACGGGGCTGGTTCAAGCCCCAGGCTGGCCCTCTTGATCTGGTGCGCTGCTGAGTGAGTTCCTATCAATAATTGACTACCGTTTGTTCCCTTGAGAATGGAACTTAATGTAACCCCCAACACTAGCGCAAAACCTCCAGGGGCGTTTTTCATGCTGGCTGAACCTGTGGATTGACTCAACTATGGAGGACACATGACAGAACAGCAAAATAGACATTTCAGCAGTTGAACTGACAAATGACAGAGTAATTAAAATAATAAGTAGTTTATATCATAGTTTTACCTATAAAAGTCTATATTTCAGTTTTATCTTTTACCCTAAAAAAAAACATGGATAATGGCTTGAATTGAAGAAAATACCATTATGAATCAAGAGCGTGTGAAAGCTCTGTTGCAAGCGTGTACAAACAACTTTGGTGTGTAATTCTTGCATTTCCGGAAGCGGAACTCCTGCCTGAGTAATAGTAGAGGAAGCACTTTGGCTCAAACTGAGGTGAGTCTGCAGTGTGACAGCGAGTGTGGCCTGATGTGGATAGATTGATAACACCTTTAGAAAAAAAAAAGAAGTATTTTTTATATGTTTGTGTACATCCATTCCTTTAAATAATCACAATTGTAATTCCTTTAGTGTTTCTTCTTCTCTGTGTGCTTTCCCTCCTTCAGCAAGCTCAATCAAAAACTGATTAAAGATGTTTACATTCCAACAAAGTCAAAACTGAAATTAATATCACGATTCACCCCCCAATGATGGAATATTCCCAACTGTACTTTAATAAATAAAAAAAATCGATCTTTTCTCTCCCTCATACTTCTGTAACTTTAACCATACAGTAAAGGTGCTGTATGTGGTTTGTGATTTCCTGTTAGACTTAAGAAACATTTTGAAAGATTTTGAAAAATTAAACTGACAAAATCCCCGCCCCTCTCTTCAGGCCTCCCTCTAAACCCACTCCTCCAAACTGGGGGAAAACAAATGACACTTGGCAAGTAGGTAGGTTGATAGACAGGTCAGCCAGCAAATCATTTCAAGTTGCCAACTCAAAATGATTGGACGCACTTATTACAGTCCTGCGACTTCACAGATTACAGATTTATTTCATTTTACTGTCAGAGCACTTTATTTATTGATTGCTCTTGGGGATGTAATGAGAATTGCAAAAAATAACAAAGTGCTTCTGAGCCACAACCACATACTGCACCTACTGCATTTTATCAGAAGTATATCTGGCTCATGGTGGCAAACGTTAGCATCCCTTATCCCTTGGTTCCACTGTGTCCATCAGCGTCAACTGTCAGCGTCTATTAAAAATCAAGAAAGGAACCTCGGCGGTTCTCTAACGTTGGACGCTGGCATTGAACGTAACGCAATGGCTGCAGTGGAGCGGCTGTCATTAATTACAATGGATCCATTTCCTTAGCGTTCCTTAGCCAAATGGGAACAGTCCATCATTTATATGCTCCAGTGTGCGGACTCTACTCTTTTCTCATTTACTATTCCGGTTTGTCCTGGTCTGCATAGTGAAGGGGCAAGCTCTTTTCTTTTCATTAAACTTTACATTGAACCTTTTTCCATTACAATATCATGAATACACATGTGAAAAGACAGTTTGATCTACCTTTTCTTTAAGTAGCTAAACATGACTTCAACAGTATTTTACCAGGTCTTGGATAGTCTGAAAAGTTTGGTCCTTCAATCCTCAACCATCTGCTTTTTCATTGAACAGTTGTCCCACATGAACACTAACATAGCAAAGCAATGCTAGGGTCCCACAGTCAACTTCTGTGCTCGACTGTGTGACCATTACCTCTCAGACACGGATTGACTGATCATTTCTAAGTCACAGCAATTTCTGACTTCTGTTTTCCCTCTTTGCCATTTCTTCCTTCATCATGTAAAAAGTAAACAAATATTGTATACTGTAAACAGTCTCTCTTCTTCCCCTTTCCAGGTTAGCTCCCCAGGGAAGTCCCTCAACCTGTACCCCTCTAACGAGTATGAAGTACTTCCCAATGGCTGTGAGGCTCACTGGGAAGTGGTGGAGCGCATCCTCTTCATCTACGCCAAGCTCAACCCGGGCATTGCCTATGTACAGGGCATGAACGAGATCGTGGGGCCCATCTACTACACATTTGCCACGGACCCCAACAACCAATGGAAAGGTTGGCACTGGAGCTATAGTGGAATGTTACTCATTTTATTGTGAGCCTGTTAGGGTTCAGACAGCTTATTGTCATTTTCATCCATGTTAGCAGTAACATTGCGTTCCCTGCCCTCTAGGACATAGTCTTTCTGAAGCATCGGATACACTAGAAGACTTTTACAATCTTAACAGATTATGAAGTGACTGGGAGTATACACTAGACGACTGGCTTCTGCTGATTTTTGTATGACAACTGAAAAACTGGGTATCGCACATTTAACGACTGGACGAGTTTACACTACACGATTGCGTCCAGAATCTTCTCAAAAATATCAAACATGTTTGATATGCTCCGACTTGGATCGGGAGAAGTCTGTTCTCATCATACACTTGCCGATTTAAATCAATCAATGAAGTCAATGAAGCAGTGAAAGCAAATTCAAAAATGTAAAGTCATATGCAGGTTTATTCTGCATCGGAGCCCATAAGAAAAAATCCCACAGTGCACTGTGAACATGCAATGAAGTCCAATACTTTTTGAAAACAACAGCGGACAAAAATATATCTGATGCGCGAGAAGACAAATTACAACGGAACCACTATATTTTTGACATTTGTCATCTCTAAGGCCTCATTTTCCTCCTGTTTACAGGTCTTTCAGGTCTCGTTCACCAATATCTTCATTTTATTTCTCAAAGTTCTTAAAGGACAATGCTCGTTTTTGACAACCTGGACCTTATTTACGACATATTATAAGACGTTTGACTCACCGAGATCACTTTGGTGTAGTTCGGAGGCATGTAGAAGAAATATTTAAAATCCATCGCTAGTTGTGCTTACATAGAGTATAGGCCTGTTGTGGTTTTTCACATGCCTCTGTAATATGATCTTAAGAAACGTCTTTCGAAACGAAATAGCTTCCTCGCACAGCGCGCAATCGTTGCTCCAGCACACTGTGCGCATGCGTGCTGGAGCAAGTGAGGAAGCTATTTCGTTTCGAAAGACGTTTCTAAAGATCATATTACAGAGGCATGTGAAAACCCACCACAGGCCTATGCTCTATGTAAGCACAACTAGCGATTCATGAAGACAGATTGATGTAAACAACCGTTTCACGGCAGAAAATAGATTTTTAGAAACTGCATTATAAGTGCCCCGACCACCGACATTACATGGATATACTGGCTCGCGCTGGATTTTAAATTTCTTCTACATGCCTCCGAACTACACCAAAGTGATCTCGGTGAGTCAAACGTCTTATAATATGTCATAAATAAGGTCCAGGTTGTCAAAAACGAGCATTGTCCTTTAAGAAACTCCTTAGAAAAGTCCTAAGAAAAGTCATCATCAGATTCATGACCTTTTAATTGTTTTTAGCACCTGTGTTCTGGTAATGATGCATCCCATCACCATGCTTCATGATAGGGATGATGATCTTACAGTAGGTTGATGTGCAGTGTTAGCTTTGCGCCAAACAGCGCTTAGTGTTGAGCCCAAAACGTTTTTTGTAGTCTTATCCGACCATAGAGATCATTCTACTTGAACTCGAGTCTCCCACATGCCTTCGGGCAAACTCTAACCGAGATTTAATGTGAGTTGTTTTCAACAAGGACTTTCATCTTGCCACTCTCCCATAAAACCCATATTTAAGTGTCCAGGCTATTGTTGTCCCATCTTAGCCATGGAAGTTAACTCCTTCAGGGTTAGCATAGACCTCTTGGTGGCCTCTCTGACTGGGGCCTGCCTCGTCCTGTTACTTAGCTTTTGAGGATGACTTGTTTTTGAGGACGACTGGTCAGAGTCAGAGATTAGGTCATTCCACTTATTAGTGACCCCTGACAGAAATATAGAGTTTGTATTGGTGTTAAATGCTGATAAAACCAAATGTAAGTTTTTCTCGAAATCACATATGAGTGTACCTGATGACTTACTGAGTTACTCTGAATGAGTTACTCTGAATGTTGTTCGCATTGAACATGCCCTTGCATACAAGCTCCTGGGCATTTGGATGAACTAATTTTTCCTTCAAAAAGCATATCGTCACCTTCTTAAAATAATGCCCAAGTAATATTTTCAAGTTAAAAAAAAAAAAAAAAAAATGGCCTCAAGGGGTCCATGAGTCAAAATATAGGCATAGGTTGACATAGGCCATTATACTACCGGGGTAGGAACAGTGTGATCTTTTCAATTGAGGATGCAGTGAATTTTAGCAGTGGTGGCCTGCATAATGAAGAGATGACTCGGGTAAAAAAAAAAAAAGGGTTTTCATCAAAAAATGTTTTGGGCCATTATTTTAAGAAGGTGATGATATACAGTAGATGTGTTGCTCTAGAAGTTGAGAGTACAATTGGGAATAGAAATAGGATCTTGGTTCTTGATTATGTAGGAATTATCTATATTAAGGCTGCTCTCACTGAACTAGATTTTATTTAAATCAATTAATAAGCAAAAGTGCAACAGTGGTAGTGTAAAGTTCAAATTACTAGTCATGTCATGTAGGTCATTCAGTGCTCTCTCTGTATAAGGCCTCTTACCGAACCGATAGTACCCACCTACAGTACCTAAACTCTTTTATCAATGCTTCAGGTCCCTTTGGTTACATACATTTGGTTACAGAATAGGGAAAGTGTAATTTTAGTTATTTTGCACCGTTCCTATGGAACCATCTCCAGAAGTCTTTAAAGTTGGACGCACTAGTGCCGTCAGGACAATTCCAAGGACTGATTAGGGACTTGCTTCTGATGACTAAGTGTCAACTTTGTACATCTGTTCTATTTGATCTATTTTACTCATCGTCACTGTAAATGAGGGCAACCTCAGTGACCTTTGAGTTTAAATAAAGGTTATTGAATTGAATTTTTTTCCTTTGTGACCTCTGGTCTTATTGGCATCACAACCAATAGATGCTTGTTTGCCAGTTGGTATACATTAGGTGTGTCAGCTAATTCATGGATTTATTGTGTAGTGATCTGAAAGATGAATTACTGATCGTTGTCTGTCTATGTTTGTCAGAACATGCTGAAGCGGACACCTTCTTCTGTTTTACCAACCTGATGTCAGAGAACAGGGACAACTTCATTAAAAGCCTGGATGACTCACAGTGTGGTATCACATACAAGATGGAAAGTGTCTACTCCATGCTCAAAGATAAGGACATGGAGCTTTATCTCAAACTGGTAAGCACTAGCTCAAATCCCGACACACCAATCACACGCAATTTTGGGTCTGATAAAGAGGGGTTAACATTTCACATTTTTGATATCTGCTGCTGCTCTCTCTCTCTTTCTCTCTCTTTCTCTTTCTCTCTCTCTCTGTCTCTCTCTCTCTCTCTCTATATATATATATATATATATATACATACATACATACACACCAGGTTTTCCGTTAGCCAGTTATTACCGTTTTTTGTCTGGAGCAAATCTGCTGCTGCTTTCTCATTCTCTCTCTCTCTCTCTCTCTCTCTCTCTCTTTCTCTCTCTTTCTCTCTTTCTGTCTTTCTCTCTCTCTCTCTCTCTCTCTCTCTCTCTCTCTCTCTCTCTCTATATATATATATATATATACATACATACACACCAGGGTTTCCGTTAGCCGGTAATTACCGTTTTTTGTCCGGAAAAATCCGTTGAAGTCCGATATATTAAAATCTGTCCGGTCATAATGTTCGGACAAAATAATTCCCCCTAATTGTATTAGGCCTACAAAAGGCTAAAATAAAATTTCCATATATTATGATTCCTTTTGAATATAAAAAAACGAATAGGCCTATTCATTTTATTCCGTTAATGTGTAGGCTATTGGCTAGTAGCCCTATGCGATGAAAAAACAGCCGTAAGATAAACCTGCCTATAGGCTAGCAGGCCACCATAGCAAGCGAGAGGGAGCCTGATCAAGGTACGGAGCTTGAGGCGAAAATGGAAAGGCCTATTAATATCGAATGGAAATTAGCCTATGCACGTTGTAAATTCTTACACTTTATTTAAGTAGGCTATATTTATTTTCAGAGTTTTTTTCTATTTTAGCCTATCTGATAAAAGGCCGAAATTAGACTATAGGCCTAGCCTATGAATTCCAATCAGCGCAGCCGTAAGCCTTTAATTAAATTAATTAAAATGTTACGAGAAGCCTACATGTTGCCTAATCTCTTGCACTAAAAATGTTATATATCTAGACATGCATTGTGGCATTTCTTTATTTAGCCAAGCCCGCCTATCAGTTGTTTCTCAACAGTTATGTCCTCCTCATAGCCTACTGCGATGTCCGTGGTTATAATGACACTGTTTTATTGATAAAAAGGATAGGCTAAAACTGGAAAGAGAAATTAGTAAACACATATTACTGTCGCGAATCCCAAACCAATTAGCCTACATCCTCAAATCTGATTCATGCAATTGAAATAAACATTCATGTTCTAGCCTACAGTCGCAATACACTCAGTCTATAACCAAAGGTGACTATTTTTGTGGCTGTGCAATTACATATAGGCCTAGCGCATGGAATAATGACAGCCTATCACACATTTAATCATACGGATGCGAAATAAGACAATAAATGGCATATAAGCTACACAACGGCCAATCACCGCGACAAACACCTATAATAAGCCTAATATTATATAATAATGACCGTGCAGTGTATTTCAAAAACATCATCTTCGTGTGGAACAGAACTTCAAGGAGGCTATACGTCTAATCATCACTTTATTGAGCAAGCCTTTTACATGGGGTCAAATCTTCGGCATGACTACTTTCCCATACGAGGTGCCGAGCTTATATCTGGCTTCAGGCCAGGAATCACATGACAAACAAATTTGCATACAAGGAATACAAACATGGTCAAAAACGGTCAACTGATGTTCTGACCCCCTCGGACATGTGGCTATTTGTGTGCTTCCTGTGTCCTCCTAGGATCATGTTACAACTGTAGGCTAACTGACTTCAAAGGCGCTATCTTATTGACTCAGGACAGAAATGCTGACTCAGGACAGGACATCTGCTATAACTCACATGTTCAACTACTTAGGTTAACACAGTTCCTAGTTTAGTCTATTCATTATTCTTAATAAAATGATTACTACATGAGAGTAATACAGTATGATTGATGTAATACAATATAATACAGTATAAAAATATACTACAACCGGAATTTCTCCAGTTTGTCCGGAAAAGTCTAATCTTCCCGCACACATTGACCGGTACCGGTTTTCTCTAACGGAAACCCTGATACACACGGTTCTATGCAAAAGTCAGCCACAGACCACACAAGAAAATAGTTTCAAGCTATTTATCTGGGCAGTAAGTTTATTTGTTCTTCGGTGAGTGTTGCTCTTTTCCCTGTCCAAGTGATCCCACACTTCAATTATGTCAAGGTCGGGGTTCTGAGGTAGCCAGTCTAATACTGTAAGTGATCCATCAGCAGACCTCCGCTCCAGATAGGCCTTAATTCTGTTTGGGGGTCATTATCACGCTGAAAAATAACATTTTTGCCAATCAGTCATTTCCCCAAAGGTACAGTACAGTATGATGAATCAAACTCTGTTTATGTTTCTCAGTATTCATCATTCCATCGATTTTGACCAGATCCCCTACACCACTGGCTGAAATGTACCCCCAGACCATGACAGAGCCGTCAATGTGCTTCGCCGAAGGCTGCAGACGGACATCAACATACTTCTGTCTGACTCTTCTTCTGACATACTGGTGTCTTTCTGAACCAAAAATGTCAAATGTGGACTCATCATTCCATAAGATGTTCTGCCACTGGCTGTTGCTCCATGCTTTTGGGTCTTTCGCTTCAATTGCGTCTGCTTGTTGCCTTTCCGCAATAATGGTTGCTTATCTGCAACACGCCCTACAGACCATTTCTTACAAGACTTCTTTTCACGGTCGATGTGTGTACAGTACTTGTACTTTTGTACTAGATGACTGCCAGATGCTGAGCAAGCACTTCACTGGATTCCCTTCTGTCCCTTTAAGAACTGACCTTTAAGTAGCTTTTTGGGTCTTCCACTGCATTTAATGTCTTCAACTTGCCCAGTTTTTCTACAAATTTTCTTTGACAGCTTGAACACTACATCTTGAAAATCTGGTTTGGTGGGCTATTGCTTGCTGACTACAGCCTTGTTAATACAAACCTATTATTTGAAGTGTACTAGCATAGCCAAACCTCTCCTGGAGGCCCCCCAGTATTTGTAGTTTCCATCCAATACACCAATGCATTTGTTAGATTACATTAGTACCATTAGCACACCTAGTTCAGCTAATCAAAAGCTCATTCAGTTGAATCAGGTGTGTTGGTGGTGTAATTTAACGAGTACCTGGAATGACTGGGGTGTCTCGAGGAGAGCTCTGGGAACCAAACCTTCAAAACAAGAAATTCATGTTTTTTTTTTTAAATTGTTTATTTATATTTATTCTAATGTTATATTGTGTTTTACAAGCAAATAAACACGCACTGCCCAGATAAATAGCTTTAAACAGGATTTTCTTGTGTGGTCTAACAATTAAGCATAGTACTTTATGTACGATATTTGTCAGGAGGGCACTGATATTTTCAAGTATGTTTGGAAATGATGTCCAACAAAAAGTGCTCAAACCTTAATGAATAGCCCGAATTTATGCCAAACAAGGCATCTGATGTCGCTACTCTTGAGTAGAGATATAATTTAACTGCTCATAGATTCGATACTTTAACTCTTAGAATTATTTTTCCTATTAATATTCTGTTCTCTTTGTTCTCCCACCCCTGTTGTCTTTCAACACCCCCATGTCTCCTGCCCCTCTCTCTTTCACAGCAAGAGCAGAACATCAAGCCCCAGTACTTCACTTTCCGCTGGTTGACCCTGCTCCTTTCCCAAGAATTCCTGCTTCCAGATGTCATCCGGATCTGGGACTCGCTCTTTTCCGACCAGGACCGCTTCCACTTCCTCATTCTGGTCTGCTGCGCCATGCTCACGTGAGTTGAGATCCCCATTCCGCCATTTCCTTGCCCTTCACTAAGGGCCAGTTTATGGTCGGGTGAAACTTGTCTTACCGAATATAAATTGGCCTTTAGTGAAGGAGGGTTAGGATTAGGGTTAGAAAATGTTCAGACACTTTCTGCATTCACAATTCGGCCCACACACTAAGCAAGAGACACTCAACTGAGCCAACACTTTGTGTCATCTCTACGGAATCAATGCACAAGCATCATTTGTTTAGAATTTGTGCAACAGACTTTTCAGGTGGTGTAGCGGTCTAATGCACCGTGTTTCGGTACAGCTGCCCACTGGGGAACCGGTCTTGCCAGATCCAAGTAAGACCAGATCCCAAAGGGAGTGGCATATTGGGCCGCCGCTCCCTGAGGGGGGTTGGTTTAATCTCGGCTCGAGGGTTCCTGGCGCTGCAGTGACTCCGTCTGGTGTTGGAATTAAGGTTGTGAGCTAAGAGAGTGAAGGAACTGTCTGTCCTTCGCATCGCTAACCAGCAGAAATGTGCAAGGCAAGGCAAGTTTATTTGTATAGCACATTTCAGCAATTCAAAGTGCTTTACATGAGACATTAAAAACATCAAGACAAAGTGCAAGAAACTCATAAAAGGTCATATAAAACGAAATGCAAAAAAAGGACATTTAAAACAAAATGCAGGAAAAATAAAATACAGGAATAAAAGTAACAGTTCAGTGTATGAATGAATAGTTAGTTGATTTAATAAAAAGCAGCGGCGAAAAGTCTTCAGTCTTGATTTAAAAGAACTGAGAGTTGCACCAGACCTGCAGTTTTCTAGAAGTTTGTTTTGAGCATAAAAAATGAACGCTGCTTCTCCATGTTTTGTTTTAACTCTGGGCAAGGTATCCTCAACAAGTTAGTAGGGGGTAATTGGATCCTAGGTCAGGGTTAGTTGGCAATATTTACAAAGAAGTCAAAATGAGAAGAACTTGCATTGTTGGATAACAAAATAACTTCAATTAGACTAGCAGCCAGCCAGCCTATACCCCAGTCGCTTAGGCGTGGGGTCAAAAACCTGCAGCCTGCTGGTCCTGATCTCCGGATGTCCAGCAGTCTGCATCCGTCTACAAGCCCTGGGAGACGGGCCACGACTCGGTCTACAAGCCCTGGGAGACGGGCCGCGACTCGGTCTACAAGCCCTGGGAGGATGACATCTGGGAGGATGACCTCTGGGAGGCCTACTTCGAACCCTCCACGTATGACGACGAGCCCATGCTGCAGCCGTCTCCTGTGTCTGTCCTGCATCCTGCCTCTCCTGATCCTGCATTTCCTAAACACCAGGGTCACCCTGACATCTGGCAGTCATCCTTTGAATGGTCACATCTGGCCAGGAGAGGCCGTGGCTCCTGTGGTTCCCAACGCCACTGGTTCAGTCCACTGCACAGTGCCCCAGAGTACCCGCTGCCAGCGCCCTAGAGTAACCGTTGCTGGCGCAGTCCCCTGCAACTGTGATGCTATCACAATCCCCTGCAACTGTGACTCTGGCACAGTCCCTTGAAACTGTGATGCTGGGGCGCCCTGGTAGCTCACCGAGTAAGGCGTGCCCCATATGAAGGCTAGTCCTTCGCGCGGCGGATCTGGGTTCGATTCCCGGCTTAGGTCCTGTGCCGCATGTCCTCCCCTCTCTCTCTCCCACGTTTCCTGTCTCTCTCAAACTGTCCTGTCCCATTAAAGCTGAAAAGCCCTAAAAAATATATCAAAAAAAGAAAAGAAACTGTGATGCTGGCACAGTCCCTTGAAACTGTGATGCCAGCGCAGTCCCCTGAAAATGTTTGATTTGACTACTATTTCCAGTTTTGACACCTGTTAGGTGTCAACTGGACTTTTTAGATCGCTGAGGTTCAGATCTTTAAGTTCTACTGTGCTATATTCCCCATTCCCCATTTTTTAAAATGCGGTAAGAGTTTTTATCTGTGGTTACTGTTTTATTCCCTTTGTGATTGCAGATTGATCCGTGATCAGTTGCTGTCTGGAGATTTCACAATCAACATGAGATTGCTGCAGGTAAGAACCTACCCTAACAGACACCATGAGCTATGATGCAGTTCTAAGTTAGTTGGTTATTTCATGATGGCAATATGCAATTTGTACAGTTACACAGCGTAGTGTCGCCTCCATGTTAAACCAGGAATCACCTCTCCGTCCGCTTAACTTCTAATGTGAATGAAACGCATAAAGCACAGGAGTGCTAACTTTATTGCGACACAGCAAACGTCATAAAATATAACTCCAGACCAAATATGACTGCAACATTAATTAAATAATAGCAAACGTACAAAATGAAAGAAAGGTACTACTAGAAATGGTGCTCTGAGAACAAAGACGTCCGCCCATGAATGCGTATTGTGTATTTGTGACCTTCCCATGTCGAGATATGGTCGTTTCAATTCTCCCCATTGACAATGGGTGGAATTTTTCGTCCCAAGTCCAAAAAATGAATGCAGGTGAATGGCTGGCCATGTTTGGGCAGCTTGTGGACCCGCCCAGTGATTCCCATGCGCTGTCGCTGGGACGGAGGTAATAATCACAATGAGGACAGATTTAAAAGAAACAATAAAAGTCAAAGAATTAAATATTAAAAGATAGTGTAAAGTAGAATAAAAACTATAAAAACAAAGAACACAATACATTAAGAGCACTAAGATATTAAAACAAGCAAAGCTACGTGGTTAAAGCAATGTTTTGAGGTCTCGCTTAAAAGTTACCACTGTCTGACATCCTCAGGTCCTCTGGCAGGGTGTTCCAAAGGCTGCGGGTATAAAAACCTGAAGGCTGCCTCCCCCTGCCTCTTAGTCCTGGCTCTAGGAACCATTAAAAGCTCAGTGCCCGAGGACCTGAGGGACCTACTACTGTAGGTGTATGAAACTGTTCCTAAGTTCCTGCCCCTCCTCAGTCCTTGCTCCTCCTCAGTCCTTGCTCCTCCTCAGTCCCTGCTCCTCCTCATTCCCTGCTCTTCCTCCATGATGGCAAGAATGGATGAGCTTTGTCTCCTGACACTCCTATGAACAGGTCCACCTACTCTGAGGCAAAATTTGCATGACCATCATCATGTTTGGGGAATAAATCCAACACCATTTGGATTTTTTCTGCTTCAAAGATTCATTGAGATTCAACAGCTTGATCATGAGCTAATCGAAAGAATGTACAGCATGCATAGAATGGAGGGAGTCATTGTAAAACAATTAGTTTTTGGTGGAGGTGCTAATAGAAAAAATGCAGTCAGTGTGCAACATTATAACAGCTTTGGCTTGGAGAATGCATGTGGGATATTCAGCGTTCTGTAATTCTTTAAATTCCTTTTCTGATAAGGCTTTTTAAGCTTGCTAGTTGTTTTACATAAATATCACTATAAATGATAAAGTAATGGCTCTGGCGTTCTAAAGTAAGCTCTGTTAAAGGCCTTGACATCAAAACGCGTAGCCGCAGTAATAGTGCTCACTTTTGAGGAGCATCAAGAACCACTGCGGTAATGGGAATTCCATGCTTTGGGGCAGAGAAGCTAACGGTGTAGTATGTTATTAACCATGTCCTGTCTGATTGTTTTAGTATTTTCAGGTGTATTTTAACAGCTTTTTAATTATTTTTAGGACTACCCCATCTCAGATGTTCACACTATCCTAACCAAGGCCAAGGAACTACAAGATGGCTCATAGCCACGCCCCCTTTCTTCACTCCCCTTACACGCTGTCTTTGGATCAAAGGGTGGGGATGACCTTTGAATCTGGTAACTCGGGAAACAACTGGGCCCCAATGCATCTTGGGAGGGAGAGGGCGCATGCTACTTGGCACAAGATCCATTATGAGAGTAAACAAACTGAACACGTAGGCCTCTCTCTTCCCATCTGCTGGCCCAGGGGGAGAGTATGCAGCCCCGGTCCCTCTGTACATGAAGCATAGAAACTAGAAGAACTTCTTCTACTACAGATCCAGCATTTAAGTCTTATCAGACTTGTGTGGTAACACTCCAAGGGTTTTATAACTACGCAAATAAGGATGTTTTACTTTTCAGGATCCTCCTTTCAAGTGTGGCATGAATGTAATATGTTTGCTTTAGAAATGTTTGTGCTTTTTCCATAGTGAAAATCATACAAGAAAAGAAATGCAGCAGTGCCATGCAGATTACTTATTGCTCTAGAGGACAACTAGAAACACAGGTTTCATCTGATTCATAGAACACCTAGTCTTATAGAGAGCCAAAGTAAAGTGTAATTTACTAGTCCTGAAATGCGGTCAGAGGTAACGCTCAGTTGCTTACAGGAATTCCTCCGGAGAATTTGAAAAATCTGCAAAATAATGTCAAATGTCAATAAAAGACAAATTTTCGTTTTTTTCATCAATTTTCAAGCATTACGTTTTCCATTTTAAAAAGTGCAATATCAGCTAATTGTATAAAGAATGGAAATTGGATTAACTCATAAGACAAAATGGTAGCGCTTTATTTTCCCACCCGGTAATTACATTGTAAGAACTAGGTAAATACATAGGAACAAGATGTATTTATCTAGTACTGTACCTATTTTTTGTTTCATCAAAGGACATTTGCGCACAATGGCCCTGTTATGGGCTCTCTGTTAGGACCTACCTGCAGCAGTCATTGCAACACCTATAGCCACGAAAACACTACTACAAGTAGGTAAATATTTCTTGCTCGTTTGTATATACCTACTGTAATAATTACAATGTAATTAACCGGGCGTACAATAAAGGAGTACCGTCAAAATGTAGAAACTGTCTTACTGTAAGTCTGTGTCAAACAGATATTATTTGTACAGTTATTCAGAATTCCTATGGGAAATTTGAATGAGGAATTTCTGTAAATAACCAGAAAATAAGTAGCATTGTTAGTGCTTACATATGACAACACCATATTGGCTCTCTGTGGAACAGATGTCACCTTTCTTTCTTGGAAAGGACAAAATGAAATTGAATATGATGATTACCTTTGTTTTGCATTTTTTATTTTTTATCTTTTTATTCAAAGCCAAATTATATACAATATGGTAACAGGCATTTTTACCAGTCGTACCAGAAATTACCAGTTTTTACCACATAACTTATTAGTAAAGACCAAGTGAATAAAAGTGGAATTAAGACCAGAATTTAAGTGCCACCAGGTGAGGTTGTTATAAGATGAATATGTATATTGCAACTTCTAAGTTACTATTAAGGTCTCTCTCTCTCTCTCTCTCTCTCTCTCTCTCTCTCTCTCTCTCTCTCTCTGTGTCTGCATTTCAAGTTCAGTTACTACAGTAGATGCTAGGTTCAATATTCGTGTCTGGCTATCTCATAGTTGGTTATAGACTGAGTGTATCGCTTTTTAATCTACAATTGTAATGTTTGCAAGGTCTCCAACCACTAGGATGTACAGTAACAACTTGACAGCACTGAACTCACAAACCTACAGCCCACGCCATGCTGGTGAGACAATAACAAGAATAACAAACTCAATTAAGCCAGCAGGGTTGTAGTTGTAATGATGTGTTATAATAGATGTACTATAAAAAGGTCAGACCAAATTGGGTAATGCAGATAGATCACAGACACACGGCCTCACAAGCTCAGAATGAGTTGCGCTGATGAGCTGAGCTGTCTGTGGTGTGTCTACTCCCGTCCATGAGAGAAAAGGTTTTTGACAGACAGGTAAACAGGTGGCCATTTGAACCAGTGGTTGTAGTCTTTTTGGTGTGTCCTGGGGTTTATGAAAATTGATGGTTCTCAGGCATTCTGGAGTAAATTAATTTAAATATTTTCATGGGATTAAATATATTAAGGATATTTTGCTCTGCATAAATTGTACCATGTCACTGGAATTCATTGTAGGTTGTTGTAGGTGTACACTGCATCTTTTTATTAATTAGTGTACATTTTTAAATTCAAATTACACCTTTAATGATATGATTCAATTATTCAATGATTAATGAAATATATGCTTGAAAATTATACTGTATGAACAAATATCTTATTTTTGACAGGGTATACATCTTTAATATTTTGCAGTTACATTTCTGTCATTCCCACTCCTTGAAAGACAGAGATGTCCAGGTATCATTAGTTTTTATCTGCTTACTGACCTATTGACAGATGATCTCTTCCAACAATTTTTGCCAAATCAGAAATAAGAATAGCTATGAATGTTGTACAGATGAAACGGTTAAAAGGGAAAAATTAACATTCTGCCACATGTTAAAAATTTCATGTTTTTTTTTCACATTTCTGTCAGTCTGCACTTTAAACTTCATTCTATAATCTCAATCTGTGGATAAAAGCAAAAATATCAAACCTGGGTCAAAATACTTTTTTATTAGTATAATTTCAATCACTTTATTGTTTGCCTGGAGTGTCCGGTGGATGGAGTTTGCATTATTGTTAAACAGCCCATTGGTTACATTGTGCCAGACTAGAACAATCAAAAATTTAAAAAGAAATGCCATTTGTGTAGGTTGATCATTCATCAGGGATCCTACGCAGTAGCGTAGGAACCCTATTGCAATTGATGGTATTCTTATTATTTTCCTGGAAATGCTTGAATAAGACGTGAAGTCCTGGACCAAAAATGCTAAAAGTCACCAGGTCCAAACTACAGACCATAAGTTACTAAGCCACAAAGATTCACCACGGTTCCACAATGCTGGCATATCCACCCTGTTGGACGAAAATGCATGAAACTTGATATACTTACAGTACATATATCATATACGTATATCATTCCTCATGGGGAACAAATTTGCCATTGGACTCAGTCTACGCCATGATGGATTTGGCTGGAGGTTGAAAATTTGGCAAAACCTATTAAAGGTTTTTGTCCTAAAATGTAAATCTGATCGGTCAGATTTCCACACGTATAAGAGATCCAATCTGGCAGAGGAACTGTCATTTAAAAACAAATTGGCCACAAAGTTCTAGTGCTTATCATTGTGTACAATAATCTAGGGATCTGGGCACAGAGAGGACACTACCATCTTGCACCATGTCAAAACATTTGCAGATATATAAAAAAACAAGGATATTACAGGCATTTGAAATTTGACCATTTTGGCACAAAGCCAATTGCTGATACAAATATTGTGCTTTAAAGCTCATTTTCTCATGCATGCTTTACCCGATTCAGTCATCATTGCACACGTGTACTCTTGAGTAGTCTCTCCGCCAAGGCTGATGGAGAATTTGTTTCATCACAAATTGCATGATTTGTGACATGACAAATTTGGCACTTGATGTTAAGTACTCCAGTGCCCATCCAAAATGTGCATACAGCACCTCCTGGCTGCTAGGTTGTATATAAAATTGTACCCATGGTAAATGTGTGACACAATGACCTCAATACAAGGTACTGTAGATGGCGCTGTCATACCCTGCTGAATCCAGCGAGAAGCAACTTAGCTGGTCATTAACTGGTCTTGCTGGATTTACCTGGTGGAACACCCTTTCAGTCTATGATTTACCTGGTGGAACACCCTTTCAGTCTATGATTTACCTGGTGGAACACCCTTTCAGTCTATGATTTACCTGGTGGAACACCCTTTCAGTCTATGCCGCTGTTGTCAGTCCTTGTCTGTGGCTGGATGGCATATAAAATTGTGCCCATGGTAAATGTGTGACACAATTACCTCAATACAGGGTAGATGGTGCTGTGATACCCTACTGGAAAATCCAGCGAGAACCAGCGACCAACCTTATCTGGTCATTAGCTGGTCTTGCTGGATTTACCAGGTGGGTCGGCCCATATGTCTTCTCAGTCTCTCCCTGTCTGTCAGTCTTAAGGTAGCGTAACTAGGACCCTGTCTCATTGCCACTTGCGGCTTTAATTAATGTTTTGTTTTTGTTCAAATACAATGGGTTACCACGGTCATAAAGATAGTATTTATTGATGCTAAACTACATTGATGCCCATGTTCAGCTGGTTTAAGTTAGCTAGCTAGGATCAGCCTGTTCCCGGGTATGATATTGTGATATTTTCTAGTCTAAGCCTAATATCTGAAAGCATTGCGAGTCTCCCTCTATTCTATCTCCTTATCCAACAGACATTCCATTTGTAGACCTCAAAAGCTAGCCTAGTAGACCAGCCTGATCTTATCACATGCTAGTTCACTTCAGGTATCAAATCTGCTCTGAGGCTCCACAGCAATACATGAAAGTCTAGGTCAACCGACTTCTAATAAACTGGCTTACAGTATGTGTAGTTCATGACAAAAGTAAGAACCGGGAAAAAGTGCTATTGCCCAATGTTTTTTACTCCTGGCTATTGTGAAAATGTAAACTCCAATTTGAACTTTTGTTTGCATTTTTATTTTAAACTGCCTTTGCTCAATAATTTTTGTGGTGTGTGAAAGAGTGCCTTATGTATAATCCTGGCTCCTAGGTTGTATATACAATTGTGCCCATGGTAAATGTGTGACACAATGACCTTAATACAGGCTAGATGGCGCTGTCATACCTTACGGAATCCAGCGAGAACCAACTTAGCTTGTCATTAACTGGTCTGGCTGGATTTACCTTGCCTTATGTGCACTTGTCATTGCAAAGGTGGCGGGTGTTGTCAGCTGAAATTCTTAGTAGTAGTTACAGTACATATGCTGCTTCTGTTAACTGGCAGTTGAGACCAGCATTGTAACCATGGCTCCTTCTATGTGATTGGAGGTTGATCCAGCACGCATGCGCACAGGCCAGCGCGCAGACTGGCTATTCTCCCTCACATTCTCTGCGCTACGATCGGATTGTTGATATTCTCGGCACCAACAACGATCGTAGCGCAGAGAATGTGAGCCGGAGAATAGCCAGTCTGCGCGCTGGCCTGTGCGCATGCGTGCTGGAGCAAGTGGGGGAGAGGCGTGTAAAGATCATATTACAGAGCTAGGCTAAAGACCTCGTATTTGAAAACCACTACAATGCCTAGCGTTGAGGAATCTCAACTGTAGATTCTTCCAATCTGATTGATGAAAACAACCGTTTAGCGGCCGAAAATGGATTTTGAGAAACTGCATTCCCAGTGCCCCGTCCGACGCCATTACATGGATATACTGGCTCGCGCTGGATTTTAAATTTCTTCTACAGGCCTCCGAACAACACAAAAGTGATCTCGGTGAGTCAAACTTCTTATAATATGTCGTAAATAAGGTCCAGGTTGTCAAAAACGAGCATTTTCCTTTAACCCTGTGTGTATTGTATTGCTTAACCCCTCTGTGTGTTGCCATTCATATCACAGTGGCCTTGAGCATTGGGCAAATGCTTGTCATGCCAGAGCTGCACAGAGCAAACATGTAAATTGTATTCATTGTGTTCTGTTTTTCCAATCCTATTCCCCATTGTCAAAAAATGTTTTGTTGCTTTGAGTGAGAACAGTGAGTGAGATCTGATTGTGGAAAATATTGTTTTTAGTACACAGAATCAGTATTCTGATGAAAGAGGTAAGTCTCAGACGTTTATAGTGTATATTCTCAACCAGGGTTAGGTTTTGTAAGCTGTGAATCTATTTTAGATTTTTCTTTTTGTTCCCATCATCCCTTGCTTTCACTTCTTTTGCTCTCATTCACTTTCTATCCTTTCAAACCTTCTCACTGCCTCCCCTTTCTGTGCTTTCCTTCCCACTCTGGCTTTTCTATTCTTTCTTCCACGTTTTCCACGTTTTCTTCACCCCCTTAGTGGTGTTGCACAAGACAGTTGTGCCGCAGTCTGTGATCAGTAAGACAGTGTTCATCCTTGGCCATGTGTTATGTGTTCTTAAAAAAGCAAGAAGGGACAGAGCAGTGTAGGAGAGGAGAACTAGACCCAGATCCAGGAAGTGCTTGAAAGTCTTCAGGTTATATGAAGGAACCCCAAGTTAAAACAGTATTGAAATGATGAGTTAACAGTGGCAGCCACCTCTAATATGTTGTTTTGGTTGTTGTTAGCGGTCAGTGGTTACGTGAGCAGAACTGTTATGCTTTAACCATGGATTATATACCATTGTGTTCCAACACATTAACTGAGGTTGTCCTTTGAACATGCATAACATGCATTTCAAAGCGAGGTCAGACAATGGTCAGATGCTTTCACATTGCCAGTCTGCCAGTAGGCGCTAAAGCAATCGTCACACATCAGCTACAGTGAGATAATGGATGAGGGGAGCAGGGGTAGTGGTGACATACCTCATCCACTAACAACATGGCACCCACCTGGATGATGCTTTGCTGCCAGAAGGCACTAAACCGATTACCACATGAGGTGGATAAGTGAGTGCTATGACAGTGGGAATTATTGAGTCTTTCTTGATAATGGTCTCTGACTGAAATACAGGTGCATCTCATAAAATTTGAATATTGTGGAAAAAGTCCATTATTTTCTGTAATTTAATTCAGTGAAACTTTCATGTATTCTAGATCCATTACACAAAGTGAAATATTTCAAGCCTTTTTTGTTTTCATCTTTATGATTGTACAGTATGTTCAGTATGTTTATTTATACACTAAATTCTTGGTGGGGGCTCCTGTTGCACAAATTACTGCATAAACGTGGAGCGTGGCATGGAGGCAATCAGCCTTGAAATATTTCACTACATGTGTAATGAATCTATAATATATGAAAGTTTCACTTTGGAATTAAATTATGGAAAATAATGAACTTTCCACAATATTCTAATTTTATGAGATGCACCTGTATTCATTCAATAAAAAGAGCATGGAGGATACTGTGTTTGCATGGGTAGTCACTAAGGTTAGACATTCAAATTTAAAAGAGCCTTCATAAATTGGTCTGTACAGAGTTATTAAGCCTTATTACCTGGGTGTTAGTTGGCTATTCGCAGAGTACCGCCTGCATCACTGAAGTGCAGTAATAATAATGTATATTATTGTGATTACTGTATACAGCTAATGGTAATATAATATACAAATTGAGTCGCCAACAAGATTAACTGCATTGAATGAGCAACGGCAGGTGATGGAAAGTCGCCCATCCACCTCCAGACACTGGCTACTGTCCTGTAAATTCCCAACTTGTCAAGTAGCCCAGCTCAACACTTGAACCTACCTACAGTACCACAGTCTCCTCATGTGTGGTGGCGGTAGAGTAAACACTAAACACGGCTTACAGTCTGACTCAACATATAGCCTGTGTTACATGAAGGAACTTAATGCAATTGGGATTGTTCAGTTAAAATGTCAGCAATTTGACAGTAGGCCTACATTACAATTGACTGTTATTCGAACGCAATCAAATTGTATGTGTGCAATCCAATCTAAATGTTTTTATTTTATATTTTTATTCCATTTTAGATGTGCAGTGTCCATTTGGGTTAAAATAGTAACTGCCTGCTATCTGCATAAAATTGCATTTTATATACAGTGTGTATTTTTGGCTCCTAACATATGAGACTCTTTGATGAGGCACTTTTATCCAGAGTGACATACAATAATTGAATTTGGTAATGTACTACTATGACTATGATGCTACAGAACTCACAAGTGCATCTCCTTTCTAAACAAGTGACTAAAAGCAACGTGAACGCAATGTCGTACCTGTTCTCTCAAACTCTGACATCACAAAGCAGCAACAGTAGCAAGTGAACCAGTCAGTTCCTAGCAACTGTTGAAGCAACTTTGAGTGCCTGAGGCCGTAGCTAAATTAAATATCAATATTATATCACCAGAGCGTCACAATTCAAATACATTATTGTGTTTCCTATAGCCTACATATTTGCGATCAGTTTGCAACTGGTATCATTACTTGCTCCAAAGCTGTAGTTTATAGTTGTTTTATCCTGTAATTAATGTGTACAACTATAAATAATTGCCAGCATGTAAAAGGCCTGTCTGATAAGGTCTGTGGGATTCTGCAGAAGCAGGGTAGGAATGACTGCCTAGCGTAGACTGTCTGAATGGTTTTATATTTCTGTGGGAAATTGTTTTCCAATCTTTTTAAAAAACGTATTAGTAAGCTACCATATAACATGTACCGCATCTGTGTTGGAAATATTTATAATAAGGGCGGTATGGAACTAAGGGATGTGGTAAACTGAGGTAGATTCTGCAAGGTGGTGAAAATTCTGTCCATGTGATCTTTAGGCTACTGTTCTTCGAAAGCTTTGTTACTATTTTTTTTTCCCGAAATGGTTCTTTCTGGACTATGTGGCAACGCGTATGTCTGCGTGTGTCTGTGTGCGTGCTCATGCATGTGTTCATGTCACTAAGACACCATTCACAAATGTGTTGTTATTTTGACTGTTTTTGTATCTAAATACTGGAGTTGTATACATGTTTTATGGTATTTTTTGTATGGTTGTATATCCCAATATTGGAGTTATATATACATGTTTTGCTATATGTGTTTGCAAGTGCCCAATAAATATTTAAATTATGGTTTAAATTGAATGTTTGGTTGCATGTTTGGCTGTCTCATGCTGATATTGGGCTACAGATCATTTCAAATTGTGCATGCCGTGCAGCCACATTTCATAGTATTTTCAAAGTGACTGGTGCGCCAACCACCAGAATGCATCATTGAGCACACCTGGCAAACTGCTGTAACTGTGCGTCTGTCTGACAACCTACAGTATCCGATATTACCTGATGAATGCGGATGAGAGACGTGTAAACAGCCTGAATAAACCCTTAAAATTATTGAAATGTAAATACATTTTCCAAGCCGTTACCATGTACCCACCTTGCCTGTAACTACAGACCAATCTCTAAACTTCCACTTTTGTCAATGGTTCTTGAAAAGGTAATTATCTGTCAATTACTGCACTACCCACACCAAAATAATATTCTGGAAAGTTTTCAAGTTAGGCTTTCGAGCCCACCATAGTACTGCCTTGTTGAAAGTGTCCAATGACCTGCTCTTTTCTTTTGACTCCAGTAACTGTGCCATCCTGATTCTTCTTGACCTTGACCATTTGACACAGTGGATCGTGACATTTTAATTGACCGTCTCCAGCACGGGGCTCGTATTAGTGGCACTGCCTTGACCTGGCTCACATCCTAACTCAGAAATACATGTTTTTCTGTCAACATACAGTAGGCAATTTATCCTCTCCTCCAGCTAGTCTCTCCTGCTAGTCTCTCCTGCGGGGTCCCACAGGGTTCCATCCTAGGCCCCATTATGTTCTCCATTTACTTTACATGCTTCCCCTTGGTAGAATTATTCAAAATTACAACATTTCCTTCCATTGTTATGCAGATGACACAGCTTTATCTCCCCCTGAAACCAAAGGACCGAAGTGTTGGATAGCACAAAACTTCCTGAAGCTAAATGAAAGCAGGACTGAAGTTGTCCTATTCGGCCCACCAACTTGATTTCCAACAGCCTATCTGTCAACACTTGTCAAACCCCATGTCAAAAGCCTTGGTGTGATATTCGACTCTGCGTTTGAGTTTAACAGGTCAATGCAGTAGTAAAAGCCAAGCTCTGTACTATTGCCAAAATCAAGTCTTTTCTCTCATTCAAAGATCTTGAGAAGGTCATCCGTGCCTCCCTTATCCTCCCACTTACACTATTGCAATTCCCTGTATACTACTATTAGTCAGTCGTCTCTGTCCCACCTGCAACTGTTCCAGAACGATGCTGCCATGCTCTACCCAAAAGAGAGACCATATTAGCCCTATTCTGGCCTCTCTCCACTGGCTTCCAGTGCAGTTCAAAATTGATTTTATGATTCTCCTGTTTGTTTTTGAAGCTCAGAATGGGGACCTCTCACCCTTACATCTCAAGATCTCCTAACCCTTATTCCACCTCCAGGTCCCTCAGGTCAGCTAACTTGGGGTCCTGGCTGTAGCTATAGTTCTATTCCACAATCTAAACTTAACAGAATTACAAACATTCTCAGGCTGCGTTGCCTTGGCAACACAGGTATACCACTAGAGGCCAAGTGCCCCCATGGGGCTCCACTCCACTTATAGAACTGTAGCTACATAACTCCGGTCACTATCGTTTTCAAGATGTTATTAAATTACACCAGTCCTCAGTCGTGCTCTGGGCTGCATGCACAAACCCTGCGGAAATGTTATCTAGTAACAAATGCGTTGTTCAGGCAAAATAAACAACCTATTTAGCTGACCCGGTGGTACATGAAAATGAAAATGAAGGGCATGTGGTGCTGAAAAGAGACCTGCACATTGAGCACTGGCAGGCTCGGGGTGGTAAAAGGATAGCCCCTCGGCCCCGAGCCTGGGGGGGGGGGGGGGGGGCATAGCAAAAGAATAATCAGCGAACTCATTTGGCTATTAGCTGTACTGTTAGGCCCCAATTAACGCTAACACATTGTAACACACAATTGTCAAATATTGTTTTGTAGGTTTTTATATGTTTTATTGATTCCTGGTTTCTCTCTTCTGGTTTTATGATTTTATTGTAGTTTTATTGATGATGATTAGTTTTCTATTCTGTTATGTAATTTATATGGAGACTTGAATCTTAATTTGTATTTTGTTTTAACTGTGAAGCACCTTGTAACTACTGTTTGGAAAAGTTTGAAAATGCCTCTGGACAATTTTGCCAGATTACACCATTTCCTCCAAAGCTGGTGTAAATAAACAGTATAAACACAGCAAAAACATAGAGTATTAATGAAGATATATAAAAGAACACTAAATTCCTGTATTTCCTCAAAGTTTTGTGGGATTGTACTCCCATGCTCTTTATTTGTGGTCGAAGGTTCAGAAACACCCAGGCTGATGGAAGAAGTCATTTCTTTCTTGAATCTAGGGAGATAAACTGATAAAAAGTGGTAGTGGTGGTGGTGGTGGTGAGGAGAATGAGGCTGTAACAGTATAACCATTGGGGTGTTCTGCACATTTCAAACGCACATTAATGCACCAAGCCAGAAAAATTAGGGTGGCATGGTCAGAGAGGAGGACTGGTGATCGGTAGGGGCTTAAGTAGGAGGTTTAATCCCTAGTGTGCAGGGAAGATGCAGGTGTGTGGTGTGCTGTCAACTAAACAATATCAGTCCATATGTGCCCTTCATCCTCTGTGAAAACTGATCTATGTGACCATCTCCAGCCTGCTTTCCCCCAAGCCAAACAAAAAAAGGGTTCTGTATCACAGAAGCTCTCCAAACTGCAAAAACAGAGTTACAAGAACTGTTTGCTATGCTGAAGTGGCGTAGTCAACTCACTTTAGAAGCAGCATGAGAAAAACTGGATGTTTATTTGTTGTATAAGATAGCCTACAGGTACCATGAAATGCTCAAATAGCCTAGCTAGTATTTAACAGACTGGCAAAATGTTACGTCACTTACCTGGGAACTCGAGTTACCAGCAAAATACCGTAGATTCACATTACAATAAAGTACTGTTTTCTAATTTAAATTAATTAATAATGAATTATGTCTACCAATTTGTTGCAATCCCTTTTTATAGTCAATTCCCACCAGAAGAGAGAAACCAAGAACCAATAAAACGTATAAAAACGTACAAAATATTGAGTGCCACAGTACCCTAGTTTATGGGCCAGTAATGAAATATTTGACAATTGTTTGTCTTTTATTATGCTGTGGCAGCAGTCATTCACCTGTGTGTGTGTGTGTGTGTGTGTGTGTGTGTGTGTGTGTGTGTGTGTGTGTGTGTGTGTGTGTGTGTGTGTGTGTGTGTGTGTGTGTGTGTGAGAGAGAGAGAGAGAGCGGCATGTAGCAACTTTTTCCCCTGCAATTTCTAATGTTGATCTGAATCAGTATTCTAACCCTATTAATATCGAACATGCCTAATTGTCATACAGGCTCAGTTAGTTACAAACTCAATTTGGATCAACAAACATCTTGTGCACTAGTTTATTTTTGTGAGTAATTAATATATATAACCTACTAAATTATAGTCTACTAATGGCATATTGTGACCGATATGCAAAGGAGTCGAATTATAGTATCCATTTGTTTTAGCTCAGTTTAGTAGCCTACAAGCACCAAATTTAGATGCTCTTCATGTGTGCTCCATGGTGTGCTCAAATGGAGGTCATCTGCCCTGTGAGACTGCGCACGCAGAACTCAGCCTGCGCGTCACATAGCTAGCCTATTTCGTCTGCGCCTCATCTCTTTGAGAGAGCCGGCTTAACGGAGAGCGACATTAGCCTACTACTCAATTCTGAACTGGACCAAACGGGAATAATATTTCAGAATGCGCGTATTACGTCCGTTCCTCGGGGGTCGCCAATGACCACCCGCGCGAGGTAGGCTTGCCTTGTAGGGCAGAATACTGGCCAGATTGACAAATCCGAAGGCTCTGTCACTCTCATCTATAGCCCACAGCTGGGTTTGTTGGCAGAGGATAGCCAACCAATTCTTCTACGCAGAGCGATTGTTGTGGATTTGAGGGATTGTGTGGTTTAGCCTATTTGATCAGTGTTTCTGCATGCAAATGCGACGTCAAGACTCCTACAACGTGCTATTTATGGGTCGGTATTTTTTATATCCACGGGACGGCCAACACCTCAGAGCAGAGGCATTCAGATTCTGAAAAGATATGTGACATGGATTGCACACATCCTGGAGAAGCTGATCAGCGAATAGGCTATAGCCTATATTATGAGCAAGACATTGGAGAGGCTATTTGTTTTTGAGGGTGGAAACGATATTTTGAGGAATGGGACACCAGAGGATACAGTCTAGACTTTTACCTGATAAGCATTGTAAAATACAAGGTAGTCTAGCGTCAAGCTATTGATTAAATTATGACCATTTCAAAATCACTGTAGGCCAAATGGTCGGCTCGTATAGGCTACTATCCTGACATAATTATGCAAAATAGCCTGTAGCTAGCCGTTATTGTAGGCATATAGAAAAGAGCTCACTTGGAAACGATACACCAGAAATCGGGGCCTGTCATCTGTGGGCTCAGATTCATGTGATGAGTGGCTGCGATATTATAATTTGCATTGTCTTTGCGAAGCACGTTTGTTTGTCTATTAGGCCTAGCCTACATCGCATCATGTTGTAGCCTATGAGAATTTTCCCACGACAACGGAATCGAAGAGTCCAATGGAAAGGCTATTTGTCCACTATCCCTAAGGCTGATTGAAATTGCCACTGAAGAATAGGCCCATATTGAAACTATCCATGAGAAGTGAGAAACGTCGACATATTAATATAGCCTATTAAAAAAGGCGCATCTCTCCACTGGATGGATGATATCAGACACGATGCGTATCCTACATTTTTGGGAAATGGCTGTGTACGTCACGGTAAGTGACGCCCTTTTGTTTTTGGATTGGATGAGAAAATGTAGTTTAATGAAAACATGGGGTAGGCCGGGGATAGGCCTATCAGTTGACAGCAGCGTGATAGTGGAAAACCCCCCCAGTTGTCATGAAAATGAATTAAGTTATTAATTCATAGGCCTACAGTAGGACCTATATCGTCCCACCGTGATACTCTCCTGTTTCTCAGTGTTGTCCAAACCACCTCCATCGGACTGACTGTTTACCCTGAATGGACACCAGTGGCCTACTTGATGTAAAGTTATAATTTAGGCTAATCAACTGCACATAATTGGGCTATTTTTATGTGCTTAATGTGTTGTTTGTTGTTGTTGCACCGTCTGATTTTAGTGACAGGTGGAATTGATGCCGCCCAACTGGACACCGCTGTTGTACTTTGAGAATTGCGCGTGTAGGAGATCCACAGTTAAAAACAAGACGCATTTCAAGTGGACTGTCGTGGGAATTGTTTTGCGCAAAATGTGTAGAGGAGTAAAATAGAAGTGCCAACACGTCAAGATTCACCAGGAAAAAGACAAGGAAGAGGATATGAATCCGAGAAGATGATGATGATGCTGGATACCCAGGTAAAAATAAGAAATTAACCTTTAGCTATACCTTGAAAATCCCTGTGCTGTTAACTATTCAGTTAACTATTCAGTATTCTGTGCTGCCTGTTAAAGATATACATTGTTTTGTATAATAGACAATGAAGTGACAATGTTTCAGTAAAGCCTAGTCTATTCTACTCAGGAATCCGTCTACTTTCTACATCCACAGAGTTCAGATCTTCAGGTGTTCACGTAGCTCTTTGGGTGGGTGTACTTATTTAGACTGTAGAATGCATTCAGCATGACAACAGTAACACTATACAGAGGGAGGCATGGACTGAGTTGAAACATTGACAGAACGTGGATATACTCTAAATTACCACCATTACACTCACTGAATCCATTGAAAATAATTTAATGATCTTTGTCTGACCTTCATATTTGCTTTACAGTGCAGTCATAGGTTGATAGAGCAGGATGAATGTAACAGAATGATCAGAGGTTTTGAGTACCAGAACCAGGCCCATATGCTGCAGTGTCTAGGACATGACCTCTCAGTACCAGAACCAGGTCCATGTGCTGCAGTGTCTAGTAGGACCTGACCTCTCAGTACCAGAACCAGGCCCATGTGCTGCAGTGTCTAGTAGGACCTGACCTCTCAGTACCAGAACCAGGTCCATGTGCTGCAGTGTCTAGTAGGACCTGACCTCTCAGTACCAGAACCAGGCCCATGTGCTGCAGTGTCTAGTAGGACCTGACCTCTCAGTACCAGAACCAGGTCCATGTGCTGCAGTGTCTAGTAGGACCTGACCTCTCAGTACCAGAACCAGGCCCATGTCCATGTACTGTAGGGACTCTTCCTTTGTTCAAGTGTTGAAATGTTTCTGTACTGATCGGGACCTTATATTTTATGGGGTGTGCATGCACATCTGTCTATGTGTGTGTGTGTGTGTGTGTAATGATATTTCATTAGGCTACATTTGTGATATGCCTTCTCACCCTTTAGACTTTGACTTACCCTATTTATTTGTCATATTACAGATTATACTAATAATATCTCACCTTTGCACTAGACACGGTTGCTGACATGGACTTTTTCTACTTGTGGGCAGTAGGGTAAACCTTACCTGGCTTTATAGAATGTGTCTGGACAGTCCCCTAGTGGCCAAAGATTGGAACAACTGTGGCCATAAGGCAATTGTCTCAATTTATTGCTTGAGAGGTTGAATATATTTTATTTTGATATACTGTACTAAAATGCAGCAAATGCTTAATCTGGAAATGTCTTAGTGAGGCGAAGGACTCTTTAACATCAGACATAACATTGTGGTTTTCAATCATGGTTGAGAGCTAGCTCTAAATCAAAATGAATTTGGTTATAGTGAAAATGTCCACACAACATAGACTTAATGTGGCTTCAAGTACCTTATGTTAGAATTTAGTCTTGTTTTAGTTCCTTTTTAAAATGAGAAGGTGGTCCTCTTGTTTAGATAGAATGACACTAGCAAAATTGCTGAGACTGTTATTTCAACACCGCTCTCTAGGGCATGGAAATAGAATCCAGTTTGTACAAAAAGTACACAATTATATTTGAACACTTTTGAACATCAGAAAACATAAATGTGATGATTCCATTTTATCTTGGCCTATTGGGATATATAGCCTCCTGCAATCTCTCTTAGTGTTTAAGCCAAGCTTGTACACACAGTGGTGAGAATTTTGCCCCTGAACATTTATGTACCATGGGGTCACATGGTAACTTATTGGTAAATCACTGACTTATCAGACCATCCTTTTAGTTTTAGTGTACATTCATTTTATTTTCCATAAGACATGATAGATGGGACATGCATAAAAATGCAATTGCCTAGTTGGGAATTAAGTGACTGTTCTTCTCGTACTTAGATACAACATAGATCATTCTAGTGTTCTCCTAAGCGACATGTATTATCTTGTTAGGGTTAGGGTTAGATAGATTTGGATTTGATACACCTATGATTCACACTATCATCTTCCATGACTTATACTCATTCACGTTATTACCAATCATCTTATGTTAATAATGTTAAGTTATGAGGAGAGCGAGTGGGATTCCTGAATCCCACTGGTACGGAATATGACCTCCTACTATGCATGGTTGGCATGTGACAGTTGGGCATTGAGCTGGCTGAATGCCTGGCATGTCAGAGCTGATGATTTATGCCAGAATTATGATGTAATTTACTAAGAGGGAAAGAAAACTAATTTCTGTGTCCATCACTTCAACATAACTATGCTTTTAACTACATTTTTCCCCGTGGTATCCAACGCAAAACTGTACAAAGAGTACAGTAATGAATATGACAACATTACATAATATTTCACATAGTAATGGTAACCCTGACAACCATGACACTACTATGTAAAGTACTTGAAATCCCTTGGTAAGAAAAAAAAAGTACAGCAAAAAGACAGCAGCTCTATTGCTATTAAGCTACTTCTGCTTGAATAAGAAATACTCTTACATTTCTGTAATTGCCAGACAACAAATTAAATGGCATCTCATTCTCCTACAGCCCCCACAGGTAGGTAACCATGGAGACTATTCTAATTATAGCCCAGAATAAGGTTACATAACAACTGGAACAGCTACAGTATACAACAACAGTGTATAATCCATAATCACAGCTAGCTATTTGCTAAGAGTGTGTGAGCAACCCTCATGTCCTTTCTGACATATATTTCTTATATGGCAGGACTAATTAGTTAACATTTCCTAAATTAAAAATATCTTTAAAATAATGTGTCTGAAATCCAAACAGTACAATGCCTGAGTAGGTATTAGCATGTTTATTCTGCATCACCTGTGTTACTTACTGTAGTAGTAGTACTTTATTGATCCCTGGGGGTAAATTGCACTGTTACAGCATCATACGACAACAAAGTAACACAGACTAGAATGCTCTTGCATGTAGTTATGTGAATAGACTGCATCTGCACATGAGTTACCAGCACACATGGACCCCCAACACCTGCTACCAGCCCTTCCTGGTTTCTGTTCTGTTGACCGATCATCATAATAGCCTTTCAGTAGCGGAAGTAGAGCATCGGGCGGTCGCTGGGTATCGATTCGAATTTCAAGAATCGATTCGATTCCGATTCACAAGGTTCAGTTTCGATTATCACGATTCGATTCGATTCAATATCGATTCGGTTAGTGTTACTAAAACTTTTTTTTTTTTTTTTTTGCTGTAACCTTAATTACATGACTGACAAGTTATGCAACACATCAATACTAGGGCTGGGTATCGATATTGATTTCCAAAAATGAATGAATGAATGAATTATTGAATGAATTAATGAACTATTCATTCCTTCATTTATTTATTCATGAATCAAATAAAAGATCGATTCTGGGATTCATCAATCGATTCTGAATCATTTGATTCTGAATCGATTCCGAATCGATGAATCGATTTTTTTAAACCCAGCCCTACTGCAGTGGACAGACCTACCCTGCAGGACACAGAGGAGGTTCTGCTGGGACTCCAGCCCTAGCCAGGGTAGGGACATTCTTCTGATCCGCCTGGCAGCGGGGGAAGGCCTGTTGTGCACCTCCAGCGCGTTGCTATTCTGTCAGGGTGTGTTCCCTTAGCCTTGCCTCTGTAGGCTTACCCACAAGGCAGTGGGGCTGTTTACCCGTATGGGCCAATGGTTAACGGGCGTCAGGGTGTGTCCACACAGTGGTGAGCCTGCATGCCGTGTCTCTGGGGCCCACTGCTGCTTCGAGATCACCGTAGGTTTAGCCTGGGACCGCAAGGTACCCAGCTACCATGTGTGGCCACAAGGAGGCACTGCAGAAGTCTTGGTGGTGGAGAGGCTATGTAGGCTACTGGCAGAAGGAGACTTATGCACTCTGCTTCTCTTTTCACCCCCTATGGATGTGGCTAGCCAGCTGTGGTAGCTGAGCCGTAAGCAGAGTAGCAAGCAGAAAGCGGCATGTACTAACTACAAACATCTCTACACTACTGCACTAGACGCATACACCCTCTGGCAAGAGCCACACAAACACTTTGTTGGAGTGAAACTAAACAAGAAGTCATTGTACAGTGTTTGTGATGTCACACCAGCGCTGAGAGAGGACAAACTCCAGGGGGGGGGGGGGGGGTTGACTGGTGTTGACTAGCTCATGTACAGCTGCAGTCTCTTCAAACAACACAGTGATTCAAGCTTATTATCATTGGGGAAAACATGTATTTGTAATGCTTTTAATCCACCTACATGGCTCTATGACCAAACTGGTATTTCCACTGTTGTCTGAACTGAGCTGTGCTCGCCCATGGTCTTGCCTGTTAGCTTCTCTTCAATTGATTACTAGTTACGAAATACAAGATGCTTTGCACTGATATTAGAAAGGCAATATTGATATTAGAAAGGCTGTTGGACCTGACCACCTTCATCCACGTCTTATGGTCACTACGTACATAGTTCAAGTTACAGTTCCAAAGTTCGAGTTGCACTTCCAGAGAATGTACATTCTTGTTGCCCCCTCAATACTCCTGTGGTCATGCAGTGAAAAGGTTTCCTACTACTGTATATTTATCAAGGGTGAGTTTTTAGATACCTGCGAGATAAGTTTGTGTGTGTGTGTTTGTGTGCATAGCATATTTGATTTGATAGCTAGCTTGCTAATACAGTCAGCTAGGAGTATGAGTAGATAAATAGCAACAGTAAAGAGGAAGATGTACTCGCTTTTGTACCATGTGTATCATGTCCACCTAATCAGAAACCCTGAATTCCTACTGGCATATCACTCATCTCCCTCTCCGCCACACAAAAATCTCCACAAGATGGCGATAGTGCTAGCAAACCATATACTGGCAAGAAATACTGGGGATATTGTGAGATAGGAGGGGAGATCTAGAACTTGAAACTACCACTTTCTTTCAAAATACCACCATACCTCACTCACTACTGAATGGAAATAGAGCCATGCATATAAATAAATACTATGTAAAATAAAAAAGATGAATGGGCCTGGGCTGTACACCTATGATAACGCTGTTATTAAAGTTAACCCCTGCATGACAAGAGTGCAACACTTACACAATTATACATGTCCACCCGAGTTTCATGTAGACCTACGGTGTAAAACATTTGGATGCATGCAGAGTTCATAACAATGATAGTAATACTAACAATAATAATTGGGACATGAGACAGGCGGCCTCATTCACTAATGTAGTGGATGCTCGGCTGCCAGTATGTGCTAAATCTATCACCACATGAGTACAGCAGGGAGATGAGTGATGTGACAGTAGGAATTCAGGGTTTCTGATAAGGTGGACATGATACAGATGGTACAAAAGTGAGTACATCTTCCTCTTTACTGTTGATATTTATCTACCCATGCTCGTAGCTGAAATAAACTGTATTAGCAAGCTAGCTATCATCAAATATACTGTGCACACACACACAAACCTATCTCGCAGGTATCTAAAAACCCTCCCTTGATAAATATACAGTAGGAGCCCTTTTCGCTGCAGACAGCACTCCCAACATCCCCCCGTTCCTTCTCTCCCTCTCCACATTCCTCAGCGTCTCCTGACTTTGTTTTCAGCCTGCATTTACTGGCAGTGAGTCGACTGGTTCAGCCCACGCACAACGCAAAACAGATGTGGAAAGTAGAGTAGCCAACGTTTTGCAGAGGATGTGTGTGGGGCCAGCCCTGGCTATCCTCGTACCGCACTTTAACAACAAAACAGTGTTTTCTTGCATTTTTAAGTTGACGTTTTTTCAAGCACGTGGTGTTGTGGATAGTTGATAGTATGTGCATTTGCCAGGCATATGGTATGGTAGGCATTTAATTTTCTATTGTCACTCTGATGGTCATTTTATAACTGAGTTTACCAAAGGAAATGTGTACAATTATCAATCAGTGGGCCTAGTGTATGTCAAATAATTGAAAATGAATAACGTAGGCCTGCGTTGGTCTTCTTAGCCCGACACTTATGCAACAGGACCTGCTTGTTGTCCATGAGAGTGTGAATCGTATTCAGTGTAGTAGTGCTAAAGCCTGTGAGCAGTCACATAGGTGCAACAGAGTGACTTCCCCCTCAACACACCACTGCTATTAATGACATCATAGTCTCTTTGAGGGGGCAGGCTTCTCTGGGTCTGGGGAGGAGCTAGAGAGACAGACTGCCGAGCTCACTGTCTCTTTTTCACACCTCGCACTCAACTCTTAGTGTGTAGTCAGTCAGTCCACCCCTGGCCTGTAGTTAGAGCATGCTCTTCTTAGTGTGAAAAGTTGATTTGCCAGTCGTTTCCCTTGTAAGACATGAAGTAAAACCATCTTTGTGTCGGATTCCCTGGTATTGTTGCTGTCGCAGCTGTGTCGACAGTCGACCAATGGTTTATCTAACTGGAGCACAGGGCGAGACGCATGTCAGTCAGGCCTCCCCCAATGGGATGTTCGATGCAAGCACCTGGAGGATCCGCAACATCTGGGACGGAGTTAAACTCGAGGTGGCTGGGGATGATAGCACTGTCGTCCTGCATAGCTTCACCCAACTGGACCCCGATCTTCCGCAGTCGGAGGTAACAAATTTTGCCCAAAAAATTTATTGGGTGTTGTTTTTGTTTGGGTGTTATTGTTTAGCGACTGGCCGTCCAGTGATGAGGTTTGTGTAGGCTAGCATCACATAGGCCTGTGATATAAAGGGCTGTTATTTGCAAATGAGAGCCTGAGTGATGGAAAGACGTATCCCCACCTTCATTAGCTGCCAATCAGCCAATTATTAGGCTGATTTTTTTGGGGACTAATGGAACAATCTGTCCCAATGCTCGTCTGCGCCACATTACCCAGGTTCCCTAGCAGAGTGTGCCCTATAAAACACATGTTGTAGCAGTCTCATGGGGTCGGCATTCGAGCCGTGTATTTGATTTTAATTCAACTGGGGTTACTCTGTGTGCTGTTGGTAAAACATGGAGAGGTTGACCTGGATCATGACCTGTTATTGAGTTAGTGCTGACTCAACTGAATATGTATCGTTGTTTTGTAGAGGTATGGCTGTACATTTGAAGGAACAGATTTTAAGCTTTCCAACAATGTGAAATAGAATAGGCTACAGTACGTTTTGCAACTCCCAGTATTGACTGTCTTATGACCAAAGTCAGACCTTGACTGGCATATGGTCAAATGCATACAGTCAGGACATGAGAGACATCACCTGGATTTTTGAGAGGTGGCAAGCTCCTGGCAAGGGCTTCTTGTAGATGTTACTTAATTGACTCCCACCTGATGAAATTAAGGGGAGATATTCATTTGACCCCTGTAGGCCTAGTGCGTGCGTGTGTGTCCTACATTTTGCTTTGTAAGCCTGCATAAAGAAACTAGCCTAGGTCTATTCCGCTCAGGAGCGCATCTACTTTATAAATCCACTGAGTTCAGAGCTTGTGGCGTTTAGCTCTTTCTGTGCTTGTTGTAAATGTTAGGATTCTCATAGGTTATTGTCAGGATTAGGTGCATTCTGGGTACAATTATCATTAGTTAGTATTCACAATGATGATTTATTTATGTAGTTTGGTCACGTTGGATAGATCAGAGTTAGAGTATGGCTTGGTCATATACAGTATGTGTCCAACCATGACAAAGTTTCATGCCGTTAGGTGGGGGAGTCTGTGGGATTCGGTCATAGAATGCAGACCTGCACTCTCTATCTCTGCGATCACCGATTGGCTACAGTATGTGCTCAGAGGCTTGTTCTCCAGGCACAATGAGGATCTCTGAATAGTACGGGCGTTCTGAAGCCCAGCTCCACGTAGCTGCTGGATGCTCTGGAGATCCACTGAGATTGCTCTGGAGATTAGCTGAGAATTTGATTTTAACTTTGCATTCAACAACTGTACTGGCGACATGCTACATGGGTGGGGGATGACAGTCTCATAATAATAATAACAATACTACTACTACTTATAATAATAATAATAATAATAATACTAAAATGCCAAATTAGGTTGTTATATAAATAACCGGAACTGTACAAAAGCTAGCAGTTTGGTGCAAGTGGTGTCAATTCTCTGCAGCCAGACTACAGGACATATCATGTTCACTGACACACTTTCCATATTTGACATCCACAATTCTCGATCAAAACTCAGTCAAACGGCAGAAACGAAAGCTATCTTGCTGTTGTTGGAGGAAGAATATGTATGCTTTTTTAGTCTTATAACTGGTTATCTGGTTCATGTAGTCGGGCTCTAAATTGCACTGCCATCCTTCATTGATATAGTGCAGAGATCCTGTTGGTAAGACAGAATTTTCCTTTCCAGTCTTCCCCCACAGACCATGGGGCACATGCCATTTCAGCTGACTGGCTCTTTCTATCTGCAGGCAAATTTCCCTCCAGTAAAGTTAAATAGAATATTTGTATGGAACAGATAATTACTTCAGAGAAATGCCCACAATAAAATAATACAAGACAGCTTTGGTCCACAGCCTACTGCTGGGAGCTACAGTAAGAAGAATGACTATTTACTGTGTTATTAGTTTTTACTCTGTGTTTGACTTTCCGCTCCAAAGCCGAGAGATCAACAGTGATCCGCTGCAGAGGTTATTACTAATTGTAAGTCACTTTGAATAAAAGTGTCATCTAAAATTCTAAATGACATAAAAAGTGAAATGTGAGTGGAGGCCATGTTGTGGTGACATGACTTTCTCGGTACAGAAGGGCAGCTCTACATCTGGACTCCATAAGGCCTTGCACTTTATCTCCTGTTGACTTTAAATGTTCACCCCCTTGAATCTCCTGCAGCAAGTAAGGTGTTGATGAATGGCCGCTGAGAAAAGATAACCATTAAAAACAACTTTACATTCCACATTACACCGTCATACCTTAAAGGCGGCATACTGGGGAACTCAGAGAACAGGGAGGTACCATGTACTCACAAAACAAAAAATACAAAAGTTGGACCAACAATTCCCCCTTGTGGTGCCCCTTATTCAGTCTCTCCCACTTGTCTTTTCTTTCATTCCTGTCCTTCATGTTGTCGTAGTATCACACAACAGTGTTTTTCTTTCGGATTCCTGCACATGAGAGGCAGGGCCAGAGAAACGGCCCAAATAGACAGCACAAGACAGAAGCCTGAAAAGCCGCCCCCTCTCTCTGTGTGACCTGAACAGCGGATGTAGGCTAGAGCCCAGTGTCGCCAGTGCTGTTATCCTATAACCTTACACTTTCCGACGTCTGTGTCAGCCACAGCAATGAAAGAATTTGACCTTCTAAACTCTGACCTATAAAGGAGGGTAACAAAAAGAATGGAGCTTGCTTTCAATAGCCATATGTTACTTACCTGCGTAGTGCCTGAACACTTTTGTTTACCATGAATAGCCTTATCTGGTTACCAGAAAGTAGGCTAGCTCAGTATGATTATTATTTGTATTTGGGTGTTGACGGACAAATGATTGTGCTGTGCTCTTGCTTGCAGCTGCATAACAGAAATGTACAGTACCCGTATATAGAAATGTATAGTACCCTTATATAGAAATGTACAGTACCTGTATATAGAAATGTACAGTACCCATATATAGAAATGTACAGTACGCGTATACAGAAATGTACAGTACCCGTATATAGAAATGTACAGTACCCGTATATAGAAATGTACAGTATCTGTATATAGAAATGTACAGTACCCGTATATAGAAATGTACAGTATCTATATAGAAATGTACAGTACCCTTATATAGAAATGTACAGTACCCGTATATAGAAATGTACAGTACCCGTATACAGAAATGTACAGTACACGTATATAGAAATGTACTTTGCCCTACAGTATAATGTCCTGACTGCATTCTTTTTTCGTTTCTTCGCTTCACTTAGTTCTCACTCCTTTTATTTGCTACTCCTGATTTGGTGTCTGCCTGACGTTTCATGTGCTGACTCTCACTGCACTGTTAAAACCAGCAGTTAAACACCAAGACAGACCAGGCCAAAGATCCTGCTCCACTTCCAGATCAGAGGTGCATATTCATTCAGAGGGAAACTACTTCCAAAAGCAGTGAACAGCTAGGGTTGAATGAACAGCTAGGGTTGAATGAACAACTAGGGTTGAATGAACAGCTAGGGTTGAATGAACAGCTAGGGTTGAATGAACAGCTAGGGTTGAATGAACAACTAGGGTTGAATGAACAGCTAGGGTTGAATGAACAGCTAGGGTTGAATGAACAGCTAGGGTTGAGTGAACACCTAGGGTTGAATGAACAGTTAGTGTTGAATGAACAGTTAGGGTTGAATGAACAGCTAGTGTTGAATGAACAGTTAGTGTTGAATGAACAGTTAGTGTTGAATGAACAGCTTGACCAGCTAGTGTTGAATGAACAGCTTATGTTGAATGAACAACTAGGGTTGAATGAACAGCTAGGGTTGAATGGAACAAATGTAATGTGGAAGCATTTGACCCTGTGTTATGATGTAACAGGACAGAGGCTCAATTCAAAACACAAAGATAAATATAACCACAAGCAGTAATGGGGCGGGGTCCTACAGACACGCCCCCATGACCATAATCAGACTGACAGACAGGGAGGCAGACTGACTAACAGGGGCAGACTGACAGACAGGAGGACAGAGTAACAGACAGAGGGTAGACTGACAGATTTTGGACTACACACTAAATGGCAGAAATTCCAACTTTTTTTTAGTTATTTGACCATTTTCTGGAAAATAATAATATTACAATAGGGTTACTATTACCATAGCATAGGGCCTCCATAGTAATAACTAGACAGAGTGTAGACTGACAGATTTTGGACTACACACCAAATGGCAGAAATGCTAACTTTTTTTTAGTTATTTGACCACTTTAGGGAAAATAATAATATTACTGTAGGGTTCCTATTACCATAGCATAGGGCCCCTATTAATAACTAGAAAAGATACATTCTCTTAACTTGCTGACAGCAGGCATAGTATGTAGTTAAGATATGTTTAATAGTACTAAATGCTAATATTAATACAAATATATTAAAAATAGTATGAGTTGTAGCTAATGAGAATAAAGTCAACTGTTCACTCTTAAAGCAAGTGAGTGATAACTCAAAATTGAGAATGCGTGTGAATGCTGAACAGCTGAAAGATTGGAAAAGCATTGCTGAAAATGCATAAATGTGAAAAATCTGAATCTTTCCATCTCTCCCTGTCTTTCCATATCTCCCTCTCTCTTTCCCCATCTCTCTCTTTCTCTCTCTCTCTCTCTCTCTCTCTCTCTGTGGCAGCAGGGTGTGAATATCTGTGCAACACCAGTAGAATGTTGGTGAATCTACTCTATAATTGTACGTAGGTAATAACTGTACGTACGATGTCCATGTACATCCGACTATATGTACGATGTCCGTATGATGTCCATTTTTATCAACATACGGTATATTGGTGCCATTTTGGGCCAACAGTGTGAATATCAAGTATGGGATAGTCTACTTGGCAGAGCCACAATCAGCCCTCAACACTCAGTAGACACTTCAAATTAAACTGGGATGTGTTATCAGCATATGCTTTATTTGATTGAGTTTGTCAAGCCACCCGCCTCTTTGGAAATCACAGTCAAGCCAGCCAGCATGTTACTTCCTTCTCCAAGACTTTTCAGCGTCTCACCAAAGGGGGAGAGAGAGACAGAGAGAGAGATGAAGGAGAAAGGGAGTGAGAGAGTGATGTAGGACAGCAGCCAGTGGCAGTGTGGTTGTCAGAGTGCCTACCATGGAGACACGGGGAGGTCTGTGTGTGTGTGTGTGTGTGTGTGTGTGTGTGTGTGTGCGTGCGTGCGTGTGTGTGTGTGCGTGTGTGAAAGAGAGAGAGTGAGAGAGAAAGATAGTTGAAGGCCTGAATGATTCTTTAGGCTCAGTGAACCACACCTGGCTCTTAGTGAGTGTAATGCTGGATGTTGGATCCCAGCGATCTGATGACTCATGCCCATTTGGCCTCATATGCCTGATCTCAACTTTCAGCCCTGACAGTCTACAGGGAACTCCCTCCCGCGTCCCCCTTGAACAGAAGTAGCGTGTAACCAGCTGTGGGAATATGCTCGGTTCTTATCTATGCTCAGTTATCTCTTAAGACTTGAGTGATGTAGGGATGTAGGATTTTTTAATCATTTTTTGTGTTATTTTTTTGGCAGGGAATAATACAAGGGAGTGGTAACAGACAATTAAACACAGGAGAGAAGTACAATGACAAAATCCTCCCCACAAACCGTCCATCCCTCCCCTTTTCCCCTCCCCCCTCCCCATCCTACCTCCCCCTCCCAAAAATATCCCTCCCCTCAAATACCTCCAATCCACCCTCCCATCACAGCCCCCCCCCCCTCCACACACACACACATACCCATGAGGCCCCCCTACCCCACAGGACCCCATGGAAAGAGCAAATAGATTAGCCTATAGAAGGAACTTAGTAGCCTAATAATGGTTTGATCCGAGCATGAAACATGAGCCCAAGGTTCCATGCTGGCTATATCTATATGAAGTCTAATATCCACCTCTGTGTAGTCAGAGAATGAGGAGACTTCCACCTCCAAGTTATAAGTCTTTTGGCCGCTGTAAGGCCGGCCAGCCAGAGGCGTTTTTGTTTAATAGTTAAATCTAAGATTGAACTACCATTGAGTAATGCAATTGCTGGTGAGTGTGGAATCTGTTTGTACAGAATGGGGGACAGTCACAAACCATCCTCCAGAAATCGGCATCTCCAGGGCACTCCCATAACATAGGGAATATGGTGCCAACTGTATTGTACACAGAGTAGTTAGGTGAGGGTATGGCTTTAATTTTATGTAACAAATATGGAGTAAAGTACTGTAGGTCCTATTTATAAAATTGAAATGGATGACCTGGTGGTTGGGATTTCTGGAGTATAGCAACACATTTTGCCAGATTCATTGCTAGTTCAGGGATGTAGGATTCTGACTAATTTACATGTGCTCTGTCTTGCAAGCATAGTCCCATCTACTGTTGTGCAGTTTGTGTGATTATGTGTGTGTGTGTGTGTGTGGTTGTGTGTGTGTGTGTGTGTGTGTGTGTGTGTGTGTGTGTGTGTGTGTGTGTGTGTGTGTGTGTGTGTGTGTGTGTGAGAGAGAGAGAGAGAATGTATGTCTGTGCACTTGGTTGATTGGTTGTGTGTATGTGTGTGTTTTTGTGTTTCACAGGTGTCACTTCATTGCTTGACAGCATCACTTCCACTGTAGAGAGCAGGTTATCAGGTGTTTAATGGCAGGATTTATAAGGCTATTAATCATTGAAAAGAGCACCCTATAATTATTTTGGTTCAGATATATAAATTATGAGAAGTGGTCTTTCCGTGCATTTCTTATTGCCCTATTAAAGGCAGAAAGATGTTCTTTGAGAATATCATGGTGGACCTGCAGTTTGGTCTTTCTCCATGTTCGCTCAGACCTTCTGCAGGTTCTCTTTAGTTTATTCATTTCCTAATTTCTCCATGGAGCTTTATGGTTGGCTGTAACCTTTTTCAGTTTAATAGGTGCTACTGATCAACTTTTCCTTTACTTTCACTTTAACTATTGTTTTATGGTTAATGTATATGCTATTTTGCTATATTTATTTTCTAATTTATTGTAATGAAGTCTTTGTATTTTTACTCCTGTCTGTAAAATGACCACACCACAAAAAAACACAAAAAATACCACACCTCACCCTATTCAATTAGAAAATGGCCGATAATTTGAAAAGTAATTCAAGGACTAACATCAATTCACATAGTATCACATAAATACTTGACAGTGTATTTAGTCAGTTCAGTGTGTAACTTTAATATCAATTCACTGTTTTCCTACTTTTACATGATTTGACCATCCAATATTTCTTCAAAAGGCACACATTCTACATCATGTCGGTTTAGGAACTGTTTCAACTCTCTTCCCCGACTCTCTCTCTCTCCCCCAGAATGCGACCCAGGAGATCGGTGAGGAGGTGGAGGACGGAGCGCTGTACACCATCACCCTGCGGAAGGTGCAGATGCACCACGCGGCCAGCAGGGGGCAGCGCCGGCCGGGCGGGGAGCCCGACGTGGCGCTGAGCCTGTACGAGACGTGCAAGGTGCGCACCATCAAGGCGGGAACGCTGGAGAAGCTGGTGGAGTACATGGTGGCCGCCTTCCGGGGGAACGACTCCACCTACGTCACCATCTTCCTTTGCACCTATCGCTCCTTCGCTACCACCAAGCAGGTCCTGGACCTGCTGCTCAACAGGTGAGTGGGGGAGGCGCTGTGCGCGTGTGTGTGTGTGTGTGTAGGGGGGCATCTATATTTAGGAATCAACTGATTATCAGAGAATGAATTAAAGGGTGGAGAGGAGAAGCATGACTCCTGGTCTAGGGCACTGGTCATCTCTGCTTTAACTACTGCAACTTACTTCTGGCCGGGCTGCCTGCTTTCACCGTCGATGCATCCAGAACGCTGCAGCCTATCTGGTGTTCAATCTACCTAAATTCTCCCATATAACACCCCTCCGCCCCCTTCACTGACCTCCAGTCACAGATCGCATCGGGGAAAAGCCTCTTCCTATCCTCTAACAATGGTCGCCTAGTACAGCGATCTCTATGAGGATGCAGCGGTCAGTCAACTCAGACAAAGCTCCTCTCTGTTTTGGGGCACCACTGTGGTGGAATGAGCTTCCCGCCGGTCAGGACAGCAGAGTCACTCTTTGGACCCGTGTCTTGAGAACACCTGAGGTCCTCTGCTGACCTCTCCACCTCATAACTGTCCCCTATGGTTTCCCATTGTTACCCAATGGTTTTGTGTTCCTTTCTCTAGCACTGTGACTGCCAGTGGCACTTGCTCTTTATACAGTAGGCTTTACTGACGATGAAGGGGTTAGTCGGTTCACTTAATCTAGAGCAAATTTAAATAATAAATGAAAAAAGGGTTGGCAGAAATAATTGTACATTTATCTTTTAATACGATCATCAGATGTACAAGTAAAAATGGACGTGTTGTTGGCCTAATGGAGAAAGAACAGAGAGAGCTATCTAATGTAACTATGTGAAATATATTGGTGTACTGAAAAATAAATAAATAAATTTAAAAAAAACTGGAATTTGAAGATTTTCATTTGGCGTTGAATAAATGATTGAAATGTAAATGACTGGACGCACAGCTAGATTGATTTAAAGAAGGGATGAATATTAATGGGTTTGTGGGTGTGGTTTTTACAGGTATGCGAAACTGCAGCACCTGCCTGGATCAGAAGGCCACAGACTGACTCATGATGACCGCACTGATCTGAGGAAGTATGTCACCACACTCTCAATCTAACCCCAACCCTATGCTGGATAATCTCAATCTGACCCTAACCCTATGATGGATAATCCAGTATGTACAGATGTCTCTCATGTCATTTCTCACCACCACTTACAATCTAAAGAGGCAGTAGAACACAGTTAAAATTAGCCAAGTTGTTAAAGCTGTAATGTAAGATTTCCATGAGATGTTGAAAATTTTAATATTTCTATGTTGTTGCTATGATAAATCAATAGGGATACCGTAAGTGATTGAGCTCCTCTGTGAAAACCTCATATCTGTAGACCACTGTTTGGTTCTGCTACAGCAATGATATACGTAAGGGATAATACACGACGAGGTTTGTACGTATTATCCCTTACGTACTCGGCTTCGCCTCGTGGGGTTTTTAGCCTCCACGTCGTGCATTATTTTTCGATAACAGCACAACTCAGAGTGTCTTATCCCGCTTATACTGTGGCCACTTGCCAAAGACAAAATTTATGTGCCATTTACTCACATTTTCTACATTAAAATATAAATAAGTATGTTACTTATGCTTTGCTTCATTATAGTCCCTCAGTGCTAAATCACGTTGCTATGGAATTACAAATTGTATATCGTATTTCCTGTAGGAACAGCGATGACATCCAATAGTTAACATGGGATTTGAACCGTAAGTGAAATGGAAAGTGTCTGTTACCTTTTCTCTCAGCAATGTCTCTGACCCCTGGATACGACCTACAGTAGTAATCCAAACAATGAGCCTAGCAACCCAAACTAGCTAGCCTACTGTACCTGATATTGCTAGTTAGCCATGAGCGAAGTGTAGACTAATGCATATCTGCTTTGCAACATATATCAATCATCCAGTTGTCAAATCGAGTTGCCAAGAAACTATTTATGATAACCACATTGTCCCCAAATCCTGACCACATACTTGGAATCTACATGGTTGAAAAATTATGTACTTAAGTGACATATTTACAGTCAAGATTAAAAGGCTGTTTCAGTGTAACGCTGAGATGTGAAACAAGCACTTTAATTTGTGATTTGTGAAAACTGTGATGAGGCTCTAGCTGTGCATCTGACGAGAAATAATACACACCCCTCCAGCCAATCAGAATCGAGTATTCACCCAGGTCATGGTATAATGTATATTGTCCCCCACCCATTGGAAGGGACTTCCGACCCGTGTACGTTCGTTTGTGTTATAGCGCACACATTATAACGCGTAGCTGATTGATCCATGGCAACGAACGTGCCTTCTATCTAGCTATCCAATCACAGCTGTGCGACGAAAGTGACGGCGTCTGCGACATTAAAAAGTTTGGTAGGTGCAAGACACTCCTGTCCGACACAAAAAAGCATCGACAGTGACGTCATTTCTGTCTGTCGACACTTTCAAAAGTGTCGTACGACAAAGTATAAATTAGCCATTAACGCGTACATGAGCTGCACCCGGGGACCAATCCATGTGCTCCGGTCCATCTTCGTCAGGGACGGACAACGCGTACATGAGCTGCACCCGGGTACCAATCCATGTGCTCCGGTCCATCTTCGTCAGGGACGGACAACGTTAGCAATCTGTTCTGTTCTCCTGCATATTTCTCGTATTGGACTCTTTATGGGAGAGACCCTTGCAAATACAGGGAGAACAGAAACCCCGCCTGGGTAGCGGACAAGCCTGCAGAGAACTCACCCCCCAGTGCTAACAGCGTTCCAAGCGGGAATCGAACCCAGGACCTTCGTGCTGTGAGGTGACAGTGCTACATGCCGTGCCACCATGCCATCATGGAGAGGGGAACTCCCCTAGGCACACCACTAGCCAATCAGACAGATACTAAAGAAATCTTTGTCACCACCACAGCTGGGGAGAAAAATGACATGAGATATGTGTAGCTTCCATCTTTGCTTGGCACATAGAATAAATAGTGTTCCTCTCCAGGCTCCACCACCTACAGTATTACAGCTATGTAGGTTTAGCTAGGCCTCCCACCATCACACAAGGCATTGGGGTCAAGTTGAATAAAAAAATAAGCTAGTTTGACCTAAAGTACTGTAGGTCTTCTTACCTTTGCCCCAGAGGACATTGAATATGAGTATCGTGTCCATTGTTTGAAGTGTGTGCTGTGTATCGCGTTACAAAATCCGTCATCACTGGCCTGCATTCGTGACCCATATCCTGAGGGAATGAAAGCATTCTAGATCTCTTTCCTGTTCACCTCCCGGTTTGAGGTGACACGTTCCTGCCTTCCGCTAGTTAATTCCTCTCTCCATACTTCCCTTTTCTGCTCCTCTCCCCCATCACCGTCTTCTCTATCCTGGCTTTGGCCCTGTCTTCTTATTTGTAGGTGACTCATCAGTTGTGTTAATACTTTGTACACTTAATATGATTCTTATATTTGATTAGAGATAGGGTTATGGCTGATAGGGGTAGTCAGTTATGAGGTGTCAAAATGTACAATGAATTAACACCAGGCTGTGACCCAGGTCACATTCTCTAAAAGTGACAGACTCTCTGTATCTTTCCTCAGCACTATCTCCTCCATACTGGGCGCGTGGTTGGACCAGTATTCTGAGGACTTCTGGAAGCCTCCGGACTACAGCTGTCTGCGACGCCTCGTCTCCTACCTGCACCTCAACTTCCCCGGCTCGGACCTGGAGCGCCGCGCCTGCAACCTGCTGACACACTTCCACCGACGCCAGCTCCGGGAGCCCGAACACGAGGGTGAGATTGACCTCTGACCCGCTTGACCTCTCCATGCCTCTCCTCTGTCCCTCTGGTCCGATATACCCCTGTTGTTAACACTATTATTAAAACACATTAAAATTGTGCAGCCACTCGTTTCGAGTGTATCCACTTTCGGTGTCTGCTAATTACTTTATGATGCTGACATGTGGTTTTAACCCCCCAGTGCTGGACCCTGGAGTGCACGGTCCCTGTCCTTTCACCCTATTGGAGGAGAATGGCTATGGGGATGAACTGCCCGACTTCTTGACCTTTGACCCCACTGTTGTGGCAGAGCAGTTCACCCTCATGGATGCGGTAAGAAACAACCATATTAGTACTATTATAGTTCCACTCTAGAAACTGTATTCAGATTATCCTATTAACTTTTGTGAACTGTTTTATTTCAATTGTGTGTGTTAGCTTGTGTTGGGTTATTATATCTAGTTATTCTGTGAACTATTCTATTCCAATCGTGTGTGTTAGATTGTGTTGGGTTATCTAGTTAGTTTGTGTTTATTTTTCCTAACCTGTCATGGGGTTTAACCCCCCCGTTCCCCCCAAGTCTGTCAAGTTCCTTGTGTTTCTTTCAACTCTCTCCCCTCTGTGTTCGGAGTTGAGTGATAGCTGGTGGGGCTTCCTCCTCTGCTCTCCAGGGGCTGTTAGATAACTCAGGAAGTGAGGAGAGAGAGATGAGGGCTTACAGGCCTGTTAAAACTCAAGCTAATGTAACTCCAGGGGGTTTCCTGCCGTACTTTATCAGGAGTCTGGAGGGCAGACACTTTTATTGGCCCACATCAAAGCCTTCTTAAGTCTCTGGTTTTCCCGCTCTCTCATTTTCACTCTTTTCCTAGTTCTCTTTCTATCTAGTTGTTTCTTTTTCCCCAATCTGTCTTCTCAGAGGAAGTAAACAGAGTGAATTGAGGGAATACTTCTGGTTCAAAGGAGTCGTGGACCAAAAAAAAGACCCTGACTATGGTCCTAATAGTGGACAAAATGTTGTCTCTATTTGAGCCTCGCCAGTAAATCATCTGTCATGGTGGCTGCATAAGTTATCAGAACACAAACGAAGATACAGGACAGAATTAAGGCTGTAAAGCGGTGGGAGAAAGGAGAATTACGGCTTAAGATGGAGAAGATGGAGAAGGACTCTCACCCTGTGCACGACACTGTGACAGCGCTGGAGAGCTCCTTCAGAGAGACTCTTTCACCCAAAGTGTGTGAAGTCCTTCCTCCCAGTGCTGCTCCCCAGTAGACCACACACACATACAGGAACTAAACTGACAAAATGATTGCACTCTAATGTATATAGTGTGTGAAATTGTATCAAATGTGTGTACATTTTTAATCTTTATTTATGCTATCTCTTTTTTTTTTTTTTTTTTTACTATATCCACTTGCTGCTGCAATGTTGAAATTTCCCATTGTGGGACTAATAATGGATATTCTTTTATTATCTTCTTTCCTTAATAATGAAACCAGACATATCTGTGGATTCTAATCACTCTCTTACTTTCAATTATCTCCAGGAACTCTTTAAGAAAGTTGTGCCATATCACTGCCTGGGTAATATCTGGTCTCAACGTGACAAGAAGGGCAAAGAACATTTAGCCCCCACCATCCGGGCCACCGTCACCCAGTTCAACTGTGTCACCAACTGCGTCATCGCTACCTGCCTGAGCGACCGTTCCCTGAAGCCCACGCAGCGAGCCAAGCTGGTGGAACGCTGGATCGAAGTGGCCAGGGTGAGGCACTGTTGTCGCTCTTAAAATCGCCTCTGGGAGAATGTACAGTGTGAGCAAAACTTGAGTTGTTTAAAGCCATAACCTGGAGAATTCAAGTCTGACAAAACAAATCAAATACACTCCGTTCATCGTTTTGCTTCCATTGTTTTTGTAATAGCCCATACATGCTATTTTTTACTGATTCCGGATTATGGCTTTAAATGGAGAAATGTCAGAAAATGACCTGATCAGAAACGCACACCTCATCAAACCTCTGAGGAAAATCTTCTGACCCTGCACATGCTGGGATTGTTCACTTGTGCTATGAACAAAGACGAGAGCAGTAGGCAGTTTGGAGTTTTTGTTCCACCTAAAGCCCGCAGTAGGCCTACACTTGCTTTGAACTACATGTATGCGTGCACAGATGTATCGCTTCCTCCTGCAACTTGCTCACACTGACATCACACCCAGGTCCCCTGATTTACGTTCATACCACACATGACCACCTCTCATAAATACCACTACCGCTTACGCCACCCAAAATCTTCCTCTTCAACGGTGCGAGTGGGCGATATTTATACTGAGGAGCGAGTTTTACCATTTCAACTTGGTTGCACCAACAAAATGCATTCATGGGCAGAGGCCTGTGCTCTTTGAGCACCCTTTCTAGTTTTGAATGTTTTCCTCTTCTGTTACAGGAGTGTCGTATTCTGAAGAATTTCTCTTCACTACGGGCCATTCTCTCTGCTCTCCAGTGCAACCCGGTCCACAGGTTGAAGAGGACGTGGGATGAAGTGTCCAGGTGAGACAGCAGGGTGCACGGCCTGTAGACGAACTAAAAGCTCAAATGAGATGGAGGTTCAGTACCTTTCAGGTAGCTAAGATGTTGAGTCCGCTATCATCTGGTCGATCCAATTCCAACGTGGGTCAGTTGCATTTTGATACATTGTACTGTAAGTAGTACATTTAATTTAATTTTAAGCAACAAAGGACTCTTCTCATGTGAGCAAACCACTGACTTCAATGAGCAACCATCACCTGTGTTAGCGAGGTTGGCAAGGGTGCGCATGGGTGCGGGCAGTGGCAGCAGTGAGGGTGGCGCTTAATACTGCTTCATAAATATCAAATACCAATGCTTTAATGATCTATCTATCGTTGAAATTAAAGTATTCTTGATTAAATACAATTCTAACACTTTTCTTCTCAACCCTATGCTGTGCTGTTCCGCCCTGCACTGCATCACTCTGTAGCTACTGCTGGGTTTGGTGACTCAATCCTAGAAGAATATATAAAAACACTGTACAGTTTATCAAACTCAGCCTATGATAGGCTAGATTAAGCCATGATCAGATTACCTGAAGCTAATTTAACTAGCTAAAATAAATAACTTCTACATTCCTTAAGCATCTCTAAGTTTTCTCCTTTTAACTCCACCCTGTCTCAAAAATTAAAATAATGTAACTTAAGAAATGAAAGGAAATAATTTCTGCATTGCCTGAGTAGGAGCAAAACATGTAGCTAGCTAACATGGCTGATATGATAGATTGCCATGATAGCACTAGGCATCTTTATTTAGCTAAAGTATATCTAGCTGGCTACCGTTAGCTTACTTGATAGCTTGCCAGCGATTCCTGGCAGACTAAAATCTCGGTGTTGTTAGAGAAAACATTGTTTAATCGGAATATATCAGACGAAATGTAAGGTATAATCACTCATAAAATGATCTGAGGGCTCCCTATCCCATTCCATGAGTTCACAGTGCTTCTAATCTGACAACTGACTGACAAGTGGAGCGAAAGTGAAGAGTACCCAGGCCAGTGAAAGTGATGACGCCATCTTGAAAAATCTGTAACTAAAATGAATTGTGATTTATTTTAATGGTGGACACGAAATGGTTGTATTATTTTAACAATAAAGACCAAGATAATTTTTTTTTTATCAATTAAATGTTGATGATAGATGCTGGGGTTGAGCTCTGGTTGATGACGTTTGGGAACCTATGTGCCGGGGCCGAGCCCCAGATACCCCCGGACCAATTTAACCCCTGACCATCACCATGATTTAGAGCTCCACCAATACTAACATTTGATTGAATTGCACAGGTTTTCAGAAAAAGTGAGAAGGCTTTGATTCAACTCTATGTGGCACATAATGTGTATCACCGCAGGCATAGGAACAACCACAGCCTGTGCTGTCTACGCTCCTTAAAGTATATTATGTTACGTCTGTCAAAACATTTTGTAAGTTGCTTTGGATTAAAGTAACCCAAAAAATGACCAAATTGTAAATTATGCTCTCAGCTTTCCCCCTGTCTAATAAATGAACAAATATAAGAAATGGACCACCCATTCCAGAGAAGAGAGGGGTTAGGCTTGGGTCATACAAAGAGACCATGAATTCTGCATGTAAACGTATTGCAATAGTTTTCATCTGTCCAGTTGTCTTGGGACTGTCCTGTCTTTTGGGTAAGGTTTATTTTGTGTGTACCGTGCTCTTTCTTCATCAAACAGGGAGAACTTCCGTATCTTCCTGGAGCTGTCAGAAATCTTCTCAGATGAGAATAACCACTCACTCAGCAGAGAGCTGCTCATCAAGGTATTGAACTGACTGAATTGATCATGTTCGTAGGTGTGTGTGTCCAGGTGATCATGTTCGTAGGTGTGTGTGTTCAGGTGATCATGTCCGTAGGTGTGTGTGTTCAGGAAAGGCCGATCCTCATTGAACATGTATAGCGCTGTTGTCATTTTACTGGCATTGCTGTCAGATTCTTCGGAATCAACTTGATTCACCATACTAATCCACACACACACACACACACATACACACACTGAAATATGCACATTGCTACAGGCCATGATGGCGTGGAGTAGCAGATAGTGATATGGTTTTAGATTGTTCATTCATGCCCTCGAGGGGAAAGATAACACCCTCTCTCACACAGACTGTGTCATAATCTCAGACCTTACTTTACTTTTGCAATGTACAGTAGGCCATATAGCACAATGAGAAGGAGGTTATATAAATACAATACAAAATAACGACTAGTCCATTTTTCCGCTCACTTCTGTAACCTTGAGGCTCAGGCTGCACTCAGTTGGTGCCATCTTGTATTTTTCCATTATCAGCCTCTTACTGTAATAACGTAAGTAGTGTTATTGTAAATGGGCTTGTCTTGAACATGCCAATTTGAGACTATGCAGGTGTTGAGTAGGGGAGATAGTCGATGCCAGGTTTACACGCTCTCTCACACACACACAGACCTCAAACCCTGACATTCTCTGCATTCCTACAACTGGGGTCAGCGCCCACCCTCTCGCCCCCCCCCTGTCTGTAGAAGGGGGGCGTGGGAGAGAGTGAAGAGAGAATTAAATCATTTAGATCATTGCCTGTTAGTAGGCAATGCTAAGAACTAGAAAGGCGCTATTCATATTAGACTATCTCCAGTTTCATGTCCTTCAGACATTCCCATAGGATTGTAAGAGAGAGCTTAGTGGTGACTTTGTCTAGTGGTATGACTGCCTTTAGAAACAAAATTGAATTGCAAGTTGTTGTCTACCGCTGTGCTTCCCAGCCTAACTTTGTATACCCATTCTCTGCTCAGGAGGGCACGTCAAAATTTGCTACCCTGGAGATCAACCCCAAACGAGCCCAGAAGAGACAGCAACAACCCCGAGACCTGGTGAGACCATCAAAAGACAAGGGGGAGGGGTATTAGAAATGTTGATGATAAACAAATACACAATACAATATTTGCAGCACCACCTGAGCAACGTGGGGTTATGTCTCACTCAATAAGAGTAATAATAATAATAATAATAATAATAATAATAAATAATAATAATAATAATAATAATGATGATACTACTACTAATAATAATAATAATAGTAATGCTTCTGAATTCAGCATTTTGAGTACTGTAGCTAGCATGACGATTTCAATTTCACTAAACTCACCCTCTCTAATAGACTGTTAAAGGACAGATTGCCCTCTAGTGGTAAATCCTTGAATCTGGCACCGTCATGGCGGCATATGAATCTAACCTCAGTCTCTCTTCTGCGTTTGTGCTCAGAGTGTGATGCAGGGGACCATTCCTTACTTGGGCACCTTCTTGACAGACCTGGTCATGATGGACACTGCTATGAAAGACTATCTAGATGTGAGTGCAGGTTTGCTATGATAACAACATGCTGTATTTTCATTCCATGACCGACAGCATTCTAAAACATGTACCTGTCTGCGTCTTCACAGGGAGGGCTGATCAACTTTGAGAAAAGGAGAAAGGTGAGAAACATTTGGTGGGAATGGGACACATTTTCTAGTGCTCATCATTTGATTGACTGTTTGATAAATAGTGATTATATGATAAATTCATTATGTATGAGCTGGAATATGTAGGGCTGGGACCTATGCCCACCCCCCCATTGCTCTCTGTGAAGCGCATTGTGTTGCCTCTGTGTATGAAACGCGCAAAACAAATAAAGTTTGATTTGATTTGATTTGATTTAATTTATGAGTATGTCTATTGTTTATAGGCAGATATGTAGTTGTTTGACGATGAATAATTTGATAATGATGTGTTCAATTGCAATTGATCCTTCTCAACTCTCTCTGGCGTGTGTGGCAGGAGTTTGAGGTGATAGCCCAGATCAAGTTGCTGCAGCTAGCCTGTAACAACTACAACTTCATCCGTAACGCACGCTTCCGAGAATGGTTCTCCAGCGTGGGCAAGCTCACAGAGGCCGAGAGGTACGGTCAGAGGAAAAGAGAAGGTTTTCCAATGAGAGAAAAGGAGATGGCTTGAAAGAGATGAGAAATTATAAAACGGGAACATACACACACTTTTGTTTTAGTGTCTTGGGCAAAATGCAAAATTTCAATGCATGTACCAGGATCTCAGTGACTATCCTGAGATAATCTATCCGCATGTAATTACTGTGAAATGCATTGCACCTGCTAAATGTAGTTCCAATAATGTTCTGAATAATTCTTCGTTATTATGTTGACGCATGACTGACAATACCCTCTCAAATGCGCGCTCAAAATGCTGCCACTAATTGCCATCACACACACACACACACACTTCATAACCCTTCCTCTCTTTATATCTCTTCAGCTACAGTCAGTCATGTGATATTGAGCCACTGTCTGAATCAGCCTCCAACACCCTCAAAGCCAAGAAGAACACAGGGATCATCAAACGCTGGAGCGAGTGAGTTAACCCTAACCCTACCCAAACCCTAACCCTACCCAAACCCTAACCCTAACCCTAACCCTAACCCTAACCCTAACCCTAACCCTAACCCTAACCCTAACCCTAACCCTACCCTACCCAAACCCTAACCCTAACCCTAACCCTAACCCTCTTCAAGTTTCAATTTACCTCCTTAAACCATTTAGTCTGGTTTTATACAAATACCACAGAGTCAACCTTTCCACCTTCAAGGTGCATGTACTGTAGAACAATACCACAGCGGCGCCCAACATTCAGCAAACTGCATTCATGTGTAATTGAGTGATAATCCACCGTCTCCATTCCCTCCTCTCAGCCGCCAGCCTGCCGGCGCCGAGCCCGGCTGCAGCAGTGCGGGCAGCTGCCACTCCAAGTCCTTCGACCAGCTGCGCTCCGCCTCCTGCCTCGGGGGCGGAGGGGGGGGCGACGGGGCGGACTCCCTCAGCGTCACCTCGGCGGGCTCCAGCAGTTCGGACGTGGAGGAGATCAACATCAGCTTCATCTCCCACTCGCCTGACGCCCAGGAGCGCAAGGTGAGGAGGACGAGGGGACAGGGGACTGGCCTACATGTAGGCTGCTCAGTAGGCTGTCTATGCACATGTGCACTGACCTGCAACAGTTGATGTGGGTCGATACGAGTGTAGTTTTGGTGCAAATACCACTCTAAAGTGCAGACATATGAAAAGACCTTAACCCTATGAATGTCCATTGGTTAGTTGACAGTAGGACATTAGGAGTCCGCAGGCTTGTTCTAAAATTCCCAGATAATATTTAGCTTTTATTTCATCACATTTTAAAACATAGGTTTTCCTCCTTTTTCACCTCTGACTGTGTGTGTGTGTGTGTGTGTGTGTGTGTGTGTGTGTGTGTGTGTGTGTGTCTGTGTCTGTGCCTGTGTGTTTTTTTTGTTTTTGGTCATAATGTGCAATAATGTTTCTCCTTTTCTGGCTTTCCACTGTATTTGATTCTGGTCAATAATTGTAAGATGTGTTCTGTGAACCGTTTGTTTACCTGGACCCAGACAACAAGATAGTATATCATACATACAGTAGTATATCATATAGAATATCTTAAATTCCATATGCGCATTATTTTAAATGATCTGTTAGACTCAGGATCATAACAGTTGTTTTATGCCCACTTAATAAAGATGTTATGTAGCCATATAACTCCAACATCCCTCATAAAGCATCCCATGTGAGACGGGCTGGTGACTGTAGCTCTTAATTCCTTTTTGTAGACCTCCACGCCTTCCGTAAAACATTCCAATTCCACATTAGGGAAGTGCGGCCCCTTGCCTGACCTGGCACCCACGGTACTGCTTCCACTTCCTGTACGATTTTATTGTGTCACCTGCACTAACTTTTGTGCAGCCATTTCACATTACCAGAGGATGTGCTGTTCTTTCCACCATGTCATTATACTGTATGTGATGTCATCCACATTCTGGTGGACATTTTGTGTCATTAGGACCATGGTGTGTGTTGAGTGATTTTCATTCACGTTCAGTTGGATGTTTCTTCATTTGTGTTCCATGCTGCCCGGCTAGCTCAGTCAGTAGAGCATGAGTCTCTTCATGTTTTAGGATCGTAGGTTTCAAGCTAAGCATTTCATTGTGAATAGCCTACTACCCGTACCATGCTCATACACAATTATGCATCTTCTTTTATGAATGCTTTATTCATTGTATGCAATCCTTTATCCTTTTTGTTTTGCCTGGTTTCATACAATATTTATGTTGGAGAATTTGTTGTGTCCATCTTCAGGACTTCCTCGAACTCATCAACTCATCTTATTTTGCCTGTTTGCACTATATCTTGTCCCTAATATCCTCTGTGTTTCCCACATTTCACATGTATGTCATGGCGTGAACTAATGCACTTTCAACATCCTCCTATGCATTTTGCTCATTCAATTGTGGGATTTGAGCCAGAGATTAATTCGAAGTAATCTGATGTTATGTAACATGATATATTCCATGGTCTAAAGAAGCACCGTCTTCTGGGTCCATTCCCTCACCTTCCTTTGTCGTCTTCAACAAACCACCTAATCTGTTTCAGATCAAGGCAAATGAAGGAACTTCTCAGATTAGGGCAGATGAAGGAACCACACTCTGTGTGAAAGCTTTGCTCCAGCCCAACACCTACTGTACATTAATCACTGAACACACAGCTAGTGGTCAGATATGAGAAACAGGATTATTTGAACAACTTAAATTGTTGGGCTGGATTGGCACTGGGTAGGACCAACGTTGACCATACCATAGACACAGATCTTGGTCCCATTTACTTTCCTCAGATGCTACCTTAGACCCAGTACTCTGAATGCCCATCAGTAGTTGAAGGTGTAGACTGGTGAGATCCTACCTTAGACCCAGTACTCAAGTAGTTTGGAGGTGTAGCAAATTAATGCTGCTCAAACCCTGACAGATCTTCAACCTCATTCACCTCCACTTAAGTGAGCTTCACACATCTATGCTGACATCTGATCAATATCATCTCCCTGGCTGTGGTTGCAGTTCTGGGAGTCGACCTCGCTGTCGTCTCTGGACGCCTCCGGCCTGGGCTCGGGCTCGGGCTCCAGCAGCGCCTCGTCGTCCTCCATGTCCTCCACGCCGGTCACGGGCTCCCGCTCCCACAAGCGCTCCGTCTCTGGGGTCTCCAGCTACTCCTCGCTGTCCCTCCCTCTCTATAACCAGCAAGTGGACGACTGCTGCATCATCCGCGTCAGCCTGGACGTGGACAACGGGAACATGTATAAGAGCATCCTGGTGAGCGCTGGAGGGAGGAAGGAGAGGGGGAGGGGAGGGGGAAGGGGGATGGGGAGGGTCTCGTCAGCCTGGACGTGGACAACGGGAACATGTATAAGAGCATCCTGGTGAGCGCTGGAGGGTGGGAGGAGAGGGGGAGGGGAGGGAAGGGGGAGGGTCTCGTCAGCCTAAATGGGGACAGTGGGAATACGAGGTGGGAAAAGGGAATGGAGTGACAAATGAAAGGAAAAAGGAATAGAAGTGCTGATGGAAGAATGCTTGACAGACCAGCCTAATGGTGGAAAAACTGTTAAAGAGTAACTACACAGTAAAACCACTTTTCCAGTGAAATACCAATGCTTTATATACTGTGTATAAATTAGTCCTGGCCTTCATTTCGACAGTTGCAAAAGTGATATTTATGGCTTTAGTTGTAAATCTGGCTCGCTTTGCTCCATCTACAGAGGAAAATCTGCATTTTAGATTACATAATCTCAGGAGAGTGGCTCTGTATGGAGTAGGAGTATGGAGTATGGAGTAGTGCCTTCTAAGGGGTTGGGCAAAGGCTGAAATTGGGGTAGATATAGTAGCACTTTGACATTATTGTTAATGATGGAAAGAATAATTCCCTGCATTATTGTAATAGGCTGTTGTTGTTGCTACTGGTGGAGCCAATCCTAATGCATAATGATGATCATGTGACTGCAGGTGACCAGTCAGGACAAGACACCAGCAGTTATCAGGAAAGCCATGGTGAAACATAACCTGGATCGGGAGAGACCAGAGGACTACGAACTACTGCAGAAGATATCAGAGGAGAAAGGTAAGACACCCAGTCATATTCACTAACTGGATGAAGGCTTTGTGACACCCAACCAAGTAAATCAATCATTGATGCTGCAGATTCTGTATCTGCCCCAAAATTCAAATTACTGTATAAAGAAAGGATTCAGCCCCGGGCACTTGAAGAAAGATGCTCAAAATTATCTCTAGATTTACATTTATAATTTATTACTTTGTTCAAGTTGCGGATCACATGACTTGAAACCGTAAAATATGACCTTAATGGTAATTCCGGTAATTGGTAAAATTGCAATTCCGCTTGCCTACTCATGAATGTTGTAACTGTATGATTAACCCATTTATTTTTCCCCCCTTCCCTTAACAGAGCTTAAGATTCCAGACAACGCCAATGTATTCTACGCCATGAATTCCTCCGCCAACTACGACTTTGTCTTAAAGAAACGTGGTTTCCCGAAGGCAGGCAGGACCAAACATGTGGCCAGTTCCACACTGCCGCGAATGAAGCAAAAAGGCCTGAAAATCGCTAAGGGTATCTTTTGAGGGGGCGTACCCTTGCCAATAATGGACATATCACCTGGTTCACCTCCCCACCTTTTGCTCAGCTCACTGGGCACAGGATGGTGCCCCACTGCTGTGCCATGGCATCGGGAGCCAGGATGACGGCCGCCCTCCTGTACCATGGTATTGGGAGCCAGGGGCCTGTCTGGCTGAGCATTTACATCTGAATGACAAGGCCATAGGAGACTGATTAAGTTGAGAGAAAAAATTCAAGCCAGCTATATAACATTCAGGCCTTATCGACTTGCACCGGACTCCATTTTGCGAGGCAGGAAACTTAGCACTTGTGAGAAGCAGTGACTTTGTTGTGGTGTTGTTTTTTACACACCTTACTCATCTGGCTCTGCTTGTGTTCATGTCCTAACCTGGTCGTGGTCCCATTACCCATCAAGGCAGGACCCATATGGCTCTTTCATCGTGCAATGGAACCAGCAGGAGAAATAATTACAAGTGTTTTCTGAGTGTGTTCTAAATTGCTTCCCCGAGTTGTCCTCAATTGTTTTTAATGAACAACTGAGCACGATTTTCTACCCAACTGCCTTCAAATATGTCTGTTTTTATGCAGTCCAGGGGCACAGAGACATAAGGAAAGATGGACAGATGCTAAATACTGCCACCTTGTGGAGGGATCCACTACAAGGAAAGAGGAGAGAGATGTGGATATGAACAGTGACTGGTCACAGCCTGAGTTGTTTGTCCTACAATCTTTAAACACATAAAGATAGTCAAACTTCTTTACACTCTTCACACAACGGGGCATTATTGCTACAAATTTTCAATATTCAGCTACTTTTGTCACTGCTACAGTGTGGTGATGCACCGCATCGATGGCACATTTTCTTTCCTCTGTTTCTCTTACATATATATATGTGGTGCTAACAGAGATGAGATACAGCAGCTGGCTGGCTGTCTACCATGGGCTTGTCATGCCTTGAGTCTCTAGCTTTACACTAGTGAACCAGCGAAAGGTACGGTACATTCCTCCTGGTAGTAGGACAACAAGGAACAGGCAGCCATGAGGACTCGGTGATGATGGTTCATGAGAATAGCGCAACCAAGCATTTAGGCCCTGGCAATGTGCGATACATTTCTGCAATTGCAAAAGGCCAAGGCTGTGGTGGATGGCCATTTTGGCTTAACACAATGACTTTAGTGGCTTGTCTTGCATATATTGTAGGTGAGAGTCAGAAGGCATAAACATGTCTTGGCACAAAGGTGACAGTTTTCTAGCCTTGTGAGACCATCCTGATCTCGTGAGCTCACATTCTGTTTCTCTCCACAGATCAGTCTGGACTTCCCCCTATCTTGAACAATTATTTTCGAATGACATTGTGATCTGGCCAATCAGGGACTGTGTTCTAACTGCTGTTCTGCCCCCCAGTAGAACACATCCCCTGATTGGTAGTTGTCGATGATGTGAAATACAGGCAGCCCCTGGCAAAACTGCCATGGCATCTCCTGATGCAGCGCGCAGCTCTGTTAACGTTAGTAGAATAAACACAGCCGTAAGTGCAGGTATTGCACAAATATACTTAATAATGTCAATTAAACAAGAACAAGAATATGAGTTTCTCGGCAGAAAATATGTTTTCGCCGTTCTTCCGACTGGTTTTGACAAAAGTTTGTTTTGTTACGCTGATTGGCTGAAGGAGTTTGTCTGTCAAGGCAGGTACTCCCGCCCACAATGATCGTTTGAGACGGGGTCCGCCAGACTGATGAGTGGACAGAAGCTCATGAGCTCAATTTGATCTCACAAGGCTAACAGTTTTCACACATCCTCAGATAGATTTAGTCGTTGTAGTTTGTCGAGTGCCAGATCTTTCTGCCAACATGCAGCTCGAAACAGAGGTGAAGTACAGGACACTGTGCTATCTCTCAACTGAGATTGAGTGTGAGACATTATTTTAGTATGTGAAGTATGTTTGGAACTCAAACAAGGCGATAGAGACAGAGAGGAAAATGAATGTTGTATTCTGTTTTGAAACCATGGTTTGTGGTCTATAGATTTTTCTTTTGTTTTCTTCTGCTTCCTGTCTTTTAAAAAAAAAAAAGGAACATTCACCCATGTCTGCTACCACCTTTCTCTATCATTCTCTTATCGCTTTCTCCCATCATGTTGGATTTGAACATTATTTCACATTCATTGACCCAGCTAACTGTATGTTGACATATACTGACATGTATGCAATCCCTCCCCCACGCTACAGAATGTACAGTTGTCTTGCTAACGTGCTTGTAGGAAAGTCCAAAAGGGAAAGGCAAGAGCAAGCCGCAGAGAAAACAAATAGTCAGGATCGTATCAGGATTTATTATCTGTCACACTACATGTGGTATAGGCAGATGTCACCGCGCTGTATATCTAGCTATAAGTGTTCACCCCAAATGAACTTGAAGTAATGTATTCTGTTCAAATGGAGAATTATGCATATAGCTGGATATGGGACATCTGACAAACTTTTGAAAAAAAAAAAAAGTCCATTTAACCCATGCCAAAGACCAGTAACGGCTGTGGTGACACCAAACACACATAAGTATAATGGCTTTCCATAGTGTTGTCCATGAGTGAAGATGCTGTCTGCAATTTCAGTATGACCGTTTCCTACAGTATTTCAACAATTTGCATCACAGACTTTGTCCCTATGGTACAGCTGCCATGGCTTACATACATCACATACAGTATCATGGATCACAGTGTTAACAAACCACTTTCATTTTGGGAGGGTGCTTCTAGAGGCTTTTGACTGTGACCATGTCACACTGTATCCTGTGCATGAAGATAAACATTAATTTGGGGACGCACTTTTGGGGACTTGAAGGGTAATTGAGAGGAACCTACATAGACTGCTGGATGCTGAACACAAACAACGGTCAAACCAAAATAAAATTAGCAAGGTACCGCCTGCTATAGACCTGGAGATGATGGCCACTTAAAACCCTAGTAATATTAATGTCACCATGTATACTGCAGTTTGGCTGTTCTAGTGAGAAATGTATCCTAGATCAGACAAATTCAAATGTCTGATCTCAGTACAGTAGCTCAAATTTCTAGCATGTTTATCATGCATATCAATAAGAGTCATGCACATAAAAGTTGGGTTTGAGTCCAAAATGTATTCTATTTGTGTGCTCTTCCTGTCTCCCGTATAATCCGAGCGGTTTGAAATGTGGATCTGTCAAAAGAGATGTTAGAATTTCACAAATGTAAGTAATGTTGTACGTGCGTGGTTGGGTGGGTGAGCGCGTGGGCGCATGTGTTTGTATATTGTGTTTGTATTTGAGTGTGAGACAAAAGTTATTTCTTCTGTTTGTGTGTATCATTAAGGAGAAGTGAAGGGCCAAAGACCGCACAGATCCTTCTGGAAAATGTCCATTCTCAGAAGCACTGCCTGATCAGGAACATCACTTTGCCTCACCCTCACTTTCACAACTATCAATATTCTTATTCTAGAAACCCTTTGTGCCATTGCTCTCTGCCACTCTAAAAGACTGTACTTTCTATCGATTACCTGTTAAATGTTTTTTCTATGTTCCTTTTGTATTTTTTGTATTATAAAAGATTTGACTCCTTTGTACTTTTGATTTTTCATTTTCCCTCAATTTTTTGTGTGTGCAGGCTTTATTTATTGTGTAAATAGTAAATACGTTTTGTAGCATTGTACATTTTGTTTCTTTCCCTATGTAATTGCAAATTAATATATGTGTAAATATGAATATATATGCGAAGTTTATACCACTGTACTTGTGGGCCCATATTCTCTGTTTACATTGGTTGCTGTATGTCCTGTCTTTTTTGTACAATGGTCAGTTTAATATTGCTTTCCCCCTTAAAGTGCTGTGTGTGATGTTGGAGAAAATACCCACTGAATAAACACTTACTGTGTGATAAAATGTAATTGTCTGTTTTGCATTATTATTTATAATAATATACATAACCATTATTAAGGTTGAACATGCTCAGGAGCAGCTACTCCACCGAGCTGGTCAGCTATGTCTAGAGCACCTGTGGTTGATACTGTCCAAACCTGTCGCCTTGCCTGTGCAGTGAAGCCTCCTCAGCTATATAGATAGATACAGGACAGTATATCCGGAAAGTATTCATATCCCTTCACTTTTTCCACATTTTGTTATGTTACAGCCTTATTCCAAAATGGATTAGATTCACTTTTACTTTTCACTTTTGGAATCCCAATGGTCACTGACAAGAGCTCCAGTGTTCCTATACATGCACACCTCTACAACACTCAGGAATGCTCAGGCACTGTTATAGTCTGAAAGGAAGCTCACTCTTCACACAGTTTGCAATGATGTATGTATGGATGCATCGAGGTGGGTGGTAGTGGTGGTGATGATGATGATGTGAATTAGTTTGATGTAGGCTACCTCGGATTGTAGGCTGTGACCGGCTACTCCTGCACAGTAGATGGTAGTAATACACCTTTTACATTGATGCGATCTGCCCGAAGAAGAGATGGCGGTAGAGCAAGATCACATTTGCGCATGCGTTAATTATTGTTCCGATTGTTAGCTAGCTGGCTGGCTAACTAGCTAGCAACATTCATCGAAAAAATGGCACTAAGCAAAACCTTTGGACAGAAACCGATTAAATTTCAGTTAGAACAAGATGGGGACTTTTTCATGGTTGGATCAGAGGTATGAAAAATTTACAGTAAGCGAATACGTTTAGATAGCTACACAACAATTTGTCACGACAAGCATACTAGGCTAGTTTAGGCTAGGCTAGTCTACCGCTTACAAGGCTACTGTTAGCTAGCACTACCATCATTTGGTTATGTTTAGCTGTTTAGCTAGGTGTGTAACAAAGCCGTTGGACTATCGGATAGCTTGCTGTCCATGCTAATCTAGCATGATAGCTAGCTAGCTGTCGTTTATCGTTCATTATTAATTCATTGTGTTTCCACATTGAAAGCATCATATGGAAACAACGCTAGAGCTCACCAGTACTCCCCAAATGCACACTTGGCCTGGCTAACGCCAATACTATAGTAGGCTCCTATGTAATGTCTACTTAGCTAGCTAGCAATCATCCAGACCTTAGATGTCCGTTATCTGGTCTATAACGGTAACAGTTAACTAACTTAGCTACCGTACTAACTAGCTATAACGGGCTGATTTTGCTCAACTTATTCCTGAATCAGGTCTGGCTAGGTCTGTCCATGCCTTGTTTAAGTCCTAACGTGGATGGTCCAGCCAGCATGATCCATAAAGCAAACGGAACTAACTAGCTGCAGTTTAACATGAAACCACATATTTCTGTATTGCAACATTTCACTGACAATCTTTCCCTATCCAGCTAAAGTGACCAGGCCAGTCCCATAGCTGCATAGCAGTAAGGTTCAGGCTTGTTCTGGAAGACTCCCACTGCTCTCTAATAACAGATCTTGACCGTCTCATCCACACCATCAGGTTGGGAACTACCTGCGCATGTTCAGGGGTTCCCTTTATAAAAGGTATCCCTCACTTTGGAGGCGGTTAGCCTCGGTGGAAGAAAGAAAGAAAATCGTTGCCTCATCACACGGTCAGTAATTTATTAAATAAATCAAAGGGTGTTGTTGAATAAGGTGCTCTTAATACATCTTTGTGTCCTTCTTTTAATCTCTGATTTAACATGACCTGTTACCTGAACGCCTTTCTAATCATCATTCACAGTTATTTTTCACAGAAGATCAGCTCATCCTTGGATATTTCAAACAGGACTACATGTTGTAAACAGAAATGAAAGTGTTTATGAATGTTTGTTTTTTTATTTTATTTTTCACATTTCATTTAGCCACCAGTGTGACTCTCCTGAAGGCGTCTGAATGTGAAGAGATCTTTGAGGGTAATGATGAGAAGTACAAAGCAGTGTCCATCAACACAGAACCACCTGCGTACCTCAGGTAATGAATAACCTTACCAGAATAAGATCCTCTGCTGCAGTGCGTAGAAGTGTCCCACATACCACGGAAAAATAAATAATTTCACTCTCTACAGTTTGGATTCCCAAAGCAGCATGGTTCCTGTGCTCCAAAATATGATGTATCCTTGTGTTTTCTGTCTAGGGAACAGAAGGCTAAGAGGAACAGCCAGTGGGTCCCCACGCTGCCCAACAGCTCCCACCATCTGGACGCGGTGCCGTGCTCCACCACCATCAACCGCAACCGCATGGGGAGAGACAAGAAGAGGACCTTCCCCCTGTGGTGAGAGACATGCACTGCTATTCACACACGGCTATGGCTTCCCACAGCGCCGAATATTATGCCGTTCTACTTAAACAGTGATCAGTATGGGGATACTTTTCTTGACACTGTTAAAATAATTTTGTCACTAGTATTATCACCTTAAGGAGCTTCGGTCTTCTGATTGGTTGCAATCTTCTGACCGTCCTAGTCTTCACATTCTCTTTGCTCAGCTTTGATGATCACGATCCAGCAGTCATCCACGAGAACGCGTCCCAGGCGGAAGTACTGGTTCCCATCAGACTGGACATGGAGATAGATGGGCAGAAACTCAGAGACGCTTTCACCTGGAACATGAACGGTACTGCATATTTTCTTTTATCAGCCTGATTATGTTCAAGATCGCTTACTCTCTGCCCATCGTAATTATATAAACATGTTTTATCAACAACCTCATGATAATTTGGGGAATAGCCAGATCCCTCTACACAATTAGGCCTATAGGATTGGTGACAGTGGTAGTCATGCTGTTAGGTGGGGAGTGACAGGTGGCCGTATAGCGATCCCTGCTTCCTCCATTGCATTGTGGGTACGTGCTGAGAGGCCCATGTTCTGACATTTTTGTTTGTGTGCGTGTGAACTTTGTTCGACACTACTGCTCAAAACAAGACTAGCTAGACTCTGTAGGCCGAGAGGAATCCAATGGTGTCTTACCTCTCGACATTGAGCTGATTCTACTGACCGCTTCTACTGACCACTAGATCGATGTGAAGACTGGCCCAATTTTCAATGTGTCACATTGCTAAGGCAAACATTGCTGTCTCTTTTGTCTGGGGATATTGCCCCAAAGGTTGTCCTTTGAACGTCACCTTTTGATTTAACTTTTAATTCTGTCACTTAGTTCACCCTCTGCACTGAAACATAATCAACACTATACCCCACTAACTCCATCCTCCAGAGAAACTGATGACCCCGGAGATGTTTGCAGAAATCCTGTGTGATGACCTGGACCTGAACCCTCTGACCTTCGTTCCGGCCATCGCCTCAGCCATTCGCCAGCAGATCGAGTCCTACCCAACTGACAGCATACTGGACGAGCAGACCGACCAGAGGGTCATCATCAAGGTGGGCTTCACCACGTCTGTGTGTGTGTGTGTGTGTGTGTGTGTGTGTGTGTGTGTGTGTGTGTGTGTGTGAGTGTGAGTGTGAGTGTGAGTGGGTGTGGGTGTGTACGTGTGTGTGTGTGTATGTGAGCTGAACTGAACGTCCACGTGTGTTTGTTCCCCAGCTGAACATCCACGTTGGGAACATCTCGCTGGTGGACCAGTTTGAGTGGGACATGTCTGAGAGGGAGAACTCCCCAGAGACTTTTGCTCTGAAGCTGTGCTCAGAGCTGGGCTTGGGAGGAGAGTTTGTCACCACCATCGCCTACAGCATCCGTGGCCAGCTCAGCTGGCACCAGAGGACGTACGCCTTCAGGTAATACACACGCGCGCACACACCACACACACACACACACACACACACACACACACACACACACACAGTAAAATGAACTTGATTGATAACAATCAGTAAAAATACATACATGCACGCATTCCCAGGGCTGCCCCTGAATCTTTTGTTGCTAGAACCTTGGTTGGCAAATAGTTTTTGTTGAGTCGTGTGTTGGGGGAAAATGTCCCTGTGCAAGTGGAACTTTATTTTGATGGTAGGCCTTGTAGCAAGTGATTCCACATGGACATACATGGGGGCATCTGAAGTACAGTAGATGGACAGTGTGGGCTAGATGATTCATGTTTAGCAAGAAAAACAGGCCAATTCATTTTGTTCCGTTAATGTGTAGGCTATTGGCTAGTAGGCCTATGTGATGAAAAAACAGCCGTAAGATAAACCTGCCTATAGGCTAGCGGGCCACCATAGCAAGCGAGATGGAGCCTGATCGAGGTACGGAGCTTGAGGCGAAAATGGAGGAAAGGCCTATTAATATCGAATGGAAATTAGCCTATGCACGTTGTAAGTTCTTACACTTTATTTAAGTAGGCTATACATATAGGCCTAGCCTATGAATTCCAATCAGCGCAGCCGTAGGCCTTAAATTAAAATGTTACGAGAAGCCTACATGTTGCCTAACCTCTAACCTCTTTAAATAAAAATGTTATATCATGCTAGTCATGCATTGTGGCATTTCTTTATTTAGCCCAGCCCGCTTATCAGTTGTTTTTCAACAGTTATGTCCTCCTCATCCTCATAGCCTACTGCGATGTCAGTGGTTATAATGACGCTGTTTTATTGATAAAAAGGGTAGGCTAAAACTGGAAAGAGAAATTAGTAAACACATATTACTGTCGCGAATCCCAAACCAATTAGCCTACATCCTCAAATCTGATTCATGCAATTGAAATAAACATTCATGTTCTAGCCTACAGTCGCAATTCAAAGGTGACTATTTTTGTGGCTGTGCAATTACATATAGGCCTAGCGCATGGAATCATGACAGCCTATCACACATTTAATCATATGGATGCGAAATAAGACATTAAATGGCTATATAAGCTACACTACGGCTAATCACTGCGACAAACACCTATAATAAGCCTAATATTATATTATAATATAATGACCGGAATTTCTCCAGTTTGTCCGGAAAAGTCTAATCTTCCCGGACACATTGATCGGTACCGATTTTCTCTAACGGAAACCCTGGTTCTAGCCAAGTCTGAAGTCATGGCGAGGGCAGCCATGTCTTACCCGAACTTTAAAGCCGGGTTTGATAGGGCTTGGGGTTAGGTCTTAGGGTTAGGCTAAGTGTGTGTGTCCGCCGGAAACTTTTGTGGCTCCTAACCCTAACCTTTCAGGATGGATTCATAAACTATACATTTCTTTAACAAAAATACTTAACAGTACATATAATATTACTCTACAAAGTGACTTAAAAAGTCAAATAAAATGTTAAAACATAGGTAATATAAATCCTCATATCATGAACACAACCCTTAAACACCTTTTCACCAAATAAATCTAAACTAGGAAAGCCCACTCCACTTACAGATTCAACACTGCATACTGACGACATGCATCATGGGTGGGGGACGACACTGTGCACTTATTAATCTATGGTATGTCAGAGTCAGAGAATAGTCATGTTTCAGCCTAGATGTTCTCAGGTCAACATGAAATGTCAAAGTGGTGCCTTGTAGTTCTTCGTCCCAAAGAAAGTAATTCTTTTCTTTTGATGTGCCATTTTATCATGTTTTTAAAATCGATTGCTTCCATTTCTTTTTTCCTCTGTACTCTGCCCGGCATGGTTTTTATTACGTTTGCTTGGCTCATTGCAGACATCCTCACAGCAAAACTACCCCAACCTCACCTGTGGCCTTTTTTTACTCTTAGTTTTTAGAAGGGTGTGGGGCTACTGCTTACTGATGAGTCATTCCATGTCAAATCAACCAGGCGTGACCATCTCAGACTGTTCCCACCTTGTTTCTATAGTTGCACATAGATACGTATTTCTGCGAAATATTTTTTAAGTAATATTTCATTTGCATGATTTTAACCTAATTGATTGTAATTAAATCTGATTTTATTTTTAGAGTATTCAAATAATATTACAACCCCAACATCAAGTGTTGGTAAAGGAGTATGCAGTTGGGGCCTGGAATTTAGTGAATTTCATATTGTATTATTTTCTGCTGGCTCTGTCATGGCTATTTCCCCCTGTTGAGAGAAATTGATCACTGAAGTAGTCTGTAATGTCTCATCATACAGTGTGATAGTACCACAGTTTGCCCAGCAGGTGTCACAAGATAAGGATTTGGGAAGGGCCAGAAAACACATGCTGTAGGAATACTTATATTCTACATTTTTCACTATAGAAACCAAACTTTATCAGAATGATAGTCATGTCGAAATGGGTTTTCACTGGTTTAACTGACGTGGAATGACCTTGATCGGTGGGGGTCAATTCAATTTCATGTTTTATTTTGTTGAGATTGATTCTACAATTGGATGGATTGGTTATTGGTTTTGACCCTAACACCTTTTTTTAACCAATACTTACAAGTAATTCTAAGACATCAATACTACGCAAATGCAAAATACGGGTTTTTGTTGTGTTGTGTTTTGCTAACATCATCACCATGGCTCTTTTTCATTGCTAATCTGTTCTTTGTTCTACTTTTCTCTCCCCCACTGTCTTGTTCCTTATAGGTCTGATTTCAGGTCAATATGCTTTTGAATTACTTGACCCCCCCCTCTACCCCCAAAGCTTTACCCTCCTCTTGGTTCTCTTACCACCTGCCCTGGGAAGCTGAGTACATTTACACTTTATATCTTTCACCTGTTGTCCCCTAAGCTATGGAAATTACATGTATCTGAGAGAATATGCCAAGTCAGGGAAAAGCCATCACTTGTCCTCTAGAACTATGTTTTTTCCCATTGAGATAAGATCTCCATTACATTAGAGAACTCATAAAATAATTTTTATTCAACACTTAGCATTCAATCTGTGACCAGCTGTAAATATCTTTGCTCCCTCGGTCGTCATCTTACATGTGAAGTGAATAAGTGTCCATTTCCTTGCAGTTTATGTTGTGATGCGAGGTTTTCCTGGCCGGATCGCGCCGCTTAAGTCTACATGCCGAGCAGCCAGGAAAACTCAACATGCTGTATCATTGCCAATCACAACATATGCAGTAAGGAAATACCTTGGCACGCATTCACTTTGCCAACCCTGCAGCAGATACGTATGTAAAGAACAAAAAAACATGTAGCTATTTTAAAGCCCTTCACAATGGGGAAATTAAGTTTGATCAGATTTTAGCCACATGTCTGCTAAATGCTGTTGTGGTCCAAGCAGAGGTGTGATTAGGGGAATTCTTAGTGTCGCTTTGGCTGAATCAGTGTTTTACTAACTAAGATGGCGTCTTGGGTAAAAACGTATGACCCTCCATGACTTGATCATGAAAAATCCAAGTTTAAAGAGTGAAACATTTTTGTTCTAATCCAAGGTGATTTCTATGATTATATCAAAATGTGAATACAGGACAACAGGGAGAGGGTTGCCATGTGTTTTTACCCAAGATGTTTCTTGTATTGACTCAACTCAAGACGCAACAATAGCAACATGTTACATCATGTGGGAGCTCTCGTTGCCCCCTCTGACTGACATCCTCTCACCGTGATGTCATCTCCTGCAGTGAGAACCCCCTCCCAACAGTGGAGATCGCCATCCGGAACACGGGCGACGCCGACCAGTGGTGCCCCCTGCTGGAGACCCTCACGGACGCAGAGATGGAGAAGAAGATACGTGACCAGGACAGGAACACAAGGTGAGAGGGCCTCTCTATCAATGCATTTACCAAACGTTCCCAGTGTGGCTTTTCACATTGGTGTCTGTACTCTGTCATCTCGTTGAAGTGACCGCTACTCTAATGGGTTTGGGTTGACTATGGAAATACACTTGTCATCTCTTAAGTAATGTTCATGGAAAAGCAAGGTAGGGCATTGGGACAATGCTGAACATTTGTTATCAAGCTGCGAAGGAATGTATTAAAAAAAAAAACGTACAGGTGTAGGAGATTGTCTTCCGCCTCTAAACTTTCATGCTATAATCCAGAAGTATTGTATTGGCTTGAGGCGTTTGGAAGTTGTTTTGTCAACAATGATGACATGGTACTTTAATTGAAGCATCAGCGACGGTTATGCATTTGCTTTCCTGAATGTTTTCTCTCAGATAACCTTATTGAACATGTTTCCTTTTCAGGCGTATGAGACGACTGGCCAACACAGCCCCTGCGTGGTAGAGAGGAGTAATAAGCTACTACTGGTCCACTCTTGACTACCCCTATGGGTCTGTTGTGATGAAGCTTCTGGAACTCTGTTCACATGAAATATACACGGCGGACAGCACTCCATTGGTCCTCAATTGGTTCTCAATCCCCATTTATCATGAGTAACTCAGTAGCTGTCAAGTCAACTGCACAGTGAATCAGATACATTTTTCTGATCATGCCAGGACAATAAGGAACACTTGGCCCAAGATCAGGCACAGCTAATATTTTGGTAAAGAAGGCTTATCCATCTGTTACTGACCAAAAACCTGCCTGCTCAATATTAGCCACACTGTGGTGCATATCGCTATTCAATATGGCATAGCTGAGGGGTAAGATGGGAGCTAAAAGGATTTGAAACTGTAAGCCTTATGAATTTATGGAATATTGCCTGCATAATAAAGCCATCTGCAATTCATTTCATCAAAGTCTTTGGTGAATCTATTCAAAGGTGCTGATGATGGCAGAAAACTCTTGTCCAGTGTTACCATTGATGAATGTACTATATTGTTGCCCATGCATGTAAGCATTTTGTCGGATCTGTGGATACTTCTGTTGATGGAATTAAATGTCCTCTCGTTTTTCTTTATACTTTTCATCACTTGGTTGATACCTTAATCTCGATGAGTAGAAATGCACCAGCAAGGGAATGCATTTACCAAATTGCGCAATTCGGATGTGGATCACCTAGAGTGGTCTGGGTTACTGGAATGGAAAAACATACCTGGGTTGAAATTCTATCTGAAATATGTTCAATTATTTAAATGTTTGAGTGTGCCTGGAGTCAGGTGGTTGGGGGACAGCCCTTTGATTCCATTGTGCCAGATAAGAGCAGTCAAGCACATAAGTAGTTGAAATTATTTTAAATAGGGTAATTATTTTAAATAGCCTAGTATTTTGACTCAGATCTGGAAGAAGCATGAGTAGAACAAAAATTATTCCGCTTTGCTGGATCCAAATCTGGAACCCCCAACACCCTGAGAATCATTCTTGGTTGTAAAACACAAGGAATTTAATTTTGTCAACAAAAGTAACTCAAATGTGGAGTATATTAAACTGAATGTACTCACTTGGACCTCCACAAATACTTACACGCATGAGACAGATGTCATGTCTGGTCCAACCATGGTAGAAGCTTTGTCACACTCAAGCAGGGCCATCTCCTAATTATGATGTAAAAGTATGTATTGTGCTTTCTTTTTGTAATGTTGCTTATACTATTAGTGATGGTGAATTTGATTTTTGTTTTTAATAAAATAACTTGAATAAGTCAGTCACACCTGGTTATTTATCCCTCTGCCCTCAATGATAATGGAAGAATTTAATTATTATTCAACCAAGTACAGTAGGTTAGCATACAGATTTAATAGAAATCTGACTTCGTTGAAAATCATTATTGATAATGCCTATCTATTGAATGACATGTAAGATCATGAAGATAAAAGAGGCATGGCTGTCATATATTGATAAATATTGACAGATAAGATAAGACTATTGATAAATATTGAAAGATAAGACTTTATTTAGACTTTTCTAGTGATAATTACTAGGAGGAAGTTGACTGAAAATGATGTACAGTAGTCATGGTTTTTATTGGAACCAAAGAAAACAATTTGTAAAAAAATGCACATAGTAAATATATATTCTGGAAAAGAACATACATTCTGGCTAGATCACATTGAGATACATAAACATGGTTAAAATAACTGATTACGAACAAATATGTTCTATAGTCAAAACTACCAGTGCTAGCAAGGGCTCATTCATCTCACCTGTGTGAAATTGTTCTCTTGCCGTCTGTTACATATCATTGTACAAACGATAAATTCATAACAGTGTCCTGCACTGATATGCTGTAGCACCTTTGTATTATGTTATCATGTAAATAACCAGGGCGTGGCACAAAGGAAATGAAACAGGAACCATATAAAAATTCATGCCAGCAAAGAAATGGCTTTAAAATGCACAACATTTTTACTCATCTTCGCAGGAGGAGATAGATGTAGAGTTAGATGTAGAATGTTATTCTATTAATGATAATAACTGCTGATAAAAGAATGACTGGCTTTCACCTCAGAAACATCAAGTACAGTATTATGAGGTACAACTTGAATCCCTGTTGAATATATGTTAGCACCTTTGTTTGAAAACACTGCATTGAAAGTCAAGAAACAAAGATAATGCCTCAACCTTTCAAATACTCAATAATATTAAATAATCACAAGGAAACTGATCTGATTTTCTATTGATTAAAGCACAGAAATATTGTTACTATTCAGTGGGAAAAATACTGTTGACAACAGTATACAACAGTATATAAACCAAAATACCTAAGAGGCAAAACAATATAAAGAACTGTAAAGTTTTACTGTGAGCGTAGTTTGTTATATATACAACTGATCAGCTACATACATTTCGGTCAGCTCAGCTGATTGGTCTATTCTTTAATGTCAGAAACATGGTGTAAAAATCAAAATGAGAACCAAATGTTCCTTCTACTTAATTCCAGGTTATTGCATTATTTACCCTGGAGCTATAACCTCATGATATGCATGGTATGGATCTCAGGATGACATCACCCAGAGATCACAATCATTTTCTATTATGTCATATACACCAGGATAGCGACCCCAGTAGAAAACAAATAACGTTCTGTTATGTTAACTACCTCTTGGACTGTTGATTATAGGCAAAGCTGACGTTATTGATAAGCAGATGCAGAGCAGCCAAAGAAATCCATGCCAATGTAGCGAGGGTAGCCTTCAAAGATTCTCTCCTCCACAGGGTCAAACTTCCAATACTGCAGCCCACTCAAGAAATGGGAATATCCTGTCAAGAAATGTAAACTAATATTAACAACGGTTGTACACACCTTCTGCCCGATGCAATACTATCAATATTACCACCCAACAAACTTACCTCAAGCTTGTACGCAAAACATAAATTAATGCCTTCAAACATGTATCAACATATTGTGGTAGAATTTTGGTGGTACAACATTCCAGTCATGTTACAGCCTAAACAAAGGGAAAGCCAGGATGTCTAGAGATTTATTTACCACATGTTTTTTGATCAAAGTGTTACAGTTACCAATGACACCATAATAGTATAAACATAGCCTAAGCCTGAACATCTGGGTTAGGGGTTCATTAATAACACCTCTTTTGGGCAGATACCAGATCATCTGAGGATAGGATGGGTGCACAAGTAAACACCAACTCCACAGGGTGGTTGATTTTTATCTACCAGATGGCCTTGTCTCCTTGTTTCTTCAAACTGTTCAATGATTGGCTATGAGAGATTCAAAGACTATGCTTACACTGGCTAAATTAATGTTTAGGGGCTTATCTAAGTTTGAAAACTTTGAAAACTTTCCTCCACCACAGTGATAACATTTAAATCTATCCTTGCAACTTAGAAACAAGGCTACTTCTTTTTTTCTGTTCATGAATTTCCCAGCACAATATTCATAAAATTAGCCTGAACATGCTATTGCATGTATAACCTTACATCAGGTTTTGAGCTATTAAATTTGCAAATATGTTTGAAGCGTACACTATTAATAATCAAATCCTTTTCACATCCATTCACATTTTCCTCTGTTCCTCTCACCGTATCGGTCTTGGAAGGCTGCATCGATGTTTCTGGGCACGCCCCGCCAGTCTTGCATGCTGTGGGGGTGGGCCCCATCCACGCGGTTCTCTAGGGGGCTGAAGTGCCAGTACACGCCCGCCTTGATGAGGTAGATCTTCTGGTCTTGATCCTCAGTCCACATCAGGGCCGCCTGTATGTCAGACACCGGCAGGCCCAGCACGCGCACGGAGTCTGGACCCGTGATCTTCTTCTCCGCATCAAACACCCAGTAGCTGGCACCTGTGGATGATGTCATAAGAAGGGTCAAAGTTGAAATTAATTAAGCTCTTTAGATTCACTTCCAGGGATGTTAATATCCTCTCAATGGCCCAGTCCCAATGTCCCCCCTAAACCCTCAAGCCCTGAGCCCTCACAGACTTATTGACGTCACCTGGTAAAGTGGTTGAGTGCGAGAGGCTGCAAGGGCTCGAATTGGTATAAAAAGGAATGGGACAGCACTTGTGACATCACATTACGTTGACGTGAAAACATATTTCTTACTATTGTGGGCGTGGGGCTTTTTTTAAATCAATTTTTAAATTGTACATGTTTTTCTTGTAGGCCTTCGTGTAAATTAATTTTGGCTGAGTCAAATCCCCTTTACATTATCAGAACTCTCTGTGTTACCCTCAAAACATTTGTTCAACTTGAAATCATTTCATTTTGTGGTCATATGCGAACTACATTACTGCCTGTGATTCTTGTTTGTGATGAATCCAAAAGTATTAACTTAAGAATGATAATATATTATGTATACACATTCCTGCACCTCACAACTCTTTCCATATTCATGTTGGAAATCTCAATTCAAAGAACACTGCACCGAAATGGGTAATTAATGTCATACTGCTTTTAACTGGGCAATCATATGATTTAGAGCAACAGAAATCGATGTAAATTATAACCATAGCCTACATATTTTTAAACAAATCACATTATACAAACCCATGGGGTTAATAACCCATACTTAAAAATAATGAAACCAAAATAATTATAAGGCTACTTGTGCAGATAAGCAAGTCCAGCTGAAAACATGAAAACATATTTTGTTCTGTAACGTGAACGTTAGGGTTGGTTGATCTGTCCGTGCTTGTTTATTGGCTGTTCTTCAGGTAACCCCGTGTTTCACGTCACGACGCTATGAACTGTGGGTAATTCCCTTGGGCTAAGTCTGCAGAAATGCAGACTTACGGGAAGGGGCCATAAAGGGCTCAAAATGGCTGCCGGAGAGCCCTCACGCACTTGCCGAGTTGACATTGGGACACCCCTAAGCCCTCGCGGACTTCGCGGAAGCGCGCTCTTAAGTCTGCGAGTCTGCAAGGGTGGACATTGGGACTGGGCCTATCTCTCTCTCTCTCTCTCTCTGTCTGTCTATCTCTCTCTCTCTCTCTCTCTCTCTCTCTCTCTATATATATATATATATATATATATAGACCATCATTTTACCACATAAAGCCCATTGTGTTGCCTCTGTGTATGAAATGCGCTATACAAATAAAGTTTGATTTTCTTTTCTTTTATTCCGCCTGTTTTCAATCAATACCAGAATGTTTGATATTGGGTTTGCATCAGCCCATAAATTTTCCACATAACCCCATCATTCTACTATTCTGCTGTGAGGAGAACCACATACAGTAACCCCAAAATCCTTTTTGACCACAAAACAGCAATTCTTCCCATCATCTACAAGTAGGATATGTGCCTTCCCAAAATTTTTCAGCATTCGTGAATATTGGATGAACCAATTCAAATTAACCAGAGTACTCTGATAGTGTGGGATTGTCAGAAATATCATTGTGTACATATTATATTTTACATTTTTATTTTTAATAAATTACCATAAATGTCTAAAAACCTGACTTGTTATTATGGGCTATTTTGTGTAGAATTTTGAGACAAAAAATGAACTAATTCTATTGTAGAGTAAGTCTGTCTATATAGAATAGGTGTGTAACGTAATAAAATGTGGAGAATGTGAAAAGGGTGTGCAGATTTTCCAGCTTGACTGTATATGAATGAGTGGATAGGGACAGATTCAATTGTTCATTAATAATAATAACAAGAATGGAGATGTTGAAGTTGGAGCTTTGTAGAATGTGTTTTGTGAGCCGATGAGCATGACTTTAAGGACTGTACGCTACAAAATGACTAGCACAGCTCACCTTGGAAGAACCAGATGTTACCGAACTTGTCCTCGTAGGCAGCGTCGATGTGATCAGGAATGCCCCTCCAGTGGCGCGATGCCAGCGCTGGATATCCCACCTGCAGTCGGCCATCGCGGATGCGCCACACGTAGCGCGACTTGAAAAAGAAGAGCTCCCCTCTTATCATGGAAACAGCATCAAAGTCTGTTCTGCAGGCATCCGGCTGAGGGGAAGTCAGAAGGAGACAGACCAAAAGTGCAGGTGTTACACCAACGACCAAAGGGTGCAGTACCTTCATGATTCTGTGAGCTGTGCTTCTGTGAGAAGTCACCTTGCCTAAAACCTTACCATACAGCATACATAGGTTATGATATGATAACAAGATCAAGACAATTTTCATTTAATGACATGCAACCCATTAAGATCTGCAAGAGACTAAGGTAAGATCACATGGGCCGTAATGAAACAGGGTCTAATTTCCTTACCACGCTGGTGTCAATCTCATTGGTCTCTGTGATGGGGGGCGGAGTCTCGTGTGGCGGACCGTACAGGTATTGGATGCCCTGCTTGTCATCTTCGCTCAGCTCCAGAGGGTAGGAGAAAGTGTAGAATGGTGACATCACAGCACCGGGGACCAGTGAGTGTTGAAGACCGAGAACATGACCGAACTCATGAGCAGCCACCTGCAGGAGGTCTGTGCCTGAGGATGTTGAACCATTATACATAATCATGTTGGCTAATCATGGTCGAAAGACAATAAATAGCATACCAGCAAGTAGGAGAGGAGCTTCTTCTATATCAGTCACTCACCCATGCTATTGCCCACTGTCCAGCTCTCATCATAGTCAAAGTGGATGTCGCCTTCTCTGTGTGTTCTTGGAAAAAAGGCATGGGCAAGAATACCCCCAGGACCATCGAAGGGCAGGTTGTCTCCATGCCAGTACCTTGTAAAAAAACAGAAAGCATTTTGGTTTTACACAAAGGTCATAACATGAGGATGATTACATTTGAATTGAGCATCACAAGTATTGACAATACGTTCTGAAAATGGGTAATACTTATTACTATATTATGATCCTTGTAATAAGTGTTAGTTAATAGGTAATAAGGTCCTCAAAAGATGCTTATTAACATTAACATTAGTGCTATCAACAACAAGAAGCCTAGGATGGCTTTGCAGCTGTTGATAGTCTTAGGTAGAAGTGTTTGTTGATGAAAACATACGTATATGGGACGCGGACAAATCTATACATCTCTGGCTTTGTTGTCAATACAAATCAATAGATATAATATGATCAATAAAAGCCAATCGGAAGCATACTTTGTGGCGATTTTTTGGCCAGGACATCAACAGACAACAGTGACCACTATGTGAGTTTCCTGTCTTTGAAAACGAGAGTTTATGGTGTTTTTGAGGGATTTTGTCTATGCACCTATCCATTGAGTGTGTTAGCGGCGACGGGCTATATCTCAAGAGTGCACCGTTTGACGAAACTTTGATATCGGCCGTTAATAACCTTATAACACGGCAAGTTCCGAACCTGTCCTTTAACGTCTTAAAAAGAATTAATGCAAATTAATCATACTACCAAAATTGACCTTATTTATTGACCAACTTATATTGAATAGACATGATATTTATGTGAGGAGTGTTTACCTGGCTGAATTACTGAAAGGCATGTGAAACGCAGATAAATCTGTGTTTCACATGCAGTAATAAAGCCAGGTGAACTCACGTAAAAACTCGCTGAGCAGGGGCATGTTGCACAAAAGTAGGATTGAGATATCCAGGATAAATGACAAAGCTGGGCTCGACCTATCACAACGAGAGCAACCTGGCTTAATTTGTGGCACAAAGGCCAAACCAGGTTGAGCAGCTGCACCTAAGTGAAGCCAGGTGCAACTAATCCTGTGAAGAGCGCGCACACGACTTCCTCAAATAGACCCCGAGATGAATCACTAGATCTATCTATCTATCTATCTATCTATCTATCTATCTATCTATCTATCTATCTATCTATCTATCTATCTATCTATCTATCTATCTATCTGTCTGTCTGTCTGTCTGTCTGTCTGTCTGTCTGTCTATCTATCTATCTATCTATCTATCTATCTGTCTGTCTGTCTGTCTGTCTGTCTGTCTGTCTGTCTGTCTGTCTGTCTATCTATCTATCTACACACATACACATACAGTAGATCGATCGAGCAAGCAACCAACCAATCAACCAACCAACCAATCACAATGGTCCCACGGGCACTTTGCACAAGTTAATTTAATTAAGTATTGACAGTCACCGCTATCTCCTCCCAAAAAACTCTACTGTAATATTTCATATAATTATTTGGCTCTGTAACTTGTGGTCTTGTACTTCATGCAGGAGATCCTTCTGCATAGCCTTAAGCGTTAACTTCTTTTCCACTCCAACTCCTTTGCTCATTCATGCATATCACACCTAAGTCATGTTGTTATATTGTGACACACCCGATTGGTTTTGGAAAGGCACACCTGCGCCGCTTCATTCAATGACTTTTGCGTGAGCCAAATACCACAATTTTATGCAATATTGCATTTGCCCTATTGCCTGCAGCCTTTGATGATAACCTTTGTTCATTTTCGGGGTCGATGTTTCCATCCCCCAATCTTCCAAAAACAGATTATAAAGCAATGATCCCTTTAAAATGGCAGTGTCAAGGATATCTAACAAACAATAGAAAGCATTGTTTGTTAACCCTGTCTCTGACATGGTATATACTCAATCTCTTTTAATGCTAAAGGCCTGTACTTTTGTGCAGAGAGTTGGTTTTTGCATTACACAAAATCTTGATGAGGAGCACTTTTCTCCCTAGAAAATCACATGTTTTCATCACATGAATTTGGGACACTGAACCCAATCCTATTAGGTGAAGTGAGTTACTTTGGGCTTTGTACATTGTTACCTATTGAAGTCAATAATGATGTCTGCCTTCCCGCCATCAACCTCAGTGAACTTGAGAGGGGTGACATCACTCCAGACCCGCAGTGCCTCCTGCAGGATGCTACGAACTTTCTCCTTACTCATCTGCCAGGGGAAACGCATGACCCTGTGGCACATACACACACACACACACATGCACCCACACACATACACACACACAGACACACATACACACCCCCACACACAGAAAGAAACAGGCACATATTTCTATCAAGGACCATTCATGTGACTGCCAACTTTTCTTTTTTGCAATGAAAATGATCAAGTGCACTACACTCCTATGGTTGCCTCATGGGCCATGGGGTAACCATACGACGACCTTGGCTTTAGTGCACACTACACAGTAATCCCACTGTTGTGAACAAGAGTCTGAACGAGATCATATTTAATGTATTAATGAGAGAGTATTTAACATTAAAGGGATAGTTCGGAATTTGGGCATATAACAGAGTGTCGTTTACAACTTAGTCCTCATGCTGTTGATTGATTGTTTTCAGCTGCTTCCATGCTGTCCTTCGTGTGGGCGTACACGTTGCTAATGCTAGCGCAACACAATGGTACCAGGGAAACTTCCACTACCAAAGTCACTGAAACTCTCCACAGTGCACCCAATGATCATAAATAACCTTTTAACATGGCTTATAATGCTAAACTCCCCAAACCTGTCCTTTAAATAAATATAATTTTCTGCATTTTTGTGCATAAAGTAAAGCTCTCTTACGGCTTATTTTATAGGATCACTTTTGTTCATCTTTATTAATGGTGTGAATACTGTACCTAGCATCTCACACTTGAGGCACCATCACAAAAACAGTGACAAGAGGAAAATAATCGTACTTGTAAGTGAGGTGAGTTTTGTCCCAGCGCCCCCCAAACAGAACATAGCGTTTTCGCCTCGGCGGTCCTCCAAACGTGAGGCGGTAGTCCGCCATGCCTCCCTGCTTCTGTGTGGGATAGTCTGGAACGCCACAACGAGGTCGATTCCAGGACTGGGTTCCATTCCCCTGGAGAACCATCACTTCCTTCAGTGTGTCCTGAGTGTGGTCCAGTCTGCCTCTCTTCTTCTGGTGGGTCTTCTGGGCCCATCCCTGCGAACAGAAGCAGATACAACTACAGTAACAAATCAAATTCAAAATGTCAGTTGTTTTGATTCATTCTATGTTGGTAGTTGAAAGTTATTGATTGCTACAACACAAACTATTTTTGTGTTGTAGAATTCAATGTCGAAGTGTCCTTGGGTCAATGCAGAGGTGAATTTTACCAAACAGGATTAATAAAGTGTGTATTATTATTATTATTATTATTATTATTATTATTATTATTATTATTACCTCCTGCCGACACTATTAATTACTCCACCTACTTCAAGGCAAACTTTGCTCAATCCATGCAAATGCACCTTTAGGTGACACAATTCAAAAATTTCCTAATATGCTCATCTTTGCCTTTAGCATGAGTGGCATTGGGCTATCGTGCACAGGGCCTGAGACCTTGTGGATATATAATACAGGGATAAAGCCAGTATCCAGCCATGAGGCTCTCAATCAACAATGCTTTTGAGGTGAGCCACTGATGGAATCAGGAAACTATTGTTGCTGACAACTCTGGATGAATAACCCATGGTAAGGTGATGACAGGGGTCTGTTCATGCATCATCATGTCTAGACTCAACACTATGATTTGGCTTCTGTATGACAGTAATGCTGACTACAAAAGAGCAACTGATATATCTTGCTACATTCAGCTTGACTTTTCATTTAGACAAAAATTATACTCTTTGAGGTCAATACTGTTAAAAATTATTATTGACTTGTAACAAAAGACCCAGTGGGGATCTTTCAAATTGAATATTCATTTCTAATTAACATTCTCCATTGACTAAATTAAGACAATAACTAAACCCAACCCAACCCTAGATAGCATTGCAATATATCATACACAGACAATAGAAAAGTCCCCAAGTAGAAATGAGTTGCGATAGTTCGGTTGGTTGGCATTGGGAGGGGTGTTAGATTGCTTTTGAACAACAAAGGATTAAAGATTGACATGCCCTGCGGTCTTTTAAAGCCAGTCTGGGAAAGTCCTGGAGAGAGAAACTGACATGTTGCTACAGGACATTTATGGTTGCTATGTCTTACTCACTTTGGCAGGCCCCCAGCTTACAACAAAACATGATGACAAAAATATCTAAAGAGCAGGCCATAGAAGGTTAATCTCACTAGTGGGATCTGCTGCTTTCAGGAGTTCTTTGTTTATGTCATTCAAATCCCCACCAACACCCCGTCATAAACACTAAAAACGCTCACCAGCCCTTCCTAACACCCTAATACACAGCTGTACTGAACACTTCAGATGTTGGGAAATTCCCTTAACTATATAACACAGACAACATGTGGCTGTCTGCTGAGTCTTACTGTAACTCTAGTTCTTCTTGTTATATTGGCCTTATATTGGCTGCCTCCTCATCATATGTGGTAAAGGAATAGAAATGAGAATGTTCTCTTGTATACTGTCCACATTCAGTATGTTATAATATGTAATAAGCATTATCCTCTCTGACTCAGGCCTCCTCTGGCAATAAAAAAAAAAGTAGGCCACACTTTATATAAAAAATGTATACATGCTGGGATAACTCAAATACTGTATTTAACCTGAAATACAAATCAACAGAATGCACCAAGTGGAGAAGTTGTTTGTCAGAAACAGTAAGAGGATTGAGATGCAGCGAGATTAATTCGCCACTGTGAATAACTCACCGTAGAATCTCTTTGTTAACAAAGAAGAGAATTGAATGGTTGCCTTCCAAGAGTCAGCGCTAGAGGAAGTGGATATCAATGATGGATCTCGCTCCTTTGAATTAAGAGATTCCTCAAGCTCTTTTCATCATTTCAAAAACCATGCATATTGGCTAACTATCTGTACTACAGGTACATAACTAACTGTGTTTATCCTGTGGACCAAGAAAGGGAAGCATTGAAAGGAATCAGATCATGACAATAATTTGTGGAACAGAATTAGTTGTATAGAAACAACCATCATCTTTTAAACTTTGCTGGATCCATTAAGGAATGTATCTAGCCTGCTACAGGCTCAATCAAAGGCCTTAGTTTCTCTAATAAAATATGAGTAGGTAATCTCTTCGACACGTCTACTGAGTCAAGCTTTACTGTTTCAAATAACTGTTGAAAATTGAGCTTTCTCGTCTCTGGAAACTAAAGGGATAAGAATGCTTTCTTTCTGCCAGTGACAAACTAAAGTTAAGTACCTACTAAGCTTCAATTATATGTACAGGTATATATACATGTTGAAATATCACTGATCACTAGATACTGTTCTGTGAGCTTGCTTAGAGGGAAGCTCTTGGCTTTGCCTGGACATCTCTCTTTTTCCCTTGACAGTTCTTTTTCTCTTAGACACGTCTGCCGCCACCATCTCCATTTTAATCTTCTCCTAACCTTGGTAATAGTTGACTATTCATCACTCAAGAATGGTTTAAAATGAAGGTGCCATGGGTTTTGGTGGGACATGGCTCGGTTAAATCAGTAGCAGAGAAGGGATTAGCTGACAGTAATAAGATGTGAAGGTAAGTGATTGACAGTAGATTGTTTTGAAAACTGTTTTAAAAAATAAATAAATTGGGGGGTGGGGGGTGGTGGCGTAGATGTATTATCACTAGGCCTACTTTTGTAGCAGAAATATTTAATTAAAGTACAGTTTTCTGTGTGTGTGTGTGTGTGTGTGTGTGTGTGTGTGTGTGTCTATTTGTACATAAAAACATCCACCCCAAGTTCAAGTGACTGAATTTTGCTGATATGTAAATAAATCTGGACCGCAATACAAACCTCTTATCGTGTGATCCTTCTGTTTTGAGGTGAGAGAGGGAAAGGGGGGGGGGGCATTTTTGTCAGTGAACGCTGTGATAGAGTGCTCAAGGGTGACCCAGGGGTACGTTGCCTCTCACCCAGATTTCTCTCTCTCTTGTCTGTCAAAGCACAGCAGTTATGTTGCGCTCTCTCTTTATCCCTGTGCTCTCTCTTTTCACTTGTCAGCAAACGCGAGGGTATGTTATCTACCAGATACCAGATGACTTGCCTCTGCCTGCATAATGCCCCCCTGCATAATACCCCCTCTCACTTACTTTGTCAGCAGCGATGAACAAATTGACTGAACCATTTGCCATTCATCAGGTCAGAGAGGACACAAGGGGGAATGATTACTATGGGGTTTAATTACCGCTGAGGTGTGAACAGCAAACCAAAGTTTTGTTTTTTCTGCTCAGGCAGAGGAAATCAACTCTATCTGGCTCTAATGTTGTACAATAGCCTATTCACTCACGTTCCTGCTTAAAAAACTTTCTCAATATAATTTTATTGTGAAACAATATTCCGCTGCCTTAATTGTGCTAATAGCTATACCTACGTAGGCTACTATAATTGGTTGACATTGACATTGACCAGAAATTAAACTGCGCAGTGAAATTAAACTGCGCGAAATTAAGTCAACTGCGCAGTGATCTTTGTCGTTATCTCGATATGTATCGTAGGCTATAACCTATAGCATAATTAGAGCATTAGGTCTACAAGGATTATCAAATTAAGATATAGCCGTAGGCTATATATGAATAAAAAATAATATTTCAATAACCCATATATAGCCTCTCTCTCGCTTTCCTTCTCCTCTCTCTGTCTTAAAATGTATAACTTCAATATCATATATGCTAGGCTATTCACTTGGTATAAAAAAAAGAGTGCGCAGAGCCGTACTTCCAGGGTGCAGCGAAGACAGGAACAAACAGACATAGAAGTGATGCACGCACACCAGGAGAGTTAGAATCGACTTGGATTTAATTCATGTAAAAATACGGCGAACATTTTCCATGAATTAAATTAACATGAATTAAGTCAATTATAACTCTCCTGATGTGCCCTGGATCAATTATTATTATTATTTTTTATCACTCTTAATCTAAGCTATTAATTGCGCATAAATGGATGGATGAAATTCACTCACCGCAGCTCTATACCTGTTGACAGTTCTCCCCGCGGGTACTGGCAAAGAAGCATATTGCAAGAGATGCAACGCCAGGATGCTACAGACAAGCTGTGGAACCTGCATCATGTCGAGAAAACTAGCAGAGCGGCCGTGCAGTGCACATCCACGGGGAAATGAAGGCGGGAGGTGGAAGATGCGGTGGAGTCAGCGAATGACGAAAAATATCACAGAGGGGGGTTTTATAGGCTACTCCTAGATTTCTTTGTTCTCTTAAATCACTCTTATTATACTTCTCTATAGGCCTCTAAGTGACAAGTTTGCAAACGGTCACGTGATTGGGTTGCAACATGCCATGCCTTGACAACCTACTTCGGGAAAATAATAATAAACAGCGATATAGTCATTGGCTTTCATCTAGAATTCAAAACAAAAACGTATAATAATTATATGATTTAATAAATTACTATTTTCAGACATTCAAAAAGCATTCCCAGTTTTGGAAATCCGCCGTTCACTCTTGTGTCATTTTAAACAAAGGATGTCATCTAATTCACTCTTAGAAATTCTAATCATTAGCAGTAGGCTAGCTTGAAAGAAAACTATAAAAAGTTTCCATATATCCCATTTCAGTTCAGACATGTGGAACTTTTTTTTTAAGAAAACAGATGGAGGACTGATAGTCATTAGTACATAGAGGACTAGTAGACTAGTGAATAGTAGGCTACATAGAGGACTGGTAGACTAGTGAATAGTACATAGAGGACTGGTAGACTAGTCATTAGTACATAGAGGACTGGTAGACTAGTCACTAGTACAAAGAGGACTGATAGACTAGTCACTATACATAGAGGACTGGTAGACTAGTCACTATACATAGAGGACTGGTAGACTAGTCACTATACATAGAAGACTGATAGACTAGTCACTATACATAGAGGACTGATAGACTAGTGAATAGTACATAGAGGACTGGTAGACTAGTCACTAGTACATAGAGGACTGATAGACTAGTCACTATACATAGAGGACTGGTAGACTAGTGAATAGTACATAGAGGACTGGTAGACTAGTCACTAGTACATAGAGGACTGGTAGACTAGTCACTCTGATCAAATCAAATCAAACTTTATTTGTATAGCGCATGCATTTCATACACAGATGCAACACAATGCGCTTTCAGAGAGCAATTGGGGGTGGGCATATTCCAAAGGGAAGCAAAAAAACAGTGAACCAGTGAACTCATTGTAGACTTCAACTCAAGCCAGTGCTGTGGGAGAGGAGAGATTGACCAGCTTCTTAAGAGACCGGGTGTTCAGTAAGGATGCCTCCCTCCATGCAATCACACCTCTGAACCTCAAGGGGCCGTGCGCAGAGAAGCCCCGGGAGGAACTCAAAGCGAAAGATGCTGAGATGGAGCGGAGCGCTCTCAAGGCAGTGATCAACCTGGTTACGGTCAACTTGTGAACATCCTCGAGTCGCTGTAACCGTGTTGTTGAGGAGTGTGAAGCCTTATTCAACTCCAATAATACATGCAGGAAGACGTGGAAGAGCAAGCTCATCCAGAAGCTCTCTTTCAAATCTGTGGATCGCTCTCGTCGACATGGGCATGATATAGACTCTACACGAGATTCTAGAGGACGGCCTGTTGTCATTGATGCAGCTGATAGGCTACTGATGCCTATGTCGCGACAGCTGCCCGGTGTGCTCTGTATCAAGAGAAAGAAGGAGACATATCACGCAAGCTAATATCGGCAAATTTGTATTTTTCAAAATGTTCACCCAGACATTTCGCGACTATTTGGGGCGTTCCTGTTTCACGGGGGCGTTCCTGTTTCACGAAAACGGGAACCCCCGTCAGCACATGAACACCCATTTTGCGACTACAGATGGGTGATACTGGCATGTAGCTCAGGAGGTAGAGCAGCTGGCTGGGGATCACAAGGTCCCTGGTTCGCTCCCGGAGTGTGCGGAAGTGTCCTTGGCCCAGTCCCAATGTCCACCCTTGCAGACTCGCAGACTTAAGGGCGCGCTCCCGCGAAGTCCGCGAGGGCTTAGGGATGTCCCAATGTCAACTCGGCAAGTGCGCGAGGGCTCTCCGGCAGCCATTTTGAGCCCTTTATGGCCCCTTCCCGTAAGTCTGCATTTCTGCAGACTTAGCCCAAGGGAATTACCCACAGTTCATAGCGTCGTGACGTGAAACACGGGGTTACCTGAAGAACAGCCAATAAACAAGCACGGACAGATCAACCAACCCTAACGTTCACGTTACAGAACAAAATATGTTTTCATGTTTTCAGCTGGACTTGCTTATCTGCACAAGTAGCCTTATAATTAATTTGGTTTCATTATTTTTAAGTAGGCCTATGGGTTATTAACCCCATGGGTTTGTATAATGTGATTTGATTAAAAATATGTAGGCTATGGTTATAATTTACATCGATTTCTGTTGCTCTAAATCATATGATTGCCCAGTTAAAAGCAGTATGACATTAATTACCCATTTCGGTGCAGTGTTCTTTGAATTGAGATTTCCAACATGAATATGGAAAGAGTTGTGAGGTGCAGGAATGTGTATACATAATATATTATCATTCTTAAGTTAATACTTTTGGATTCATCACAAACAAGAATCACAGGCAGTAATGTAGGATCGATGCGATCCTACTAACTAATACTGGGTTGGGTTGATATTTGATCGCAGATGCGATCGCATATGACCACAAAATGAAATGATTTCAAGTTGAACGAATGTTTTGAGGGTAACACAGAGAGTTCTGATAATGTAAAGGGGATTTGACTCAGCCAAAATTAATTTACACGAAGGCCTACAAGAAAAACATGTACAATTTACAAATTGATTTAAAAAAAAGCCCCACGCCCACAATAGTAAGAAATATGTTTTCACGTCAACGTAATGTGATGTCACAAGTGCTGTCCCATTCCTTGTTATACCAATTCGAGCCCTTGCAGCCTCGCGCACTCGATCACTTCACCAGGTGACGTCAATAAGTCTGTGAGGGCTCAGGGCTTGAGGGTTTAGGGGGGACATTGGGATTGGGCCCTTGAGAAAGACATTGAACCCCAAAATCGCTCACGTGCGGCACGGTACCTAGGACTGTTGCCTCACAGCAAGAAGGTCTCCGGGCCTTTCTGTGCGGAGTTTGCATGTTCTTCCCGTGTTCGCAAGGGTTTCCTCCCGACAACCCAATATAGACCAGGTCCAACCTGGCTTATGTACATGGCTGGCTTGTTTCTGTTCATGACTGGTAGAACGGAAGCTAGTCGTGCCACTGAAATAGCTGTGAATTGAAATGACATGGAATAATGTCTGATAAATTAAGATAGGTCTTGTCGCCTTGACACATCAGTTTCAAAGCTTCCAATGCTAATCCAGCAGGTGGGAGTCCAATGCTTTCACCGCTACTCTACTTGTGCAGTGGAGATCAGTGGATTGATTTTGGTGTCCTTCTTTATTTTGGTGTGCTGGGACTACTGCCTCTTGTGGTGCCAACAGAGAAATGCAGGTCAACATTCAACGGAGGGAGGGAGTGATAACCGCACAAACCCTATCCTAGGTACACTGACTTACAGCCACGCACAAAAACAAGCAGAAGAACAGAGGCTCTTCAGTCAGGTCCCTGACCAAGATTTGGACTGAGCACTTGAACTTGGTCCCCGGGCGCCACTGACGAGGCTCCCCATTAGGACGGCTGGGGTACGTGGCTTAAATGCAAGGAACAATTTCCACTGGCGACCGCAGATGCATGTGTGTGTGGTTGTCGCCGCTCATTCACTGTATTTGTGAGTTGATCACGGTGTGCCGAATTAAATACGCTCGAGGTCCCGAATTATTATAATTCTTAATGGCACCAATCTGCATTAGCCTCGCGTCACCGGGCTCTTCTCACTGCGGTCAAGCCAGCCTTCAATTTGGAAATACAAGTCATGTGGGCCACAGCCAATTACCCTTTGCGCAAACATTAGCGTCATTACGGTACATCGTTATTTCTCTTGTAAGGACTTAACACCGTCGCATTCACCGACAAGTAGTGAAGTCAAATAACTATGGTTTGATTAAAGAAGTGAAAGGCGGTTGTGGTGTGGCATTTCAAAATAAAGGACCTCTAAATTGTCATAACTATATTTCCTTAATATTCAGATAGGAAATAAAAGGAAATCGCCCATAATGCGGCACCTACTCCAATCCAGAGAGCTAGCAGACCACCCCTGGCTCTGGGTATATCCCAGTGATTTTCAGGACATTCTGATGTGGCATTTCAGAATAAAGGCTCTCTAAACTGTTCTATACAACCTACTGTTTCCTGCAATTTCAGGTTAGGATTAAAAGGAGACCGCCCATAATGCATCAACACTTCCACTTCACAGTACTAGTAGACCACCTGAGGATGTCACCCAGTGATTTTCAGGACATTCTGATGTGGCATTTCAAAATAAAGGCCCTCTAAACTGTCCTATACGACCTACTGTTTCCTGCAATTTCAGATTAGGATTGAAAGGAGACCGTCCATAATACATCAACACTTCCACTTCACAGTACTAGTAGACCACCTCAGGGTGTCACCCTGTGATTTATATGACATTCTGATGTGGCATTTCAAAATAAAGGCTCTCTAAACTGTCCTATACAATCTACTGTTTCCTGCAATTTCAGATTAGGATTAAAAGGAGACCGCCCATAATGCATCAACACTTCCACTTGACAGTACTAGTAGACCACCTCAGGGTGTCACCCAGTGATCTTCAGGACATTCTGATGTGGCATTTCAAAATAAAGGCCCTCTAAACTGTCCTATAGGACCTACTGTTTCCTGCAATTTCAGATTAGGATTGAAAGGAGACCGTCCATAATGCATCAACACTTCCACTTCACAGTACTAGTAGACCATCTCAGGGTGTTACCCTGTGATTTATATGACATTCTGATGTGGCATTTCAAAATAAAGGCTCTCTTAACTGTCCTATACAACCTACTGTTTCCTGCAAATTCAGATTAGGATTAAAAGGAGACCGCCCATAATGCATCAACACTTCCACTTCACAGTACTAGTAGACCACGTCAGGGTGTCACCCTGTGATTTATATGACATTCTGATGTGGCATTTCAAAATAAAGGCCCTCTAAACTGTCCTATATGACCTACTGTTTCCTGCAATTTCAGATTAGGATTAAAGGGAGACCGCCCATAATGCATCAACACTTCCACTTCACAGTACTAGTAGACCACGTCAGGGTGTCACCCAGTGATTTACAGGACATTCTGATGTGGCATTTCAAAATAAAGGCTCTCTTAACTGTCCTATACAACCTACTGTTTCCTGCAATTTCAGATTAAGATTAAAAGGAGACCGCCCATAATGCATCAACACTTCCACTTCACAGTACTAGTAGACCACCTCAGGGTGTCACCTAGTGATTTTCAGGACATTCTGATGTGGCATTTGAAAATAAAGGCCCTCTAAACTGTCCTATATGACCTACTGTTTCCTGCAATTTCAGATTAGGATTAAAGGGAGACCGCCCATAATGCATCAACACTTCCACTTCACAGTACTAGTAGACCACCTCAAGGTGTTACCCAGTGATTTACAGGACATTCTGATGTGGCATTTGAAAAAGAAGGCCCTCTTAACTGTCCCATATGACCTACTGTTTCCTGCAATTTCGGATTAGGATTAAAGGGAGACCGCCCATAATGCATCAACACTTCCACTTCACAGTACTAGTAGACCACCTCAGGGTGTCACCCAGTGATTTTCAGGACATTCTGATGTGGCATTTCAAAATAAAGTCTCTCTAAACTGTCCTATACAACCTACTGTTTCCTACAATTTCAGATAAGGTTTAAAAGGAGACCGCCCATAATGCATCAACACTTCCACTTCACAGTACTAGTAGACCACCTCAGGGTGTCACCCTGTGATTTATATGACATTCTGATGTGGCATTTCAAAATAAAGGCCCTCTAAACTGTCCTATATGACCTACTGTTTCCTGCAATTTCTTTTAGGATTAAAGGGAGACCGCCCATAATGCATCAACACTTCCACTTCACAGTACTAGTAGACCATCTCAGGCTGTCACCCAGTGATCTTCAGGACATTCTGATGTGACATCTCAAAATAAAGGCCTTCTAAACTGTCCTATACGACCTACTGTTTCCTGCAATTTCAGATTAGGATTAAAAGGAGACCGCCCATAATGCATCAACACTTCCGCTTCACAGTAGTAGTAGACCATCTCAGGGTGTTGTACAGGGTGTACAAGCGGACGGTTTTCTCCGGAGGGTGGCTGGGGTCTCCCTGAGAGATTGGGGGAGAAATTCAGTCATCCGAGAGAGACTCGGAGTAGAACTCTATCGCAAAAACTATAAATGTTACATCTTATGTATTGACACCATGGCAACAAGTTAGAAAAAGGATAAAAATGCAAAATTAGCAGCTCAAAAGTTAGTGTGGCACCATATGTTTCAATGGGGAGCGCAGTTGCCGAACAAATCGTCATACCTCAAAAACGGTAAGTCACACAGCTTAGATCCTTACATTGTACGAATCAGCACAGTTGTGTGAACGTTTTGATGTATAATATGTGTGTGAGCTTTCAAAACTGTAGGAGTGCCAGCAGTTTACAAAATGTGTGAATATTTTCAAAGCAACAGCTGCCACCACTCTAAAAACATAATGATACGGAACATTTCACCAGCAGTTTCAATGGCACAAAAATTACTATTAAAAGTTAAATTACTAAAAAACAAAAAACAAAAACTATACAAAATCTGAATACATCCGGGAAACAGCTAAAGACGAACATTTTAAAGTTTGAATGAAGTTTCTAGCACAAAGTATGAAGAAGTAGTTAAAGGAGAATGCTCGTTTTTGACAACCTGGACCTTATTTACGGCATATTATAAGACGTTTCACTCACCGAGATAACTTTGGTGTAATTCGGAGGCCTGTAGAAGAAATTTAAAATCCAGCGCGAGCCAAGTATATCCATGTAATGGCGGCGGACGGGGCACCGAGAATGCAGCTTCTAAAAAATCTATTTTCTGCCGCGAAACGGTTGTTTTCATCAATCTGTCTTTATGAATCGCTAGTTGTGCTTACATAGAGCGAGGGCTTGTTGTGGTTTTTCACATGCCTCTGTAATATGATCTTTAGAAACGTCTTTAGAAACGAAATAGCTTCCCCACTTGCTCCAGCACGCATGCGCACAGCATGCAAGCGTTGCTCCAGCACGCTGTGCATTCTCCTTTAAGGGCCAAAACACTGAGGAGAATAATAAGAAAGAAAGAAAGAAAGAAATAGTGGGAATATCACAAGTTAACAAGTTATCACAACCTAATAACATAACAAAAAGTATACAAAGAGTGGGCAAATTCAAAGGCATTATGCCTTTTCCGTTGCATTATGGGTGTTATTCTTTTGATCCTGATTTAACCCTGATTTAAGCAGTTTTTGACACTTTAAAAGGCTTTTATTTTGAGATCCTGCATCAGACCATCACTGGGTGACACCCTGAGGTGGTCTACTAGTGCTTTGAAGTGGAAGTGTTGAGGCATTATGGCCGGTCTCCTTTTAATCCTAATCTGAAATTGCAGGAAACAGTAGGTTGTATAAAACAGTTTAGAGAGCTTTTATTTTGAAATGCCACATCAGAATGTCGTGAAAATCACTGGGTGACACCCTGAGGTGGTCTACTAGTACTGTGAAGTGGAAGTGTTGATGCATTATGGGCGGTCTCTTTTTAATCCTAATCTGAAATTTCAGGAAAGAGTAGGTCGTATAGCACAGTTTAGAGGGCCTTTATTTTTAAATGTCACATCAGAATGTCCTGAAAATCACTGGGTGACACCGCGAGGTGGTCTACTAGTATACGGAAGTGGAAGTGTTGGGGCATTATGGGTGGTCTCCTTTTAATCCTAATTTTAAATTGCAGAAAACAGTAGGTCATATAGCACAGTTTAGAGGGCCTTTATTTTTAAATCCCACATCAGAATGTCGTGAAAATCACTGGGTGACACCCTGAGGTGGTCTACTAGTACTCTGATGTGGAAGTGTTGATGCATTATGGGCGGTCTCCTTTTAATCCTAATATGAAATTGCAGGAAACAGTAGGTCGTATAGCACAGTTTAGAGGGCCTTTATTTTGAAATGCCACATCAGAATGTCCTGAACATCACTGGGTGACACCCTGAGGTGGTCTACTAGTGCTTTGAAGTGGAAGTGTTGAGGCATTATGGGCGGTCTCCTTTTAATCCTAATATGAAATTGCAGGAAACAGTAGGTCGTATAGCACAGTTTAGAGGGCCTTTATTTTGAAATGCCACATCAGAATGTCCTGAACATCACTGGGTGACACCCTGAGGTGGTCTACTAGTGCTTTGAAGTGGAAGTGCTGAGGCATTATGGGCGGTCTCCTTTTAATCCTCATCTGAAATTGCAGGAAACTGTAGGTCATATTGCACAGTTTAGAGGGCCTTTATTTTGAAATGCCACATCAGAATGTCCTGGAAATAACTGGGTGACACCCTGAGGTGGTCTACTAGTACTGTGAAGTGGAAGTGTTGATGCATTATGGGCGGTCTCCTTTTAATCCAAATCTGAAATTGCAGGAAAAAGTAGGTCGTATAGGACAGTTTAGAGGGCCTTTATTTTGAAATGCCACATCAGAATGTCCTGAAAGTCACTGGGTGACACCCTGAAGTGGTCTACTAGTACTGTGAAGTGGAAGTGTTGATGCATTATGGCCGGTCTCCTTTTTATCCTAATCTGAAATTGCAGGAAACAGTAGGTTGTATAAGACAGTTTAGAGGGCCTTTATTTTGAAGTGCCACATCAGAATGTCGTGAAAATCACTTGGTGACACCCTGACGTGGTCTACTAGTGCTTTGAAGTGGAAATGTTGAGGCATTATTGGCGGTCTCCTTTTAATCCTCATCTGAAATTGCAGGAAACAGTAGGTCATATAGCACAGTTTAGAGGGCCTTTATTTTGAAATGCCACATCAGAATGTCCTGGAAATAACTGAGTGACACCCTGAGGTGGTCAACTAGTACTGTGAAGTGGAAGTGTTGATGCATTATGGGCGGTCTCCTTTTAATCCTAATCTGAAATTGCAGGAAACAGTAGGTCGTATAGCACAGTTGAGAGGGCCTTTATTTTGAAATGCCATATCAGAATGTCCTGAAAATCACTGGGTGACACCCTGAGGTGGTCTACTAGTACTCTGATGTGGAAGTGTTGATGCATTATGGGCGTTCTCCTTTTAATCCTAATATGAAATTGCAGGAAACAGTAGGTCGTATAGCACAGTTGAGAGGGCCTTTATTTTGAAATGCCATATCAGAATGTCCTGAAAATCACTGGGTGACACCCTGAGGTGGTCTACTAGTACTCTGATGTGGAAGTGTTGATGCATTATGGGCGGTCTCCTTTTAATCCTAATCTGAAATTGCAGGAAACATTAGGTCATATAGGACAGTTAAGAGGGCCTTTATTTTGAAATGCCACATCAGAATGTCCTGAAAATCACTGGGTGACACCCTGAGGTGGTCTACTAGTACTGTGAAGTGGAAGTGTTGATGCATTATGGGCGGTCTCTTTTTAATCCTAATTTGCAGGAAACAGTAGGTCGTATAGGACAGTTTAGAGGGCCGTTATTTTGAAATGCCACATCAGAATGTCCGGAAGATCACTGGGTGACACCCTGAGGTGGTCTACTAGTACTCTGAAGTGGAAGTGTTTATGCATTATGGGCGGTCTCCTTTTAATCCTAATATGAAATTGCAGGAAACAGTAGGTCGTATAGGACAGTTTAGAGGGCCTTTATTTTGAAATGCCACATCAGAATGTCCTGAAGATCACTGGGTTTTATTTCTAATCTGAATATTAAGGAAATATAGTTATGACAATTTAGAGGTCCTTTATTTTGAACTGCCACACCACAACCGCCTTTCACTTCTTTAATCAAACCATCGTTATTTGACTTCACTACTTGTCGGTGAATGCGACGGTGATAAGTCCTTCCAAGAGAAAAAACGATTTACCGTAATGACGCTAATGTTTGCGCAAAGGGGAATTGGCTGTGGCCCACATGACTTGTATTTCCGAATTGAAGGCTGGCTTGACCGCAGTCTCTTATCGGGGGAGATGCGTGCACGCGCTACACAGTGACGTTATCCCTTCCTTCGTTTTAGATTCCGCTTATTATGCATTATAATATGGCAACGCCATAGAGTTACGACACCCCCATAGACTTTTGTAGTAATCGGACAACCACGATTACAACAAAAGTCTAGGGTGTCGTAACTCTATGGCGTTGCTGATGACATAATGCGTAAAGACAGCGTGGGATCCAGACGCATGCGCTATTCGAGGCAAGCGAGCCACACAAGGTCATACTTCATGCTACGTCCCAGCCGCTTGTAGACAGGACTCTTTCTAGAAACGACCACAAGTCTGTCCTGATATAAAAGCGTACATTGATTAAGTATAGGGTTAGGGTGTTTTAATTGTCTGATTCGAAGATGGCCAGAGGAAGTCGCAGTCGTCCTTCAGCGTCAGTGAGGTAACTTTAGGCTAGGCTATTGAATCATTGCAACTGGCTCTGACGCCGGTAGACTCGTTTGCTATGAGAGCTGTACAGCTGTACATACACGTGTATGATTGTCTTCCAAAGGCTAGCTACAACTTCATGTCAACATATTACAATACATCTGATTTATCCCAATCCATCCAATCATTTCTGTCTGAAATGTATATTGTATGCGTCATATAGCCCTGTCAAAAAGTTTGAGTGTAATTTTTTTTTTTTTTTTACCTCAAGGGCAGTGGGTAGAGGGTCAGAGATGTTAGGCGAGGGAAACTATCTCTATGCAATGTTGTAGTATAGATTTGTTTTTTTGTCTTAGATTTTACATAAGTTAGTTGCTGTTGAAATTAATATTGGCAGTCCATGATGTTTACCTGTCTGCAATATATTTACCAGTTATACTTTCTGAAATTTTGGCCCAGCACACATGGAGGATAACGTTAGTTAAGTAAACTGTAACTAAACATTAACTGTCAGTTGCACACCAGAAATATGACACGTTACGTCAGTTAGATAAGCCCTCACGCGGCCCCTGATCAAATTACATTCTACTCTCTCTTCTCTTCTTCTACACAAAGCCCAGCTCCGTCCTTTGCCCCTGCGGCGTCTCATCCTCCCCCTGCAGCTCTTGCCCCTGCCCCTGCCGCTGCCCCTGCCCAGCCCAGCCTCATGGCCCAGATGGCGACCACTGCTGCCGGGATGGCCGTGGGCTCAGCCGTGGGTCACGTCATGGGTAGCGCCCTCACCGGAGCCTTCAGCGGGGGTAGCAGCAGCAGCAGCCCAGAGCCAGCCAAACCTGCCAGCACATACCAGGTGAGCCACGCCGGAAGCCATGAAGAGAGATAAGACAAAGGAAGTATTCCGATACTTCTAAAATGTTTTATTCCTTTGGATGTGGAGGAGATACGTGTCCTCCAGGTCTCTTCTGAGACAGAGCTCAGCTAGTCTGTTGCCTGTGTATGAAATGCGTTATACAAATAAAGTTTGATTTGATTTAGTCAAAGTCGGGAAAAGAATTTCCCGAAGTGGGAAATTGTGCTCTTGATGAAAGCCTTTGGACGAAATGCATCAGCAGCAGTTTAATAAAGTATGACTTGAGCCTCAGCCCTGGCATTTAGGACTGCTGCCATTTTCCCACTTTGGGAAATTCCTTTCAGGCTTTATTCCTTTATCTGTTTAAAAGCCGTTGACAAGCTTTTAATAACATACTGTCGTAAATCCTTTCCCTGTATGCACTCTCAGAACAGTATCATATCGCTTATTGAACACAGATGGAAGCCAACGTTTTTGAGATAGTGACAGACACATTGCAGAATGCAGATTATAATATCATAAGAGAGCTCATGCTCTGGGCCTCCGTGTTGTCGTTCCGGCTACAGGCGCTGTCCCTCTCCAGCTGACAGACAGCAGCGCCAGCCCCGGCAGGCTGTCCCCAGCTAGGGTTTGTTCAGTATTAAAAGAGTTTCTCCTAAAAGGATTAGGCTCACAGGCCAATTGTCAGTTCTCTGCATCAATCAACGGTTCCACCTGGAAGATTAATCCGCCTTCGCTAGGGCTGTCTCGGTCGACACCCTCTCAAGCCTTTCTAGCGTGTTCCTTGTCCCATGAAACCACCCCACCCCCCCACCCCATCACACTGAATGACACCCCGGGACCACGGTTGACTCCTTCCAATTCCTGGGCACCACAACCTCTGCTTGTTCCACATATCTCAGCGGGACACATGTTGCACACATCGTATATATAGAACATCGCTCATTTATCCTGTGAAGACGCTACTGATTGATCTAACAGTAGCGAGATTTAGACCAATCAGGGATCACCAGTATCGTTGCACACCAGTTCTAGAGGGCAGTAGAGATTGCTTATAAACTTATCTTAAAGTAAGCACCGCTTACTTCACCACCTGGGTGTGATTTTTATTAACATGTACAATGTCCTCCACCATTCCAGGAGCCCCCTCGGCCTGGCCCCTCCCAGCCAGGCCCGTGCCACTTTGAGGTGAGACAGTTCCTAGACTGCGCCACCACCCAGGCTGACCTCAGTTTGTGCGAAGGTTTCAATGAGGCACTCAAACAGTGCAAGTACTCACATGGTAAGACTGGAAAATATTCATCCAACATAACTGAGCACTGGTCCTTGATGTACAGTGTGATGTAAGGTGCATGAATTGAAGGAATGATTAATGTCTGGGTTAATTAAGATGGAGAAATTAGTGGAGAGCTCATATGGCTGATAACCCTCCATCACATGCAGGACTACTTTGAACAGTCAGAGTTGGTAGTTACCTCTGCCCCAGCGACAGCGCAGGGTGAGAGGTAATGTTTCCGGTGGCGTGTGTTTTTTTTGTTCGTTTGTGAGCAGGATTACGCAAAAACTACTAGACCGGTTTTCACAGAACTCGGTGGAAGGGTGTAACATGGGCCAACTTAGAACCCATTCAATTTTAGCGTGCACTGAGCCACGAAATGCATTCAGTGGCGGAGGTCTGTGCTCTCTGAGCTCCATTTCAACTTTAGAAAGTATTATGTAAATATGCATACAATTCGTTATACTACCTTAATTAATTAGCAAATCAAGAACTATGTTTTGTTTTGTTGGTGCACTCTGCCCCCCCCTCCCCCCCGTGCCACCCAGTCTGTGTCTCTAGCGCCCCCATACAGGGAACTGGCTTCGCTCTAAATTTTGTTTTAATCTGTGGATCTGCCCAGTGATTCGGATCAACTCCAAAATTTAATGGGTTCTAAGTTGGCCCATCGTACAGTTTTTGCATAATACTGCTAAACAAATAAACGAACGAATGAACAAACCAACCAATAAACAAACACACACCACCGAAAACATTACCTCTCGCCCTCTGTCGTTGGGGCGGAGGTATTTATGTAATCTAACTGTAAAGTGTGACCAGTTTGGTTTAGAAAGACAACCTACTATTATTCATTCTACATGAATTTACTTTCTCTTCTGTTTTTTCCCTTAGGTGTTTCATCACTGGTGTGAATGTTTAGAGTGAAAGCAAGACCCAATTATCAGATATCCCAGACAGATTGGCCATCTAATAACCTGTCGAATATCCACTGTAAACAGGAAGGATTTTATTGTTCTTTGTTGACATGTATGCTGTGTGATTTTGGTAGTGAATGTGACATAATGAAATAAAAAGCTGCTATTTACTTTCAACTGAGTGCCTCTGTTAAATATTAAATAGTTAAAATTAAATCTTTTCAATATTGTCGTTTTACAATGATATGAATCCCCATCCCCTTGCTTTATTCCTTACATCATATAGACAGGAGGAATGGCATAAATGTATCTAAAATTGTTTTTCCTTCATGTCTTTGCCTGTACAGAATGCAGCATTTCATGTGACAAACTGGGATTAGTTTTTTGTTGGCCTCATACATCTGATATTACAGAAACCATGTGCCCCAAACTCATTTGTTCCACATTAACGTGGTGTAAAGATACTTTAGATAATTATCAGATCTGGATGAAATACTATTTGAATTACATTTGCTTTTTTTTTTGTTTCTCACACAACAGAAATGTGTTATTAACCACACAGCCAAATTTGAATTATAAAAAACATGCTAGGTGCTGTAGTTAGCAAGCTACAGTATGTTACAGTATAGCACTGTGAAGGGCACACATGGTGACACTGCGCCCTCTGGCTGCACCTCCTTGGGTCCTTGCCCATGCCTGTGCCATTTGGAACTCATTTCCCGAGAACTGTTGATCCAAACAACTTTGCATGGGACACATGCACGTCCTTGGGCCCTGAGCAACACGCCTTCCCAATATCAGCTTCATATAATGGCCGGCTGTCAAGCAAAGCGGGGTAACAGACATGCACGCATACAGAATTCCTGCCTTTATACTAGATTATTATTAATGTTCAGTTTCAGTGCACCACAAATCATTAATTAGTAAATTGAGAAGTACTCTTTTTTTGTTGCTTTCAACAGGTTTTTTTTAATATTTAGTTTCAGGTTTCAGTCATACAATAACATTTGTTAAGGAGCAGGCATAATATTCAGGTGCATATGTATATGATGATGAGCAAACTGACTAAACACTCAAAACACACAGATCTGAAAACTTGATTAGCACAACAGTGAAGTCCTCATCCTCCCTCTGGATAGACTGATCTACAGTATGTTGCTGCACCTATTCAACCCTTTAGATTCACATACAGTATTACATACAGTACTACATGAGTGTAAATTGGGGTCGATTGGCAATTAGTAACGGGGATCCACACGGAAGTGCAGCGAAGGTAGCCAGGAGGAATACATTTAACAGGTGTGAACAAATACCTTCACTTAATTAAAAACATGGACACATTTCAACGACAAACGTGGTAGCACACAGTAACGATAGCAACTTTAAATAAGACCAAGACAAACATTCTTGTGTACAGAAAAAACACTCTCATATCTCCAGTTTCTGACAGGGTTTATGCACCATTCCAAACAAGAGGATAAACAAACTATACACGCAAACACCAACCCATCATGAGTGGCTTGACACTCAATATATGTATGTTAGATTTGAAACATTTTTTATTTTACTAAAGGTGATTTTTAGTTATCATGATCTTGTCCTTGCTCTCACAAAACATGCAACGATGGGAGGACACTCACAGTAGCAAGCCAAATACATAAACATATAACTTTAATCAAAACTTATAAGCCCAAAACCCACCAACCCAACTGGAACGAAAACAACGGAGCTCCATTGGACCTCTGGCCTACTCCGGCCAAAGAGTGGAGCAATCGTACAATTGTTGATTACAATTAGACTGTACAATAGACTCCCAAATAGGCCTGATTGGTAGAATCTTTATCAATTTTGTGAAGCATTTAATTAGGTCTTATAAATGCTCAAAATCTCTAACAAATCTATCCACTACTGTGTTCACTCCCACACTATTTGGACAGTGCTGATATATCCATCTTTAACAGTCTTGCAAAAGACTTCTCTAAGGACCGAAATATCATTCACCATGGGTTGAGTTGGTCTGGAAACGGTTGCTTCTTCCAATCAAGTGAGTGAATGTTTTTTGTAATGAACAAAAAGATACAAACAAAACAACAAAAAACATTTGATGGAAAACATTTGATGGTAGAGGTTGCGTACATATCATTACATATACAATCCCTCACTTTCAGAGAAAGTGGTATTGCTAGTGGCGTCGCTGGTGTTACTGTAAGTATGTGGTTGAACTACTGAATGTTGTTAAATGTTAAATGAGCACTGTACTGGATGAAAATGTGATGGACAATATGGCAACCTTTATATAGTATCAACAGTTAACATCCTCAACTATTGACAGTGTTATAGTACATAAGCAGAATGTTTGTGATTGTTCCCTCTCGGATGTTACAATATATTTCTGATGATACAATATAATCCTATAGCTTTCCTTTTCCTGTGGATCATTTTGCATAAGTGTTTTGGAATAAGTGTGTTGTGTCCACACATACTTACGTGCCCATGATCATGTAGAGGCATGTGTGCTTGACTGTATGTATGCTTGTTATATACTTTGTATAATGTGTCATTTGTGTCTGACCATTTGCATCTTTGTGAATCGTATGTATGCATGTATGTATGTATGTATGTATGCATGTAGAATCAGGGTGTGTGTGCACGTGTGTGTGTGTGTGTGTGTGTCTGTAAGCCTCTATATGTGGGTTGACCTAGCTCAGTAGCTCCAGGTAGGTGACTGGTACTTTGCCCTTCTGGTTGCCTCTCTCTCCTACCAGCCAATCAGGGTCCATACCCGGCACGGTGTAGACGGTGATGAGCTGGGAGAGCAGAGAGGGGACGTCACATGAGCCCAGTGCACCATGGGAACAAATCACGTAATGCAAATGGCGGCAAGATTTCAAATCCTCCCCGTAGGCCAAGTAGGCTATTTAAAGCAGCACCTCTGCCTTCCTTCCCCCGATCTCAGAGATAATCTCTGATCTAACATGATTGGATGGGTGAAAGCGTGTGCTCCTCTTATGGCTTTCACCAATAGATTAATCAGATCAGTTGTTTCTCAATGGGAGTGAGGAAGGAACATTAACATTATATTTCAAGTTCTCAAATGGGTTTTCAAATGGGGCCCCAATCTTGAAACGTTCTCTCTGAGCTATCAGAGGGAGGAACAGCAGCTGTGGAACTGTAATGTAACAGCATCTAATTTGAATCATAATTTCGTTACTTTAGGATAAGAAAATAAAAACTGCTTCACTTGGCCAACTGCAAAGTTACAGCGGAAACTTGTATAGAACAATTTAAGTATTGGAATCATCCTGCCACAGAGGGCACCTTATGTATAAAGGGAGGTAAAAAATAAAAAAGGACATCCTTTCTCTAGCACTGTGAGTGGCACTTGTTCTTTTTGAAGGCTTTACTGATGATGACTGGGATGTAGGTTCTCTGTCACTTAATCTAGACAAGTGTATTAAGCTAAACCGTAAATTGCTTTGAATAAAACCATCTGCTAAATGATTAAAATGTAAACGTGAGGTAAATGTTATAATGTTTGTTGAGGAGACTGAAGCCTACTCTTCATTTTTGCTGTTACTACAAGTCAGAAGAGGCTGCCCCCTGGTGAGAAGTGGTGGTCATCACAACACTCAGTACAAATTCCCCCCAATAATACTACAGGCTCATAACTCAAGAGGTTTCTGAAACGAAGGATCGTGACGGTGAACCAGAAAGCACAACCTCCCGTCTTCACCTACCTCATCAGCCAGTAAAGACAGCTCGCTGGTGTCGTGGGCGTCGTAGTCATACAGGACCTTGGCCTTGCGGGTGCCTGTGGCTGGAGGCTGCATGTCCTGGATGCTCAACGTGCCGGGCTTCTGGACGGAGGTGGAGGCTGCGGTTCCGGGGAGGGACCCAGGCAAGAGACCGGAGGAGATGGGAGAGGGACAGGTGACAGAGGTGGAGGGGTTCGCCGCAAAGGCGTTTGGAAATCTGGGGTTGGAAAATGATGCAGAAAATGATATTAATATTATTAAATCTAAATTGAGTGCTTGGATATTTTCAAAGCATGTTATGATAAGTGTACATTTCTTGAATGTTTGAACCTGAGGCATGTGGTTAAACTAGGTGCTTCACTCTGCCCCCGAGTCAGGGTCCAAAAACAGTATAAATTACAGTAATAACCAGGAATTGAACTCCAGTGTGATTCAAAGACTGGCTTCAATAGTTCAGGGGTTCAATAGTTCACTTAAATAGCCTAGGATTGGGGTTTATCTTCACATTCATATCAACCAATAAAAAACAAGTTCGGTTGGAGTTGTTAACCGATGCAGTTGACAGAATAAATGTTACATCTACTTACGTATCACAATTAGCACTGACAGCAGGAAGAGAGAGAGAGAAAGAAGAAGTTTTAAGAAATGTGGAAATGTCACATACATGGGCCAATCCAAGCCAAGACTATTCCTCATCATCTAATTGTTTTTGTGCACAGACAGAACCAATCCCAAAGCCCCCAGAAAGACTACCAATCATTTAGACTGAAATATTCTGCAGAACCTACAGTACGGGGTCAACCGCCCAGACGAGTAGGGGCACCTCTGTATCCTCACCTACTCAGTTCTTTCTGGAGCTCCTGCATGTACTTGTGACACTGAGTGTAGTAGGTGGCCTGGGCCTCCACAAACTCATGCAGACAGCGCAAGTGGTTGACCTGGAGGAGGAAGGAAGAAAGGTTTTGGCGCTCAGCTGCTTGAGACGAGAGCGTGCGCTTCTCTAAATAGCCGTTACCCAATCCCGTCTTATTAGAGGGGTGGTTTTCACCGAGCCGGGACTCACGTGCGTGCTACTGATGCCCTCCAACAACAGGCGGGTGACCTCGGCTTGTCTGTCAAACTCTGTCTGGGCCACGCGCAGTTCAAGCTCCGCCTGCCGAGAGGAGGGACAACCTTAACATGGATGGTGTGGGGTACGTGCAAACAAACACCCAGGAAAGCATACAGTAAGCACAAACAGAGGCGCATACACACGCACACACAATCCTTTTGCGATCCCTATAGGAAGGATGACTTACTTTATCCACCTCTTCACTCCACAGCTGGGAGAGGCAGCGTGACAAGAAAGGAGATAAGAGTCGTTCTCAGACCACACTTCATTAATGTTCATTATAACAACAACACTCTCACAATCTAAGACGCAATGGCCAGACTCCAATCCAACATCTGAGCAACTGTACATTTGATGGTCCTTTTGATGATCGGCAGTCCAATAATTATATATTTGTAGTCTTGTTGTTCCTCATACAGTATTTTACTGATTTAATTTTAACTAACAACATTACTAGTGAAACAATATTTCTTCTATACAAGTAAAATAACATTAGGTAGTCTCCCTGAATGGCCTCATGGACAGACACACACTATTTCCTTTGGTACTATATGTGTTCACCTTACGAGTATGATTTTTAGCTACAGGTATGATTGTTATGCTTTATTGTTATGTTAATGTATCCTTGAATCTCCAGGAATGTATTAGTATGCCATTAGTTGGATATGATTATGAGTTCATGAATTGCAGTCTAGGTTGTCTGCTGGAGCATTATGATTTAAATGTCTAGCTGAATACCTTGGACTTGATTGAGAAACCAATTAGCACTGATAACATACTGTAAGGACAAGCGATTACAAGAATTCCAATGTACCTGTGCACGTACTTGTGACACATGGCAAAAACTTGCTATTCCATTCTATGATTAGGTATGGAATGTTCATTTTGTTTTTCCCTTTCTGTTTGACCTACACATGAGACCATACGTAATAATGTGCCCATGTTGTGACCATTCTGAATATACAAAGTAAAAGATCAGGATTCTGGATTTCTTTTTAACAGGAGATCCTGTAGTTCCAATAACAGTTAACCAGTATACAGCACCACTGCTAGCAACGAATAGGCTAGGTGTCCTCTAAGCCATCTGTCCAAAGCTTCTCTCTGGATCACAGTAGGAAGAGAATCATTTTCTAATATGAATGGATCATATGCTGACCCAGTAATTTGCATAGACATGAGAAATGTAACCTCTCACGTTGCAAACCAGCTGGGCATTTATGGGGTGGAATTACACATGGAAGTGCACACAGGAAGTGCAGTCTCTGGACACTGTTGATCCAGGCCTGGTTGCCAGGGGTACAACTGGAAATACACCCAAGACCACGGTCCAGCGAATACAGTGGGGTTCTCTAACCGTCAGGCCGACACGGCTCGGTGGGGCTGCGTTTTGGGCTCTTGTTGGGAGTCGTCGGGAGCCGACTACTCAAACGTCGGCTTGTGATAGTCGGCTCCTGACACGTCTGAACGCGAGCGTACAGTGGAGTTTCACATGGAAACATAGAGACCATCATTTCACTGATCGTTCCAGTATTGAGCAAGCTGCAGTTTTTCGGCATGCTCTCACTGGGCTACAATTGAAGTCAATGGGGCACCCGTAAATTTGTTGGAAAAACTATGATGCTTCTATCATAATTGTATTGCAATATGAATATTTTTAGGTGTTTGGCGTGACTTGCACATACTGTAGTCCTCCGTGGGAGCAGTGAGAGCAAGTGTGGGGGATGCTTTTGTCCAAGCCATGCCAAACGTAAAAATGTGCTTTCCATCTCGGAAATGCACATGGATCCATTTTTCAGCGCTTTTACGGGTGCCCCATTGACTTCCATTGTTGCCCAGTGAGAGTCTGCAGAAACGTTCAATACTGAAACGATCAATACTGAAACGATCAGTGAAATTATGGTGTTTCAGGTTCATGGTAGACAGACACACATACTGCACACATACAGCAAAGTGGCTGTGGCTCAGTGGTAGAGCGGGTCATTCAATGATCATAGGGTCGGCGGTTCGAATCCCGCCTCCTCCTGTCCACATGTCGAAGTGTCCTTGGGCAAGACTGAACCCCAAATTGCTCCCAATGAGCAGGCTGGCACCTTGCATGGCAGCTGCAGCCATTGGTGTGTGAATGTATGTGTGAATGGGTGAATGAGAGGCCATTGTAAAACGCTTTGGATAAAAGCGTTATACAAGTGCAGTCCATTTACCATAAGAGTAACCAAGGTAAGAAACCTTTATGTACTGTAGCAGCAACACTGTGGAACAGGTTTCCAGTTAATCTTCAGATGATCAGTTGTAGAGGAGGTTTCAAGCAAGCACTTAAAAAATGTCTCAGAGGTCAATTATGGTAATTATAGTAGTTTGTCAATTGTTTTAGGGACGTTTCTGATGTATGTTTCTTAGTATTTGAAATATTTGTGTACTGTACTATAATGAAATATCTGTGTACTGAAGTACTGATGTATTGACTGATGGTAATTGTATGTGTTGGTGTGCCATTCTTGTATTGTACATCTGCATTAATCGGACTATGATCTGTAACATGTAAACAGGAATAGGAATGGAATATTCTATAAGCAACTCATGTAAACACCTTAATCAAAATATTGTCTTGCTTAGAATAAGGTCAATGGTCGGATTATTGCAGTCCATATAAACATAGTCAGTGACGAGGGTGCCTTTCTGGTAAGGTTGAACTTCCAACTTGATCCAAGCATCCTGAGCAGCCACCCAAAAAAGACGCTCTGAAAAAAGAGGGCCGTACTGTCTGCTCTCACTCCCTACTGTTAACAATTGAAGACAGGTGCTAGAGTGGGAAATGTGATACTAGGCCTCAATTTGATAGCTCAGCCTTGCTGTCTGTGGGATAAGTGGAGATGTCACCGTATAGCTAGTGTATACAATCATGATCTAGGAAGGTATTAAAGGGGCACAGTCACACTTGTTTAAGGGAAACTGCTACACTGATGGTGATTTTTAAAATGTAATTATTTAATCCAAATAATATTTGTTTTTTTATAACTTAAACAATCGTGACTGTGCCCCTTTAAGGGTTACACTTTAGAATTTTTTGGGACTTTTCGACTTGTAACCCCCACATTTAGTATGGGTAGTCCTCTCCGTCTCCCTCCATCTTCTAGATATCCTTGTCACATGCTGCGCAGACCAGTATCCAGTATCGAGGGGGCTTGGTGGTGTGAAGAGGATCATGAGGAGACCATCAGGAGCACAGTGCTCACAGGTTTAACACAACTAGACAGTGTGTGTGATGAATATGATGAATATTGTTTAAATACCGTTTAATATGTGAATGCGTGTGAGGTGATGATATGACCAGCATTGAGGTGCACAGCACAACAGAGTGTTGAGATGCAGGGTGAGAGTGTTTAGTTATGACGTTCCCTCCATTCACCAGATCTCTAAGCCTCTTACCGCTGATGCGCTTGCAGACAGTACATAATTTCGAGGTCTAGTCTCCTGAAAATCGGGGGCGGCCTATGGACAGAGCAGGAGGGGAGGAAACACAGTTTACAGGGTCATGCATTGATGTAAGCAGCTTCGACAAACGGCACACTAGTGCAGAGTGAGAGAAATTAAGAATGACAAGCAACACAAAGCAAAAGGTTTCAACTAGGTTCTCTGACAGAGGCAAAGCGTTGAACGGTAGTAGGTGGACACTGTACTAGGTGGAGACAGGTCTCCATTGTCCAGTCACCTTTCCATACTGTACTGTACCTTTCCTTACTTTGTTCTTCCAAAATTATGGCTTTCTTAATTAGGCGAAATTATTCAGCTCTCCTCAAAGATATAAATTGACTTAAGTGTTAATAAAACTGGCTACCTACCTATCCTATTTGATCAGAGATCTCCTGTATATATAGCACGAGAACCATAACTCTGAGCATGACCTGAGTTTGCCTCACATACAACTCAGCTGCTGCATTAATGTTATTGTGTTCTCTGTCTCACATGTTAACCACCACAATCTACACAATCAAATAGTATATGCTTATTAACCCCCCATCTGTAGCTTTTGCGACTGTGGGATTACACTGGTGTCACTTCAATTCAGAAAAACAGCTGAACTCATTATTTAAGAATCATGTGGACGCATCCCATGGTAACCAGACTACTTTTCCTTCCGGATAAATTTGGAACTAACTTCTACACAGTTATACATGAAATCATTGTAAACTGTTTCTCATGTCACAAAATGTTCCATTTTCAGATATGAATACAAACCAAATGCAACCGTTGCCCCCCAGGACCCCTACCCATGATGCACGTTTCTTTGTGGTAATGAAGGAGTGGAAATGTGATATGACTATGAAATGTTTTAAGTGTTATTCATTTTGTGTGCATGGTATTTAACTCTATAAACTCTCTGGGAAAAGTAGAAGGGCCCCTCAGCACTTTCTTTCAAATCTGCAAATCCAGAAAACCGCACAAATGACTCTCTTCAATTGTCCAACAACGATGCAATGTGCACCAGTCAGTTTTTTACGATGATTCGAGTACATTTAGGGTCGTTGTAGGCATGGAGAATTACTGCCCATTGACTGACATTCAGTTGGGACTTGGGCTCAAGAGCGAAATACATTTCCCAATCCATTCTCTATCGAGGCCGGTTCTATACACATATCTCTCGGGTTGTGTGTGTGGGGGAAGGCTAGGTGAACAATATTTGAACAGGTGGTTGTGCACTATGAGCCATTTTAGAGTCTCTGTGTTTCACTCCTACTCAGAACCCCCAGCCCATATTGAACGAAGTTCGCCCGCAGAATCTTATGTCAGAACCACAAACATCTGGATCTGGATCATGCACAAACTTCAATTGCAGAAGTAGGGGGGGGTAACATGGCCGCCTGTCAGAAAACCACACAGACTCCCCCACCTAATGGCATGCCTGGCTGATGACTAAAAACCGTTGGAACATACTGTATTACCTAGCCCTATAGCTATATCTCTACCTATATCTGTAATCTATCCAACAAGATCATATCTCTTATTTAGGTATGTTATCTTTGTTGTGAATATAACCATAGACACATGATGCATTGGTCTTTGGGTCGTACATCAACATCGTTGCCATATTGCCGAGAGAGGAGACCGGCCTGTAAACACGTGTGAACAAATACAAGGAAATGGAGGAGCTGAGGTTTTCTGGGTAAAAACCATTATAATGTTTATATTTCTCAACCCATTTCAATGAGTCGTTTTAATCTGCAAGGGTTTATTATCTACGTGGAGTACAAAAAAGTTGAATATAGACATATTGAAACAGAGCATAGAAAGAAAGGTTTGAATGATTAAATATATGTATGATTAGAGTATGGTTGTGTGGAGTGTGTGTACAGCAGTCAGGAAAGGTTATGTGGGCTGTGTGTATATTTGATTCAGCAGGGAGATCCTAAATTTAGATTGTTTGGCAGTATGTATAGGTATAGTATAGGTATTCCACATTAGGCTATAGATCCTCTGTATCGAATTAAAAACTGATTATTAGTAGTGTGGCAGTAGGGAGGGTGAAGGTAATCTGAATGTCTTGTACTATACAGTATGTGTGTGCAATATCATTTAATTAAAAGTATACCTTACAGGGTGTGGGGGAGGGAGTCTGGGATGTGTTTATAGGTAAATGTCCTTTCTTAAAGTGGGTTAATATCAAATATTGGGATATTGGGACTAATCTTATTAAATAGAGGAGCCGATGGTTCAAATCTGGATAATATTCAGTAGGATAATGTGAATGCTGTGTAGACTGGAAACTAGGGCTGTCAACGGTAACGCGTTAACGCTCGTGAATAATCTTTATAATCGTTAACGCGTTAAATTTACGCAAATTAGTCATATTACCAAAACTGACCCCACCTTCCTCCTGTAATTCTAAACACGAGTGTTTACCTGGCTGAGTTAATGAAAGGCATGTGAATTGCGGATACATTTCAGTTTCCCATGCAGTAATTGAGCCAGGTTAACACTTGTGTAAACACACTCTGTGCAGGTTGCGTTGAGATAACATGACGGTCTGAGGGAAAGTTGGTTTCATATTGGACATTTAACAGACATTCACATTCAGCATGGTGAATTTCATTTCAAAAAGCTTCCAGATGGAAATTTAGATAGAAACAGTTGTTTGCACATATTGCAGTGGTCTTTCCACCAAAGCAAGTTAAATAAAATTTTAAAAACAAAACAAAAAAACAAACAAACTGATTCCTATAACAAGCCTGGCTCCAGCCCCTGAATGTGGACTGTATGTCAGGCTACTAATTTGTCATGCATTTATTTATTCTAACACCACACATGTTGGCTATTTCAGCTTCCCCTGCAAAAAAACAAGTAAATACTAGTATTTTAAGCTTGTGATTAATCATGATTAATTAATTAATTGATTGACAGCCCTATTGGAAACATAATGGACTAGCCCGTACAATATTTCCATAATGAATATATAGGTAAATTAAACTGTAATCAAGTGTTAAGAGACATGATTGATTCACCAATTGATTTCATTATTTTATTACAGACAAGATGAATGTGGTTTTCCTAATTCAGTTTTACATCTGTATCCTTTCACGACAACCTGTATAAAAATATAGAAAGCAGACTAACAACCAGTGTCTCACCATTTCATTTGTATTTGCAGATATTTTTCATTTTTTTCTCAAGGATGGTCAATTATTAGTACTTTAAACATGCACTATTTTTTGATGAGTTTTTTATGAATGAGTCTGATGATCAAATAATGGGGGCGTAGAAAGAAAAATAGATTTCCGCAATGTAAAAAACGCTCTGCATATTTCAGGTAGGCTACATTAAATTGTTATTTCGGGACGTCTTGGTTTAGTAACCAAGGAAAATAAGCCGAATCCACGCTTGCCAATCGTGAGTTTTTACTGTTTTCATTAAGTACATGACCATTTTTATTCATGACCATCAGTTGCCTTTTACTGAACATTTGCTCAGACACTGAATCTTTGGTCAGAGACATTGGTGCCAGAAGCCTTTGAAAGAAGAACGAATGGGAGGGTCCTTTGAAAGCACTCAAGATTAAGTCATGAAAGTAGGAGAGGCAAACAAAATCTAACTAAATACATAAAGCAGGATGGTGTGTGTGTCAATACTCACATCTCCCTCACACTGTGCAAATGATAAGAGAAAAATTGTTAGTAAAATGTTAGTCACAGTCAGCAGGGGGCGCTCTTTCCACATGCATCATGACCTTGAAATGCACTGATCTTGTTATAAGGGGTTAACCTCTTTGGATCATTACTGGATACATCCGACTGGTCAGTTGAATCTCTGTAAACACTAAACAGTATATTGGGTTCTCTCTCACGCTGCATGTTATGCTTGACGAAGGTCTTCTTCTTCGTTTGGGTGTAGATGTTTCACTCCCCCCCAGGCTCGGGGATGAGGTGCTATCCTTTTACCACCCCGAGCCTGGATGAGGGGTCACCCGGGCTATTTCAGACGAATGTCCGAAACTCTACAACAAAAGTGTTTCTGTGCAAGCTTAGCCAGTGTGCAAGAACCTAACTTTTGGTGTATTAGCCGCATTTGACTGGAAACTGTGCACACACACATGCCTCTCCTCACAAGGAACAAATTTGTTTCAAGAACCCATAACTTCCGGTTATGTAGATTTTCCGGCATGTTATATATATATATTTTTCAAAAGCTTAAATGTATCTCTTCCTAGGAATTTTCACCAATCTGCATGGAAGGCAGCATACACAATCTAAGGACCAAAATCTAAAGTTCCATTTCAGCAAAAGTTTGAAAAACAAACAGATGAGCCAATGAATATTGCAGAGGGTGTGGCTTTTCACATGAAGATGTTTAACTTCTGAACGGTTGGACATCATTAGCATTGTAGCGCCAGAACACCACAAAACTTTCTAAGTATATCACCACTCATAAATGATCCTCCATTAATGGCCTGATCAAATAAAATGGGGGCGCTAGAGAGCACATTTCTGGTTTAGGCCTAACAGCCATGCGGATATTTCTGAAACTTTGTACAGTGATGCATGGGCATGCCTAATCATCACGGGAAACCGATGAAGCTGATTGGCCACAGGGTGGTGCTATAATAAGCTAAAATGCTTAAAAGTGGCTAAAACGCAATCGAATACTGTAGCGCCCCCTGTGGCCAAATGGGGTTCATCTTACTTGTATGAGTAGTCATGGCATGCTGTACAACTTACTCACTGGACACTAAATCACCAGATTCAATTTTGATGTCTATATAAGCGTTTTTGTGCAAAGCCACCCCGATTGCACTTTCATCGTATTTTTATTGACATTTTCAATGAACACATCGCTCAAATGTGGGTATGATGTGTTTCGCATGCTACCTTTGATGCGTTTGTTGTGCTTGGCCCCCATTATTGATACTTGCAGCTAAATTTTATTTAATTTAGAAGTTGAACAGGCATTTAGTATTCATATTTACCTCCGCTCCAGCGACAGAGAGTGCGGTGGAGTGTTTGTTTATTTGTTCATCTGTTAGCATGAAAACTACTAGACCAATTTTCACAAAACTCGGTGGAAGGGTGTAGCATGGTCCAACTTAGAAGCTGTTACATTTTGGAGCAGATCCAAATCATGGGACAGATCCACCAGCCGTTTCTTAGTTTGTTTGGTGGTTAGCAGGATTACGCAAAAACGACCAAACTGATTTTCATGAAACTCTGTGGAGGGGTGAAGAATGGGCCACTTTAGAACCCATTCAATTTTGGAGAGGATCCAAATCAAGGGACAGGACCATGAGCCGGCCCAACACGGTTGGGTCAGCCATTCACCTCCATTCATTTTTTGGACTTGGGGGAGTGACAGATTCCCCCCATTCATTGTGAAACGAGGAATTGAAACGGCCATATCTCGACATGGGAAGATTACAGAGAAACAGGGTTTGGACTGGCATGAAGCTCTCAACCTAACGAATGCAGCAATACCAAACGTCCTGCTTGCAGGCTCATGAGCGCACACAGAGCCACAGAATGCATTCATGGGTGGAGGTCTGTGCTCTCTGAGCACCATTTCTAGTTGGTGTGTTTGTTACGCAGGGCACCCTTGCAAAAGAGATCTCCTTTCTTAAGTAAAGGTTAAATAAAAATAAAATGAGAGATATTATTACCAGTTGGAATTTGACAAACAGTCAAAGGTAGAGTAGTAGAGGTACTACTTCCAGGAAACTTAGTATTCACAGAACACACTGACGGCCATTTTGTATTCCCATCGTGCTGATGGCCATTTCTATTACTCTGCTGATTGGCTTGGGGGATTTCCTGTGCAGAATTGTTTACCATGACAACGTGACATTGCTCAGGGGAAGGTTAGTTTGTTGAATCAATACTGGGATACTTTTTTGGGGAGACAGAGAGGACAATCATCCACTGTGGTGTTTTGGTGGGTTTAAGTGCATTTGCTCTATAGATGACTGTCTACAAACCCATATGTTTACTGAAAGAGAAAAACTGCAATATGATTAAAGAGGATGAGTATTGGAGGGGGCTAGTGTGTAGAGTAGAAGAGGTTAGTGTGTAGAGCATGGAGGAGGTTAGTGTGTAGAGTAAGGAGCGGGTTAGTGTGTAGAGTATGGAGGAGGTTAGTTTGTAGAGTATGGAGCGGGTTAGTGTGTAGAGTATGGAGGGGGTTAGTGTGTAGAGTATGGAGGGGGTTAGTGTGTAGAGTAGAGGAGGAGTATGGAGGAGGTTAGTGTGTAGAGTATGGAGCGGGTTAGTGTGTAGAGTATGGAGGAGGTAAGTGTGTGGAGCAGGAAGGCTTACTGCTGCTTTGGCCTCTGCCTGCTTTGCTTTCTTTAAACGTGCTTTACAGATGTCCAGGTCCAGACGGCGGTTCTCTAGGAGTCGTCTCTCTTTCTGCAAGAGGAGGGAGATAATCCAATATGAGCATGTTTAGCACCATCTAGTAGGGCAGGTGAGTTTGCAGTGCAGTGGGACTCCAGGTCATCATTATTGCTAAGGTCAGAGCTTCCTTGTCTGGTGTAATCTTAGCCCTTTGACAGTGTGGTCCCAGACTCCGTCTATCCGTGGATTTCTGCTTTTTTTTGCTCCCAGAACTCACTAAAAAGCACACATTTGCATATGGAGTCCAAAGTATTCTCAGGGTACAAGCCCCAGACCCTTCCCCAGGAAGTTAGGACTCTGCCTCCTTTTCGCTGGGTCACGACACACCACTGGTGTGAAGGCTAAATATTACCGTAACCCACTGTACTCTACAATAAATACCCTACCGATTGTTAAGATGACTTTTTCCCTTTTATTCCCATGGTGTGTTATTTCAGAGATATAGGCTGGCTGTCCTATACAGTAGCAGTGCTGTGGCAGTTATTCGGGGTTGAGAGAACGGCGCCGAGGCCCATAGAAAGTGTGGCCCGGCGGCCGGCACCGTGTTCAACGTATAGAATAAACCATCCACCACCATCCTAATATCCTATTAAATCCTAATAAACGGATCAGTAACACTTTACAATAAGGGTACATTAATAAGCATTAGTTAATGCATTATTAAGCATTAAGTAACAGTTAACGAATGTCTATATTAACCATTTACTAATGTTATTTATGTTAACTAAGGTTAACTCACCTAACCCTAACACTAAACATAACCTTAACTAAGGTATTAATTAACATTAGTAACCTAACCCTAAATAAGCATTAGTTAACAGTTAACTAATGTTTTTTGTGACCCTTATTGTAAAGTGTGACCAAGGGTCTAATAAGTGGAGGAAGTGGGGGTGATGCACTGGGATGATCTGATTGGATCTGGTCTTGGTTGCTGCTACTGGACTCACTGATATGGTTCTCCAGTCCCCCTCCAGGAAGTTGCGTAGCGGGGTGAGGAAGCTGATGGCCGAAGTCTGGAGGAACTCCCTCTCTGCCCCGCCCAGTCTCCTCTGGTACTCTCCCACTGTGGTCAGGGTGCTGCCTGTATATACACACACACACGTACACACGCACACATGCACATACGCACGCACGCACATACGCACGCACGCACACACGCACACACGCACACGATGAGCAAGGAGCTGTTGCTGAGGAGATTTTCCTCAGCCATTGTGAAGATAGCTGCTACGGATAAACATGCACACAACAATACTATCTCTCTAACATTGGCCCCACATACAGTGCTGGTACAGTATGGTCACACAAATTGTCAAAGGCAATAGGTATTTTGGAATTTTTGTGCCACCTGAAGTTGCGTTTACCAGGATCATGCAAAGTTGCCTCAAAGTAGTGTTATGGAAAGACATTTGCCCTCCTGTTCTGCGCTGCCCTCTAGAGAGGAGGAGGGCTATGGCAGTGGGAAGGATCGATCAAACAGCATAGTTTATTTTGAGTTAACGCGAAATCCCACAGTAGAGTAATTGCATATAGATATATTAGTAGTCAGATAATTATGAATCAAGGTTCTAAGTACCGGGGATGTCGGGGGCGTGGTCGACCCCTAGAGCGAGAGTCTGTGTCCGGGAAGAGCGATCTTGTTTAGGAAAGACTAGAAGCGCTGGATTGAGAGTGAGTACCAGGAAGACACCGCTTCCTGGTCAGACCATGAAGCGGAAAACCCCCGGGTGGAGAGCGAGGGCTCGGGCGCTGGCCGTGGTCGGCTGGAGCCAGACCGGACACCAGGGACGACGCGGAGGTCCGGGGGCCCAACACAGTAGATACATCAGCAAGCCGGCGTGTTCAACGTACAGGGTTTTGGTCAGGGAGGAACAGGAGAGGTTTTTTCCAGTGTTGGCGCATTTTGACAACGACGCCATTGCTAGTTCGCCATTGCTCGGGTGAGGGCCTGCTATGCCCTTCAGCCTGGCTAACGCTTAGAGTAGGTGGAGCTGCTCGTGGAAATGTAGGGAGGCAAAGCTCATCCATTCTTGCCATCACAGAGGAGCAGGGAGAGAACTATTTTTCACGGGGGTACGGGAAAATAAATAAATACAGTAGCCTACAATGATTAAACAAGGGAACACAGTGAACCTGTCGTCCCCCACACATTCTACTCTCAGCAGAGCCGAGTCTGTCTACGAGGGAAGATACACACCTGCTCCTATTAGATGGATTCATTTTATGCTTTATGGATGTGCTATATGTAAGGGATAATGAACGAGGGGCCGGGCATTGTGCTGTTTAAATGGCCGACGCGGAGCTGGTGAATTGCCTGAGGCGTCGCTGAGGTCATTTAGCTGAGGTCATTTAAACAGCACAATGCCCGGCGCTGACTTAATTATCTCGCTTATACAACAGCCGTTCAACAGAAAACATAGTTCCGAAAACAAAATACATATATTGCTCATTTTAGCTTTGAAAAGTTGATAATTCATGGTCAGATGAAAAGCTGCTGGTAGCGTTCAGGTGGAGTGTAGATTGGATGATGTTTGAATGTGTGTTACATGTACTTGTATTGTCAGAAACTTTTATATGCTGTTGTGCTGCCTTTGTTGGCCACCCCCGCCCTTGAAAAAGAGATTGTAACTCAATGGGTCTTTTTTTTCCTGCTTAAATAAAAATTTAAAAAAATTCACCTGGCCTATGAATCCCACCTACCATATGGGGTTCCAGGACCAAAGTCCTTGGCAGCGTCCAACATGTACTGGCCAAGAAGTTCTCCATTGGTGGTCCTGGAGGGAATCTTCTTGTCCAGCTTCTCATAGAAAAACTCCTCTATGCGGGCGCCTGCACAAAGACACGGGTTAGATTCCTACACATCCATGGAGAAAACCACCCACAGAAAGGTTGAAACCCAGAATACGATCAGTGAATGTGTCTTTACACCATGTGGGGGTTGAAGAAATGTGACTCAATGCTTGTGTGGATGTGTTGCGTGTTCAATGTGTATGGGAGACATTGATGGTTGAGTGGAATTCTCTCAGTCAAATGTGCTGAAATACCACCACTCTTAAAATGAAAAAGAAATGTTAATGCCTGAAAGTAATTATGCCCATACAGACCGATACGTTCCTGATCATACACTGCACAAATTGTTCTGAACCATAATAATGACTTATCATTCATTGTCAAGATATTCCCTAACACACACTACTTCACTCCCAAAGGCACTGAGAACTTGAGAACTGGACAGGGCCAATCACAAGCGTTTATCTAATATGGGGCGGGTTTAATACGATGACTGTACCCACTTGATACGATGAGTTGCTCTGATTGGTTATAGGTTTATCCAATTGTGTCCAGAGGCATTTTGGTCTGTGACCGTTGAGAACACCCCATGGGAATCAAAAATAAACAGAGCATTTCCAGACCCTTTGCATTTTTTGCAAATTGGGTCTGGCGAAGCCAGGCTAATGGTCAAATGAAGCAAACCTAAAATCCTGCATCAGCTTTCTATATTCGCTAGGAATATACACTAGGAAAGTCAGCTGTCTGTTTTTCTTACTGCAGTGCCATCACATCAAAGCCACTCAGGCTACAATGCATGCTGTCATAACGTAGCCTACACTTAGTTAATTTCTGAATATTAAGAAAACGACAGTAGGGCACTGACGCTTTTAAAGCAACATTGAGATTTTGACAGTAGCAGGGACACAAAGCCATGATGGTTGCAGGGGGTACAATTATTTTCAGGGCATCACGACCAGAGCGAGGGGTATCCACGGCCATGGCCTCCATGGCCTTCAAATAATTCCCACAATGCTGCGTAAACAGGAAGTGAGTTCTCATTGCTTAATGCATCATCCCTTTGACATTCCACTTAATATGCACACTCCAAAAGGGTTGATAAATACAATTTAACATGGCCGCCACTCAAGGTCAATGCAACGGACTCGTGAGTCTACACTTAATGCTATCGGCTACACTTAATGCTACCTGCTGACTTGATCAAATGTGTACATGCCCAGATAAGCCTTACTTCACCACCTAAAGGGAAGTGCATAGGGCAGGCAATGAAATTGGTCAAGAACTATCAAAAGAACAGCTGTATGTACGCTCATCAGCCATAAGCCAGGCTGGACCTGGTTTGTTCATTGCACCATCTCTGTAAACTCCAGAGCAATGGTGCGCATGGCTCCCTCTAGTGGAACGTGGGGAAATCTGAAATCCTTTTTTACAGATTAATCAAAATAAACAACTTTATTATACATCAATGTTACAAGAATTTACTTTCCCAAACATACCATAACATTATGATAATTAAATCAAAGAGCTCCTGTATCATATTAGGCCCCACTAAAGCCCTGTTAAGTTTGAACACACTCCCTACGCTGCTCCATAACTGGGAGATATTTCCAGAACTCTCCCTACCTTTTCAAGTTAAACTGGTCAAACTGGGTCATCCCTATGTTCCCACATTTCTAAGTAAACATACTGAAAAGGCATGAGGCATGTAGCGTGGGAAGAGGAAGAAGGCTTCTCGAGTTGACGACGATCTGTCCATAGGTGGCGCTATTGAAACCGTTTGAAAAACCAAATGCACAATTACGTAGATACTACTGCACGGAATGTCACGGAAAAATATGTTTTTCTCGGCAACTAAGCAGAAAATGGATTTCACCATTGAAATCAGCATACATTTTATATGGGACCCTGGTAGTGTTACAGTCACTCAGTGGTATTTTGAGACTTGTGCCATGCTACACACCTGAGTGTGTTTTGATTGATTAGGCTAATGTCAATTCTTGCTGCTTAGCTTGTCGCCACCTACTGGCGCCACCTACTGGCCTCTACTGGCCCTGGACTAGCAGACTGGATAGAACTTGAACATTGTTCAAAAGTGTGAAATTTGTGAAATTTGCAAATTTGGCTCTGCCTAATTTTGGTGTCAAAATGTCTGATCTATCCAGCTTGATCTAACTACATAAACAAAAGGCATCTGATCTGTGTTGTGAAATATATAACTATAACTAATGATCATTGTACCCACAATGCACCCAACCTCGATGAGAATCTAACATTTAGAACAATCACCAAAAGAGCTACTAAACACCTCAAGCTCTGAACTCTGTCGATTTAGAAGGCAGACAAGCCCCTGGGTAGAAGACTATACTTTTACCGAGACACTTTTGCTGTTCCTGCATTTGTGAAATGTACTGTAGCTAAATGAAAGGACTCAGTGTAGTATGGTACATATATACCACGTGCCTTACATTCTATCGCAGAAGTAGAGAGTGCAACTTGTGTAGGGGACAATAACCAAACCTTGTTCACAATGTTAACATGCTTTAGGCAGTATAATGTGCTCCAGTCACATGATGTGCTGTTTGGAGGAGCAGGCTATTTTCGGGGAGGTGTACCTAATAAAGTGGCAACAGTGTACAGTTAATCTACCCTGACGGTGACCCTACACCCAACACTGTACCCAAGTTCCTTCAAAAACTCAAGAGACAGTACATAAGTTGTCACTGTTAGAGGTTCTGCCAATGAACAAAAGTGAACTTGAGTACAAAGTAAAAGTATGAGTCAAGAGTGTGTGTGTGTGGGGGGGGGCAGAACTGAAACGAGTGTAACTGAACAGAATTGGTTATTAAACTCACTCCTCAGCATAAATACCGCCCACCCGCTCCATCTAATCACTAGCTTAGCATTTCATTGTGTCTGTATGTATTTTGTACATACAGTATGACAAATTCTTGAATCCTTATATCATTCTATCAGTGTGTGGCAATCAAGAGTTGCTGATGGACATAAATAACAAGTGTTGGCTGGCACGTCAATGCCTGGGAGCGCACTATTCTTTTCAAATTCAGTTCCACTTTATGTTAAATTGCATTAATTGCTGGAATTATGTTTGTATTGTCTTGTCACAGCAAAGTAAAGCGCATTGTCAAAGTAAAGCACATTGTGTTGCCTCTGTGTATGAAATGCGCTATACAAATAAAGCTTTGATTGATTGATTTTTTACAGTATAGAACAATGACATACTGAACTACTGTAACTGCAGCATTAATACAGGCATTAGAGTACACTGATGTCAAGTGACCAAATTAACCCCCTCCTCCAAACAACACCCTGTCAAACACCTTTACAATCCTAAATATAACAAAGGAAACAACACACACGTCAAAGTGCAGTGTTACAAAATGGGATTACAGTACATTTTGAACTACTGCGACTCAGTAACTGTAAAGAACTGATTCCTTTTCCATCAGTTCACTACTGCAGTCTGCTCTGAGGTCATTACCAAAGTGACACTGGTGTCCCATCTTTGAAACAGTGCCAAGTTCAAATGACCCCGGAAGGCTAGAAAGCTCTACACACGTTCCAACACATCAGCCCACATTAGGCCTAGTTTATACTGTATAAGACAAGATATGACCCATGACTCATACTGTAGCGCTGGGCAATTGCGATAGCTATGAGCCATGAGCCATAGTCTTATATACTGTGGTATAAACCAGGCTTTAGAGGGCAGTGACACCGGGGGAACAGAGACACTTACCAGTGTGGTCAACTGTAGCATGGAGGAGCAGAAAGTCAAGGTTAGAGTTTTCCACTATACGTAATTTAATTACCGTGACCACATAATGAATACTTCGGTATAGGGTTTAAGACATAAGGTAGGACCTACGCGTAGTATAAACATAGAACTTAGTTAGCTAACATGTGCCTGCCCCTAGTCTCGCATACCCAGACCTATCTCCACACTTCGTTTACGCTGTGCCAGCGCCGGAGACAGGTCTGGCTGGACATATTACCATTCTGCAATAGGGGGGAAAAAAACGCAGCATTTCTTTAAACCAATCACAGTCGTCTTGGGCAGAGCCAGCCCCGGACGCAGCGACGCTGCTCTTGCAAAATAGTCTGGATCGAATCTGATTGGTGCCGAGAGAATCTCTCGGCCCGAATCAGATTAATTTGCGTCGCCAGACTCGCCACTGATTGGGCAGTGTGACAACGAATGACAAGGTTTATTGCCAAAACCTACATTCGTTGAGTCAGACTAGCCTGCCCCCAACAAAAGCTACATAGCTGTTGAACATGTGCCCATGCTGTTGGGAAACGATCAGTAATTGCACAGAAGACATACTGTAACTATAAACGCCGCCCTGTCTGCTCTGCTCTCTGAAGCTAATAAGCAAGAGAATGGCGAGCTTCACAACGCAACACAGTCGAACTTCTACACGGAGAAAGCCGATGACCAACTTTAGTAGAGCGAAAGAACTTCCGCACAATGCCTTCTTCACGCGCAATAAATCAATTTAATTGGTGTGTTTCGGTCGCCTGACCATCAGGCTGTCTTCGCAACTCAAACTACAAAGCATGATAAGGCACACATCCACTAGTCTTGCATAGCCAGACCCATCTCCACACTTTGTTTACCTTTCGGGGATGGGGGAACAAAATGTCTTTAAACCAAATCATATTCATGAAATTGGTCGTATTGCGGTTGCAGATCTCGCAGTAAGTGAATCTGACCAAATGTCAAGAGGTGTACATCATTGGATTCCTCTCGGCCTGCAGAATCTCTGTCTGTCATATCTAAACTGACATTATAAGCATGGAGAATAACCACCCATTCACCACCATTCACTTGGTACAATACATCCCCCATTTGTTTTCTATGGTGGCCTTTTCGATACCTGTATCTTGGGTCCTGGGGGGTATAATGGAAGGGGGACGCAACTGTGTTATGACAAGTACATTTTGGACAGGTATAAATCTTAATATAAAGTAAGTGGTCAGATACAACTTCCCTTCTCAGTTCTCTACATTGGCTCCCTGTAGCAAGTCGCATTCAGTTTTAACCTCTGGTACTTGCCTACAGGGCAATGAAACGAAGAGCTTCCTCCTACCTCCAGACTATGGTCAAGCCCTACACCCCTACCCAACCACTACGCTCTGCTACCTCGAGGCAATTGCTTGCCCCGACGCTCCAAGGCCCCTGTGGTCGATCAACCTGGTCGTGGCTCTTTTCTGCTGACTGACATCAGGACAGCGGAGTTGCTGCCCATCATTCGTCACAGACTCAAAGCTCCCCTCTTCAAGAAGTACCACCTGGACACTTCCTCTTAAGCACCCATTGTATTTGTGTTTTGCTGCTCTTGCAGTTTGACTTCAGCACGAGATTACGTTCTTAGTCACTTGTTTAAAGGAGATGCACTTGTGAGTTCTGGGGAGTAGTGGTACACTACCTACGTTAAATGCAATTATTCTAAGTCGCTTTGAATAAAAGCATCTGCTAAATGACTAATGTAATGTGTAATAACACAATATAGGCTACAGTAGCCACAGATTTGAAGGCTGCTGGCAGCACATACCCTTGCCTAGCCTACTGTATATATATAATATACTATATATATATAATTGTATATTAATAACTTCAGCGAGCTAGCTAATGTAGCAGCTTGCTGCAGGTTCGTTTATATATCTTTATAACCAATATATGACACAATTGTATTCCTATCATAAGGAGAACTGGGTGCTCTGCTACTGGAGGGATTTTATTTGACGTCGGATTCCCTGACCCTGAAAATGTAGGTTTAGCAGTTAAAATCAATGTTCCAGTTTATTTAGAAGCCAAGTTATTACAAAACTCAGTTTTACATTGGCCATTTTGTAGATCCTAATATGGCCACCACATAGACATCTGGGCAAATGGAAACATTGATTTTCGGATTACTTATATAATACCCTTTCCAAAAATGTAGTCTTGCAAATCCCCCAAATCCAATGAAAGTTCAAATCAAAACATAATGAGCCTGACTACAAATGCTGTTCAGCCACATCGCAGACTTTGTCCGATTTTGTCAGTTGGTCTCAAGATTCCAAAGATCAGAAGCCATCTAAGAGGAGATGAGTCCAGATGCTCTCAGGTAGTCTGTGTGGCCCAAGCTTAAACAATTCAATATATCAGTTTATTCCTAGCAACATGTGGGGCTACCAGAAAAAAATCTCTGACTACACTTATGACTTGATGATGATTATCATGTGATAATCCAGATGCTTGTGTTATGCACTCAACTATGCTCTCACTGTGTGTGTGCAAGCAGCATTTTTAGACATGCCATCTAACAAAGTTAATGTGTTCAATGAAATACCTTGAAAAGCAGCATAGTGTGACAATACCATTACACAGATATAATGTTCTATTAATAAGATAATAAATATAAGAGATTTGATAGGGATCCTCTAGTAGTAGCCTACAGTACTATCTGGGACAAACAAAACAGACTAATTGGGATTTACACTTACACTATCAAGACTAAAACATTGAAAAGGATCAACAGACAAACTACACTGGACTTGTTTTGATCTGTTGACAAAGTTATAAGCGGGTCTTACTTGGGTTGGGTTGCAGCAAGACCTCCGTTTGTCTGAAGATCTTCTCGGTCCAGTTCTTTGTGCAATCGGCGCGAGCAATCAGGTTCTCAAGGTGGGTATCTAGCTCAGTCTTTTCCGCCTGACCCAACTTCTCCTCTGTGAACTTGCAAGAGACAAGAGACAAAATATTATGATGCATCATTTTGTTACACAAAAAATTGCTACAAAACGTTCAACACAGAGTGGGATAGGAGTTTTGGAGGGAAAAAACAAACAAACAATCTAAACAGAACATATTTCTTGACAAAAAAACAACAAACAGTATGATGCTACATTCCAAAGTCTGGGTTGAATGAAAAAGGACTCTATAGCCTAAGGATGTCTAAAATACCATTTATTGACCAGTGACATAGTGGCATGCTTTCTATTAGAATTCACACTTCGTCTGAGATGAAGATTCTAGAAACCAAGCAGTTAACTGTCATTATAGGAACACTGCATGGGGGAGGGAGACACATCTCACTGTCAGTTCAATATGGCCAAAGAATTAATCTAAGATCACTTTTATAATGAAAACTGCCAGTCTAAAAGCTTAACAACATTTTTCAAATTAATTTTAAATAGTATTTTCAACCAATTTTCCTTACACTAGTCTTTCACCCAAGAAAATAGTTAAAGCCATTTATCTGGGAAGTGTGTATCTGCTCATAAAACACAATATAACAGAATAAGTAAAATAAACATTAATACAATAAAATAATTCTTATGAATTATGACTTTGTAATAGATAGATGCAAAATGCACACTTCATTAATGACGGCCTATAACAATTAAATAATGCCAGTGACCTGGAGGACCAGACTTCCAACCACATGTTGCTATTGAAGCTGCCACTCCTCCCCTCAGACCAGTGACTTCTAAGTTAGTAGACGGTGGAGACGAGCCCAATACCTGTCTGACCTCTTTTGGAAGAGGTCAAGTTCAGCGCCACAACTGTTGGCTTTATTATTACAATTATTTCAACAACAAAAGGAATGTCATACAGGTTTTGAACAACCAGTTGCACTTTTATAGATCTAATATAATATACAGGAGAATAGGCTAGAGTTCACAGGTCACCTTTTAGAAAAACTTTTCATGGTGCACAGGTCACTCACTGATTCACTCTGGAGAAGACACTGTCGAAATGTCAGTTGATCTAAGCACCATTTAAGGTTTTTTTAAAACATGATCTGTGAGCGCCAGACGACTCTCCTATTTGATGCTGCTGGTCCTTAACTGAGAACATCGGTCCTCATCTCCAAAAGAAGGTTTTAGCATATGAACTCAACTTTCATATAATACATTATTGATGGTCATGTACAGAGGGACTCTCTAACCCTCTTGTGTACTTACGCATAGCCTACGCAATACTGACTGATTGGCTTTGCTGCATTAGCAGATAGGAAATTATGTGATCTCATGAAGGTATCATAATGTAGAGGGTTATCTTCTGAAGTCAAAGAATTTCTCCCACTCTTGATACTGATCTGGAATGATAACACTATCGCCATCTTGTGGAGATGTTTGTCATTCACACAGTGTATTTCAATTTCAGATTTTGTACAAACCTCAAATCTCTGGTAGGTTGTATAGAATCCATATGATAATCAAAATATGCTGGGGTTTAATGATGAAGCTCACTCTTAGCAAATAGGCCTATATTTAAATTTAAATCCATCATCAGATTAAAGCTGAATAGGCCTGTGTATAGAGTATACTTATGTGCTGTAGCAATGCCAATGTTGACATGCATAACGATAATGTAACACTGTAACCCCCTGTGTCTGTCTTGTCTGTACTATGGTTATGCTTTTGTATGGTCGCACTGTCCTTATAGTCTTGTCTGCTGTGTTATATGTTACAAAAAGAAAAAAAGCTGAATAGGCCTTCCTTCCTCTCATGTGCTTCCTTTGCACTCTCATTTCACACACATTTGTCCATTTTTGACAGTTTATTCTCATCATTCTGGGTAATAGGACACAATCATGTGAAATGGTGCAGAGTAGACTTAGACCGCTGTTGGGCTGCATTGGGCTATAGTGTAAAATCCCAAACTGCAACAGTCATACAAGACTTACGGAGGAGTCAACTCCAGAATTATTGTAATAGCCTATGGAAAATTCAGAATTGACTAGAAAAGCAGGCAATCTAGTCAAGCAAGTCTAGTTCAAACGTGAATGACGTGAATTATGATAAATAGGATGCCAAGTGTGCATCAGTTGATATTCTCTCATTTAAATTTACAGGGGCCCAGAGAAGAATAGAAAAATTAAATTGAGCCGACACCCTCGTGACTACAATAGCATACGCTCCTGGTAGCCTAATAGCCTACCCTTCTCAGCCTACGAATTAGTAACTCATAAGGAACATGAGAGCATTAACAGTGAGATATTGTCACCATAGAGCCGGAGGGCGATGTGATGACTGTCACATGTAGGCTACCCCGTGGAGCTACGGTTGGGAACACCCATCAATAATGGATACAGGCTTAACCTGCCTTTATCGGCTTACAATGACGTTCGCAGAAGACAACCTTAATAGTACGTTTTTGCAGCCACACAGAACCGGTTAAATGTGATCATCACTTCACTCTAGGTTTATCAAGCATTCGATTTTGAAGATGGTTAAACAATCGGTCAGCGCGCAATAGGCTACAATAGTATTAGTAGGGATTTCAAATGTTTAATCTTCGAAATACCTGGACTGCCCGAGTGAAGAAGACTCCTGCATCTGAGGCAAGCTTTTTGACATTGAAATCCATCGTATTAGCCTAGATGCATACACGGTGTTCGCGCAACATCGAATTGTTTGTGTCCCCTGCGAAGGGAGTCCTCTCTTGCTGAGATGCGATGATGTAGCCTGCAGCTACAGTACACTAACCGGCCTACGCACAGTGACAACCAACCTCTTAATCATTTGCATGTGATCGGAAGTCCATTATTTGTCCTAGATTTAAAGAGACAAGATACAATTTCTTCCTCCCACATTCCAGCCGTCCATTCATTCGTAGCCTACAAATTGCCTACAACATTCGACCACAGCGTGATCGAATCGATCATTAACTGATCTGAAATTTGTCAAAACTCACTTCTCAGCATAGGTTACTCTTCTCTCTCCAAGTTCGCTCTCCACGATTACTCTTAAAAATAGACTAGTAAACAAGAAATCAAATGTCATGGAATGTACTTCCCCAGCCTTTATTATAGGCCATATGGCCTATTAAAGGCCTATAGCAAATCATTGCAAAAAGGTTTATTACCATGGCATTCAAGCCTAATTTATACAAAATAGACTAGGCCCTAGTTTAAAAGATTAGTGTCACCATTTTGTGTAAAGCACGCCTACATAGTCCCGTGCACAAGGTTTCACTGAGGGGGAAGCTCATTGTGTGCGTTCGAGATTAGGCTATACCAGAGCCCATCACCGAGGGTGCTAGCCACAGCCCATTTTTACCATTGGCAATTGCTTTATACACAAAAAAATATACTTTGTATCTCAGTAAAATTATAGTCCATTCTACTCATGGTCCCTTCCAAATCCAGTTTTGAGGACATTCATTGTTTCTCTAGTCCCTTTTCTATATGTTAGGATTATCATAGGTTAGGCCTAGAGGTTAGGTGCATTGTGGTACAGTTATGATTAATTATAGTCATTGTATTTCACAGAATAGATTAGACAGTTACGTCACATCCTGCCCTGCTCCCAGTGTTGTTTGTGTTCCCTGTCCTGGGGTGCGTTCACCCGAAAAAACGTAGTAAAATGTTTTTTGAACAGAAACGGTGCATTAAGCACCCTGTTGTGTGTGTTGTTTTAGTTGGATCCAATGTACCTCTTTAATACTGCAGGGTTTTTATACAAGTCGCTGCTGATTGGGTAACTCATCTGACACACCCGCCAAGCGAGAGAAAACGTAGGCTACCTCTAATCCTGTTGCGCACAATTTCGAGGAAACATGTCGTTGAACCTGAAAACCGTAGCAAAACGGTGTATACTGTTGTCAGATTGAACGGCTGGTGTCTCTGTGTTTGTGTTGCTGTTGCCTCCCGTTGTCCCAGTTAATTCTTCACTCCCTGCCCGTGTGTGTCTGTGTGATTGGCTGTGTCCCTTGTTATGTTTAGTAGCCTAGCATCTGCACCTCCTTTCCGTTGACAGTACAATTATTTAGGTACAAGGTTTGAGTAAATTGCATTGTGTCTTTCTTTTCATTGGTTAAATTGTATTTTGTATTCGTACTGTATTTTGTTTTTAGGACTGTTCTTTGTATTGCATTTGAACTGTTATGTCTTTGCACTGTCCTGTCCTGCACAGTCACCCTATCCTACAGTATGTTGTCTTCATTCGTGTATGCTGTGACCCTGTCAAATTCCTAGTATATGTAAACCATGTACATGGCGAATAAACTGATCTTGAATCTTGAAAATAACATTTCCATGGTTCTTTTTGGCTGATGGGTGGAGCCCCTACTTTTGGAGTGCCCTCGACTGAAGGGGTAGGGGTTGAAATCTTTACCTAGAAATGGGACACCACTCCCTAAGTCTTCAATCTGAATTTTATTAGTTGCCTGATTTTCTGTGGAGTCCCTGGGATGTTACAATATGATTACTATTATTAAAGTGACATATCTGACCAAATTTCAGGACAGAATTAGACAGATTAATCTACTGAATAGCCAGGAAGCATGTTTACACATAAGCTATTAACGTTAGTCCGCACACAAAACAAGCCTCGCACGTCTGCACTGTTGGTAGCTACATGTCTGGACTGTATCGAAAGTCCTGCACCGAAATGGTTCGGTACAAATATGAATACACGGCCAGCTCAGCCAAGCTAAAGGGTGTATAGTATTACTGTAATAGCTGCACCGCTGTCACCAGTGTACCAGTTGTGGGTATGAATTGTACTGCAGAAATAACCACCAAGAAAAACTTCTGGGTTTGTTCTCATAACTTTTGTGATGTCTAAAAAGGGCACAGATCATCACAGCAACTCTCTTCCCCTAGTCACCTCTGTCTACTCTCGCACCAACCTCTCCTCTCAGGCCTTATTAAACAATGGCAGATTAGAGTAGATCAGACTTGAACAATCAAACGTCACTGTCAATCAACTATTGCATGGTTCAAGGTAAATCTGAATAATTAAATACACATACAAACAAAATACACATGCTATAGAAAATAGACTTGCTCTATTACTTCAAATATTTCCAACTCTTAAATTAGAGCTGGTAATGCAATTTGGCCAGAACTATCAAAAGAACAGCTGGATGTAATAAGCTCATCAGCCTTTAGCCAGGCTTGACCTGGCCTTGTTCTTTGTAGATTTTTTTATATTTTTTAAATCGCATCTATGTAAGAGAGATAATGGGGATGAGTGTGTTTTGTGGCCTAGCCGGACACTCAGACCACTTACACTTCATTTATTATTCATTATTCAGTGGGCGTGTGATTCAGGGGCTGGAGCCAGGCACAGGCTGTGATAATCTGGGGAGCATCTGTCCATTGTGGCATTAATCCATTCAACCTGTGCCTTATTTTATGTATCCATCCTTTGTGTGATTTCATATTTTTATTCACTAGTTTGATTGTCTGGGATTGAATTTCAATACATTTCATCCATCCTTTGTGTGATTTCATATTTTTATTCACTAGTTTGATTGTCTGGGATTGAATTTCAATACATTTCATAACTTAGATAACGTTGTGGTCCTGTCTTAATGTATGACCTATAAGGTCACTGTCATGAGCCAAGTATTTCACCCCTGAATAGAGGCTGATTGAAATTTAGTAAATACAGTTATCAATTTTCCCTGTATAGATCAGGTATGATGCCCCGCAGGGTGATTTAATACAGTACGATTAAATCTATCCCTTTCTTAGATCTGAATACAGCGGATAACCAAGTCGTAAACTATACCAAAGCTATTTTCATTCTTACTCACCACCCTTGTGCTACAGTAGGTTAGGTCACATGTGGCTCACACAGTTCCAACATTGTTAAACCCTAAAGCATGACATACAGTAATACAATATATGCTTTGTGACACATGTATTTGGTGCTTATAGAGGATTTATGAAGGCATAATGAGGTCTTTATGAGCTGCACTTCATCTAAAGGGGGACCAAATTGGATAACAAAGTGTACAGTTGCATGCATCTGGCCATTAGTGGAATATAAAGCTTTAACATGGGACTGGGAATATTCAACAGCTATTCTTTGTTGACCTGTGCCCTTCTGACTCAGTCTGGTCAGTACAGAGTTCACACCCTGAAGCCCGCAGGCTCTGCCAGACTGCTAAAACAGCTGAGCCAGTCTGGTGTTACTTAATATAACTTAATGAGGAGTTATTTCCATCATCTGATTAGCTGTGGGTCGTGTGGATGGAAGATAGACATTGAGGTGATGAACCAATGGCTATGATAAGTCAAGAAGGCCACTTCTGTGGCGCAAACATTAACATTTCTCAGTGCTGCCCTCTATTGGCGAATGTATGTCCATGCAATCCTTGACATCAAACTAGATCCAGGCAAGGAAGTGTTGCTAGTTGTAATAGCACACAGAAACGGAACGTCTCACATAACTGAATTCCTGATGTTCTTTATGCATTGAGCAAAGTTTACTGCACATGATCTGCAAACAAAAGGCACAAATATGAGTAGTGGGATAAACATAAATGTTAAATTGAGAGGACAACATGGGTAGTGTACAGGTAACATACATAAATTAGCCTTCCACACTACCCAGGTATCACACTCAAACTATCTACACTATCCCACCGCACAGTATCATAATCCCAGTCTGAAAAATATCTTTCAAGATGACACACCCAACCAGTTGTTTTATATAATGTGTTGTCCATAATAAGGAGCAGAATATCTTATATGTACTGCAGTGTAACAGCCCTTTGCTAGCCTTGCCATCATTGCACATTATAGAATACGTAAACAATTTATTGCAGTCACAGTCATGCACAGTGGCTTCAGTAAAGTATATTAATGTTGTCAGATGAACAGTAAAAACACAGCTTTCGTAAATACAACAATATGCCGAAGTAAATAAAGCAATGTGTCTCAGTTGGCTTCATGTGGAAAGCTAAATGCAAATTTCAAAGTAGAAGGCCTATAAAACTTTCTTTATTTGGTCTTGCCAAAATTATGAAATCATACCTATTAATCATTAATCATAGCATTTGATTCTAATTCACATATTATCCTTATCCTATATACAGTATAAGGATATGTAGGATTTCCTAACAGAAAATGGCCGGGTTTCCCGAACGAGTTAAGAAGCACTTAACTCCAAAGTACTTCTTAACTCCCATACAAAGGGTTCCTTAAGAAGGTTCTTTATCGGGAACCCCGGCCAATATCTGTTTGTCTGTCTGTTTACCTGTAATTACTCTGATTAACATGTTAAATTGACAGCCCTTATATATATATATATATATATAAAAGCCCTAATATATATGTGTATATATTTATATATATATATATATATATATATATATATATATATATATATAATGTTGATCTGTTATATCTGTTATATATCTGTAATCTTTTTCCAGTCTGTGTATGTTGATACATGAAAATAATTGAACCATACAAGTGGACAATCTGAAATGAGAGTGCGGTATACTGTAAGCACAGCTTGATGTTTTCAATCAGCCGTATTAGTTTATTAGTCCGTTAGAGGAGTAGTGTTTGCTCGTCGGCTAAGCCCGCCATCCCCGCTACGCTGCTCCTGAGTCCAGGCTACTTGGTGTGGTCCTGTGCCCACTGGCACAGCCTAAGGCAGTACGCTGGAGGGCTGACGGTGGAGAAGGTCTGCCCTGGATGCCTCAGTCTCTTCCAAAGATGCTCCAGCCTCTTCTTGAAGCCATAAACAGTGAAGATATCGATAATACCCACGAAATACCGCTGCTCCGGCCCGTCGATGACGTGAAGTGGGTTCTTGAAGTTGGGAAGCAGCCGGCGGTTCTGGGCCTGGAAGACCTGCAGTTCGTCTGAGCCTGAGGCCGTCCCCGCTGGTGGCCACGGACCGGGCTTCCCGGCAGGGCTGCCGCTTAGCTGGCTTCCTTCCTGTGTTTCCGACACACTTCCTGTCTTTGACACCAGCAGGTCGGAGTCGTCCTCCGTGACCACCCCGGGGACAGTGGCTGTGCCAGTGTGAGCGGGGCTTGAGCTTGTGATCACCGACCTGGAAGGTCAAATTGGAGATGATGCGGGTCAAGATGGTATCTAAGGTAACCAAGTTCAGGGGATGGGTCATTATACAACATGGTTGATGAGTCATGGTTGATGTTTTGCAACACAGTGTTAATTTGTATAATACTCTGAGAATACACTCTGTCTTTACATTGGTTTTGCTGAATAATTACTATACGTTCTGAAGATGTGCTGTTTTGTAATCACAGACCTTAGTTTGCAGAAATGTGCCAAATATTATGGACCTAACTGTATATTTGCCAGTGCTTTTTAGGGTCGGCGAGTGGGTCAAACAACCCTGACATGGACACAAAGAGTGCGGAACTAGTTAGCTTAGCGTTCTCGTTTAATTAAAGGGGCAGTGTGTTATTCTGGACATTTAGCCCTATTTGTGGTCTGTCTACCATGGACCTGAAACATAGAGACCATAATTTCACTGATCGTTCCAGTATTGAGCTAGCTGCAGTTTTTATGCAGGCTCTGACATGACATTCTCAGGATTAGCCTACAGTCTCTCTCTTCTCTTTCCTAATAGCTAGCCATGACGCAGCACTGCAACATAAACTGCTGTGACGGTGCATTTAGTCGGCTGGACCCAGGAGAGAAATAACTCAGACGACGCCGAGTGGGCGTGCTCTGCATATCGCAAATCGCTCAATGAAGGAATTGTCCAACGCTCGCTGCCTGCGCACCTCCATGCATTATGATGTCACAAATCAACGTGTGACAATCAACCGCGCTTAAAGCCCCAAACGCACTGGAAGAGTCAATTGACGCGCTTCATTTGACTCGCCTCATTCGACGCTCCTATGGCGCACTGCAGGCGTCAGCTTTGATAGGTAGCTGATTTAGACTGATTAGTCCCCATTTGACGCTCCAAAATGTAAACAAGTTCGGAGTAGAAGCGTCAAGGCAGTTTGACTCACCTCAAAACGCTTTTGGTGCGTGATCGGCCATTTAAAACAATTGGTGTACTTCAAAATGCTAGCGTCAGACTCTTCCAGTGCGTCTGGGGCTTTAGTTGCTGTGAACATCCGTGTCCTGTGACACGTATGATTGTGATGTTATGATGAGGGTTAAACAGAAGAGGATATGCTTCTCACTTTTTTGCGCGCATGATGAGGGTGGCGAAGGAAAGGCCCTGATGGCGCTCGTCCTGGTGCAAGGGCTGATGGGCCAGGAGGAGGCTGTAGTCCAGGACGTTGAGTCTCTGCAGGAAGGACGTATCGATCTCCATCTGTCGGAGTAGCCATGGCCGCTGTTGATCTGTCAGCAAACACACACATGCGCACACATATGCACGCACGCACGCACATACACACAAACACACACACACACAGAAATGGACAAAACACTTTCTTTAAATTATCTTGCAGATACTCAGTCGTGACTGAACTGCACAAATGACTCTCCTACAAAGCTCTAGCTAAAGGTAGTATACAAAGTTAATGTTATTATGGGTTATCATAAACATATCAAAAAACATCAAACAACTTATTTATCACGCAATGAAACACATCACACATGGTGCAGGAAGGCAGCAACGCTGAAACACACACACACAAATGACTGGAGCGTCCACTGATGAGACTTCTCTCTGCTCTTAACCCATCCTGACGTCCTTCCCCCAAGGGCAGCCGGGAGCAGACAGTAGGCATGTGTGGGGGTGTGGGGGACGCGCCCGGGGGCCAACCAAGTGCTGCTGTCCGTCTTTGTCAGGGACGGACAGCATTAGTGATCTGTTTTTCTGCATGTTTTTTATATTGGGTTCTTTATGGGAGAAAACCCTTGCGAACACGGTGAGAACATGCAAACTCCACACAGAAAGGCGACGGAGACCTTCTTGCTGTGAGACGACAGTATTAGGTACTGTGCCACCATGCCGCACATGAGTGATTTTGGGGTTCAGTATCTTGCTCAGGGACACTTTGGCACACTCCAGAAGCTGGGATCGAACAGGGGGCCTTGCGTTCCCCAGCTGGCCGCTCTACCTCCTGAGCTATGTGCCGCCTTTTAGAAACAGTTAGTAATCTTATGACATGCTAGCCTATTGACAAATGGTTGTAGGCCTAATATGAGGTTATCATTATGAGAACACAATAGTGTCGTTTCTGCTCCCCTACCAGAGATTCTGTAAAAATCTGGCATACGGGGTCTTTATGAGGACCGTTTAATCTCCTTCTTTTCAATTTGGCTCATAACACGACTGTGAGGTGTGACTTCAAATGGAGGCATATTCATTAGATGAGTATTGTAGTCAAGAGACGAGTGCAGCTTCTAAGTAAACTGGCGTGAAATGGATTGCTGATTTATATTCAGAGAAGGGAAGAATGTTTTGCTCTCCTGAACGACAGTGTCTCGTCTGCTTTCCCCTCCTTCCCCCAACCCCGCCTCCATCTCTCCATTTCTACATATTTACTCACACAATACTGGTGCTGTGTACGTGGTTTTGTGAGGAACCTCAGATGGAAGACAAGACATTGAAATGATAGAGATTTGTTGATTTCAAAGAAGGCCTGAGGGTCAAAACGTCATCAGATAAAGGAGAAATGCGTATGGAGCCAGAGTGTTCCTGCTCTCTCGACATAGAGATAAACCAGTGGTTATACGTAGGGAGAAACAGTCAATGCCAGACACTTCAGTGGTGTTGTTTTACCAGACTCTGGATTGGGTGTTAAGGGGGCCCAAAATTCATAGTAATGGCACTGGCTCCCAGCATGAGGAACATGGGAGACTGGGAATCTATACAGTATAGGGGTTGGTATGTAACTGGTAACATGGTAGCATGGTAAAGTATTTCATAGTTGACAGCCTGATTATACTAACCTCCTGCTGCTCACCTCTACACCTATATTGTAGTCTATGGCCTGGTTTAGATATGTATGCACTTAATTTAGGAGATAATCTCAACTGTTATAGACTAAGGGGAGACAGGTGAATAGGATTATTTTTTCCGGAAAAATATACTCGTGAATTTCTACCAGTTTAATCAGTTTAAACTCGATTCATTTTGCCATTGGGAGACAGGGGCTCTTTACTTTGCGTGTCTGAACAATCTGCCAGTGCGTGAGCAGGTTGTAGTATTTTTTCCATCATGTTATATAGCCCCCAGAATTTTTTTTTTTTTAACAAATGGCCACTGTCCCCCTTTCATCTTCCTTGACAATTCTAGAATTCAAGTTTGACCATACTGTAACAGATTGTCTCACAATGAAACTATGACATCATAATTGAACACAACGATATGACAACCACATTCTATTTCATAGTTAGATTTTGCTCCTTCAGTGGTCAGTGACATTTCAAAGTGGTTGGTGTATGCGATGCAATCCAGTGCTCCTAATATTTCCATGGCCTCCCTGTATGTCGGGAATCTGCACCCTGACATGACAGAGGCCATGTTGTACGATTTATTTAGCCCCATAGGGACACTCCATTCTATCCGAGTCTGTCGAAACAGGATCACCAGGCGCTCCTTACGGTATGCATATGTCAACTTCCAGCAGCCAGCTCATGCCAAACATGCTCTTGACACCATGAGCTATGACACAGTCATGGGCCGACAGCTCCGGATCATGTGGTCTCAGCGCGACCGCACCTTGAGGGACAATGGAATTGGCAACATCTTCCTGAAGGGTTTGGAGAAGTCCATTGACAGCCAGGCCCTGTATGACACCTTCTCTGCCTTCGGCAACATCCTCTCTTGTAAAGTGGAGAGTGATGAGAATGGCTCCAAGGGTTACGGCTTTGTGCATTTTGAGGCTCCGGAGGATGCTGAGAGGGCCATCAAGAGAATGAATGGCATGCTTCTCAATGACGAAAAGGTATTTGTTGGCCCTTTTAAATCAAGCAAAGAACGAGGGGCCGAGCTGAGGGTCCGAACCAAAGCGTTTACTGGCATCAATCTCTATATAAAGAACTTGGAGGAAGAGATCGATGACATGCAACTGAGGAAGGAGTTCTCTCCCTTTGGTAACATCATCAGTGCCAAAGTCATGATGGAGCGCGGTCGCAGCAAGGGCTTTGGATTTGTGTCTCTGTCCTCCGCTGAAGAGGCCACCAAGGCCATTGCAGCGATGAATGGACGTATCCTTGCCACCAAGCCCCTGTACGTGGCCCTGGTTCGGCCCAAGGAACATCGACGGGCGTACCTAGCCAACAGGTCCATGCAGCGAAAGGCCGTCATGCGTGCTATGCCCAACACGGAGATCAACCTGCCTGCACTGCCCTCTGGATCCTCCATGGCTGCCATCTCTCGAGCGTCCATCCAATGTGTTTCTGCCCAGACCACGGGCCTTCGTCCAACCTCTGCTCCTGCAGCCCCTGTGCATCCCGGTATCCACCTGCTGAGCGAGGAGTCTCAGACAACCTCCACTCTGGCTGCCATTCCACTACAGCAACGGAAGCAGATGCTGGGTGAGTGTAGTGGTCTGGTGGACTGTTCACTGTTAATTGTTTGGTTCACCGTCAATTGCCTGCCCCAAAACTTAAAGCCCTTGTAAAGATTGCGCCCCCAGTTAACTTAAATTAACCATCCAATTTTCCCCTCAAGAATACAACATGCATTCTTGGACCAGCCAACACAAGACCATTTCTGGTTACCAAAAGGTAAGTGATCCCCCTAAAAGTTTATATTTCATATACCATGTAAGCATGATCAGTCAAGTTTATCTGGTATCTGGTTTATCTGGTGTACAGGCTTGGACATACTGTAGACCCACCCTATATTAAGATCAGACAACTCTTTATTGCCAGGCCACTGTAAAGGTTCTCGAGGTTAATATTCATACTCAATTTCAGACAATAACTGAGCTTAAGAGGGAGAACCTCAAGGTCAAGCTCAGGATTTACTTACATAACATGACCAATGAGCAAAGAAATTATTGGATTAGCTTCAGTGACTTCCTTTTCATTAAAACAGAAAACTCCACCTCTGATGGCCTCTCCAACAATTGAGGATGAGGTCAATGATCTAGCGCTGCAGCTGGAGGCCAAGCTGAGCCCCCCTTGCCTCAGGGAGAGTGGGAGGAAAGGATTTTGGCCTTGTGATGCCCCTGAACCAACTCCACTTTTTGGCCTGGCACTGGAGGCAGAGGGCAAGCCTTTGAGGATGGAGGATGGACAGACAGGGCTCTCCTGTTCTTATATCCGTGCTCCTCTGAGTGCCCATAAACTCGCTCCACCTCTGATTGCCTCTCCGACAATTGAGGATGATGTCAATGGCTTGGCACTGCAGCTGGAGGCCAAGCTCATATTGAGCTCCCCTCTTCTCAGGGGGCAGGCTGGGGCTAACCCTACTGTCAGGGCACCTGCCGACACCATTGGTGCCATTAAACCCGCTCCACCTGTGATGGCCTCCCCAACCATCGAGGATGAGGTCAATGACCTAGCACAGCAGCTGGAGACCAAGCTGAGCCCCCCACGCCTCAGGGAGAGTGGGAAAACAGGTTTTTGGCCTTGTGTTTCTCCCGCATCAACTCCAACTATGGGCCTGGCACTGAAGGCAGAGGACAAGCCTCTGACGAAGGAGAGACAGACAGGGCTGTCCTGCTCCTCAAAACGTGCTCTGAAAGGCTCGGGACGACTTGCTCATGAACAGGAATGGGGTGAGGTCAAAACAGCCTGGACAGCATTTTTTTTTTTTATGCTCTCCAGTAGTAGCTGTGTAGATTAAACAATGTTAATTTTGTGATTTCAGATCTGAAGGACATTAACTTCCATCTGAACCCTGCATTAGTGAGCTTGAGCTTCACTATTCAGCTGGGTGCTACTGCCCCTTCAGCCGAGAAAGAGCTGGTAAAGTCTCTCTTTAGAATCTGATATAAGGTTCTGCGCTGAATTATACTTTCAGTGAGGCAATCCACTGAAAATTTTACTATTGTCTGTTTTCACAGATTTGACAGATCCGGATGCGTGCCTGGCAGTCAGTTATAGATTGTGTGTGCACAACAACAACAACAACAACACACACTCTCACATACTATGTACACACACACACACACACACACACACACACACACACGCACACACACACACAATAGCTAAACCTATTTATTTGAATGCAGCAAAATAAATAGAAACACTTCCTCAACATTTTAAGGGACTTCACAGAACAATAGTACAGTACAGCACTCTCACCTAAAGTGATGTACTGGCCCTCAAAGTTGAGGTCCTTCAGAACCACGATGACTTGGCTTCCCTCTGGTGCTGGGTCTGTCCATCGGCTGACCTCACAGCCCTTGATGTCGTACCTGCATGCATCGAGAATGTGAATGTGTCAAATATATTGATGTGAAATGTTTTTGTGTATTGTTTTATGATTGTGAAATACTGTATGCTTGTAAAACGCAAGTGTTTTTTTGTTTTTTGGATAAACTTGCCCCGATTTCACAAGACACCTTTATTCTCATTCTGTGTAATGGGCTTACCTGGTAGTGATTCGGTCATCTGGATAAAAAACACTCTGCATAACAATAAAGTATTTCTGTTGATGACAAGAAAATAATTCAATTCAAGTGGTGAAGCTTAGATCATGATACATTGTGTATTTTAACTATTTCAAATCGGTCACAGTACCTTCCTTCTTTGGGGAATTTTGATCATGTGGACACCTTGAATTCATAAAATGAGAAACTCATCATTTTCTATTATGAGGGTTCATCCTTGCTGTCTTACATCACTTAAGAGTTGTTTCTAATATGGTCATTGTATAGTAGTGGGTTAATTTGGGTATTCTTAGTAGAATATTCTTGTTTATGATTATGATTATGGTTATGGTTATGGTAAGTGTGTGTGTGTGTGTGTGTGTGTGTGTGTGTGTGTGTGTGTGTGTGTGTGTGTGTGTGTATGCATGCGTGCGTGCGCGTCCGTGTCTTACCTAAGAACTTGACCAAGAGTGAATGGGGATATTTCTCCAGATGCTTCATGTAAATTCTCAAATTGGACAAGAGAAATTTGACTTCTCTTTTGTTCTGGGTCTTCACAAAAAAACGCTTGTCATTCCTACATTTTGGAAAAAAGCACCTGCTGTGAAAAAACTGTGACGGCGTGTGTATGTGTATGTGTGTGTGTGTGTGTGTGTGTGTGTGTGTGTGTGTGTGTGTGTGTGCGCGCGCGTGTGCGCGTGTGTGTTTGTTTCCGAGAAAGAGATAGAAAGACCATTGATACAGTACGGTACATGTATTGACGTTAGGAAAAAAGAGATAGACCATTAATATGATATGTGCTGCTGACTCACGTTAGGAAGAAGTCGGCCTTGCTCTTTGAGTTACTGATGAACTGCAGGTAGCAGCCGTCAGAGGAGAGCGAGTGCTGGTACTCCTTCTCTGTCATGCCTAGGGAGCGCCTCAAGCTGCCGAACACTGGCCCAGCAAACGTATCCATCCTGAAGTCCTTCAGAGACACACACACAGATAAGACTAGATTACAAGACTAGCACATTTTACAATACAGCTCTGTAATTTAGCCAACACTTTTATCGAAAGCAAGCGTACCAACTGTACATACAAGTCATCATTAGCATAGCCTTCAATAAGAACACGTGCCACCAGAAGTCACAGTGCTAGAGAAAGGAGGGCTTTTTTTTTCACATATACCAAAGGTTGAAGTAACATTGGGTAACAATATGAAACCATAGGGGTTGAGGTAGAGAGGTAGAGAGGTCAGTAGGGGAGGAGTCCAGGGGTTCTCTAAAGACATGGGTCTTGAGTCTCCTTGGAGAGATGGGTACCCAGATAGCAAGCGGATCTGGGCCATATACAGGCCAGATCTGGCCCTTGTGGCTTAGTTCCGGCCCATATATGGCCCAGAATCATTACACATCCGCTTGCTATCTGGGTAGTGACTGCTGTCTTGACAGTGGTGAGAAGCTCATTCCTCCATTGCCGTGTCAAAACAGCGAAGAGCTCAGTGATCCCGGCATGCTCATAGAGAGAGCACCAGGGCAGCAGTTCAATTCAGTTTAATAAAATATATCTCGTATACAAAACACAGACATCAGATAAGTAGCTGAATAACAGTATCATACTGTGACAGCTATTACAGGCTGTAGAGTAGATTAAAATCGAGATGAAATGGTTGGTCAGGTCAGGAGAGCGAGTGACAGGCCTGGTACTCTGTGCTCTGTAGTAGAAGCATCATTTACTGTACCATGTCCATAGATAATACATTCACCGCACACTAAAAACTCTTCAAATTGACTTATTCTTTTCATATTCTAATTTTTAGCAAGTGAAAATCGTGGAGCAAGCTCAGCTGAATGATATACTGTAAACACATGCACATACCTGGTGTATTTGAGTGACTTCCAATCTGAAATCCTCATCAGACAGTTCTTCCTGAGATAAGAGAGAAGATAAAAGAAATTATGAAATGTACAGCAGAAATGTTAATAATGCACATGTGACAAGACTTTACCATTATTTTATTACCAATTATATCATTACCATTGGTTTAATCATAGTGTTAGACTCTTAATCTTAGACCTACTGGTAAGCACAGCGTTTGATACGGCTGAGGATGATTATCCTAATCAATCATCTTAAAAAGTTGGTTGGTCTTTCTGACTGTGCTAAATTGGCTCAGAACATACATCAAAAAGAGAGTGGTTTACGCCAGGCTTGGAGAACATGTGTCTGAGAAACATGACATCTGCTTTGGGGGTTGCACAAGGGAGCTGCCTTGGTCCATTACTATTCTCACTATACATGCTGCCACTCAGGGATATCATTAGAGGGCACAATGTATGTTTATGTGGATGACACCCAACTGTACATCCTGCTGAACCAAGTGATGCTGCAGCTATAGACTCCATTACTCTGTCTCTTGGCAAAAAATAAATGGATGAGCAATAATTTAAAACGAGGACCAAACCGAAATCCTACTAGTAAGCCCTAAAAAAAAGAGAAATGCTATAATAATTTGGGGGAATTTCATCCCTGGATTAAATCTGAGGTTACAAGTCTCAGTGTTATCTTAGATTCAGATTTAAACTTGAAGTCCCACATTAAAAAGGTGATGAATACTTCATCTTCCCACCTTAGAAACATACTGTAGCTATTGTACGTCCAGTTTCAATAATGGTTAGCATACTGTATCTCAATCGACCTCAGAACCAACTAAGGGCTTCAAAATTCATCTTCAATGATGTGTTTTAACTTTTAGAACAAAACGTACTCTATTCTGGGAGTCTCTGTTAAACACAGACCTTATTTTCAGCTTTTTTCGCGACTCCCATTCATTTCTCCCATAGGGATTTAGAACTCGGAACCAAATGGCGGCGATGCTAACTTCTCAGCCTACAAAATGATGACATCACTTCACCCCTCTGTGCTTCACCACATGCTGTCTGGGTCTACTGTAGTAGTGCTGGATCGCGTCGCACTATGTGAGACCCGTAGGTGTGTTTGTCCCGGTTCACTTCAGAACAAGAAAGACTGACTTTGCCTAAGTGATAAATTGACATGATGTCTGTGACTGCTGTGACATGCGGCTGCATCACAAGCTCCTCTGTGGCTCCTGTGGATGAGCAGCTGGCAATGTGAATACCAGACAACAGACTGGACATTCATGCATTACCCTGCTGAGTCAGCAGACTATGTTTCAATGGAACTTTTAGGCATCAGGTGGTTGTGTGTGTGTGTGTGTGTGTGTGTGTGTGTGTGTGACTAACTACCTTGTGACCACTCATTCACTAGAGAAGTACAGCCATACAAAATTCCAATGCAATATGGTTGCTAGATGAGTTGTCTATCTAGGCACAAAATGTACAGTAAGAAAATTTTCTAAAAGCTTAAAAAGTTATTCTAAAACAAACTTTTTCCATTATAGGAGTTTCGCCAACACAATATGTAACTTCTCAACGTCTTAGTGTATGAACATGTGTGGAAGGAGAGATGGACATAACAATACTGCTGTCCAGTGAGAAGCATCATATAGAGATCACACACAGTAGTTTTACTATTCCAGACAACTTCTCTACAGTGGACTATGACAGTCTTGTGACACACAGGAAATCATTTTAGTTTGTTACATTCTCAGACCAAATTATGCAAAGAAACACAATAAATATCAAAGGTTTGGCAGAAAACTAGACCATCAACAGATCACTAGGCCTCAGAAAAAATAAAAAATGAAATGAAAAGAAGAAGTCAATCTGACCATATCTGTACCTTAGCCCTAACCCTCTCCCATGAAATTCAAGGAAATGGTCTGTAAGTTTCTATAAGTGATGAGAAGTCATTGTTTTAATTGTTGCCACAATGCTTGTTTCTAATATGACTAGCTTATATTACAGTATGCTGTAGGCTAGTCGTAGACTCCAATCTTGGAACAGAGTATTATCTGTCATTTTCCAGATTCATTTAAGTTAGAATAAGTTGAATCCCAAATGTCTCTGGCTCTAATAAAAGCCGTGGTGTTGTTCCATACTCCTCTGTAAGGACAACAATGGTGTTTGTCAGACAAGCCATGCATGCCTGGGCAACACTGAGGGCAAACAGCCTTGCTATACATGCTAAACAAAGCACAAGCCACCCCTAACCCCGCCTACCCAGCTTCAGCAGAGGCTCCATTCCAAACTGAACACATGATCCCTTCTCCTCTACCTCCAACAGGAATCAACTGCACTTATCTGAGGTGACAGCATGAGTGTAAAAATCATGGGACCACCTTGATTAATTTGGGAGATCTACACATAGTACATCATTTGGCATGACACTATTCATAACACTGTTCTAGTTGACAACTGCTGATGCCCATTATGAATAAGCATTCAGGTTCAATTCAAAGTTCAGCCAAAATATCAACATTATTGGGGTTAGGATAAGAGGGTGAGGTGGGGAGGTTGGGCAAGATTGTTGGGAAAAAAAACAAAATGTCAACTGTTACCTTTAATTACAAAAAAAAAAAGTCTATGTATCCAAGAACTAAACATTAATGTAATTAGATCTGAATACTAAGTTCTTACTGTAGTAATGACAGTTGTACTGTAAAAGAAGCAGAACAACTCAATGTTCCTTCTGCCTTCTTTTATCCAGCCAGCTCTGATTCTCAAGGCCAAAGGGGGGGTTTCAGTTTGGAATCTAGCCCAGTCTGGGGCCCCGACGAAGTTGAAGGGCAAGGACATTAGATCGACCTGTGTATCCGTGTCTGTGCATCTCTCTGCGTCCTACACATGTTGTCCCAGAGCTCACCACCAGAGGGGCGCTGCCACAATTCAATTGTCTATTTCCAAGTATATTTTGCTTTGTACAGTGTAATTTGTCTAGTATAGGCTACTCAGGAAGCCGTCAATTTTCTAAATCCACAGAGAACATAGCTTGTTTAGTAGCTAGTCAACAGGATGATATGGTGAGGCACGAGCGAAAGATACACAAAATCATTTTAATACACAGGCACTAATTAACTCCAAACTGCTCAAGACAAGTCTAGCTAGATTCTCCAGGTATACTGTGCACCTGTTTCTAAGGGCTGTGGTCCCAAAGCGTGCCCTCTCAGGGGCCTAAGCCTTGAGTAATTACAGGTGAGTGGAACATGATTGTCTCTGATGAGGTCCTATTGTTCAGTCCCCAGTGCGTCCTCTCTTGACCTTAGATCGTCCTTTCACTGCCCTCTCAAAATGAGCAACTCAGGATTGGAGCTCCTACCACCGCTGCAGAACACATACAGCTCACAGGCCAGAATCCTCAATGATGATCATGACACGGGATACTGTTATATGTTTTAAGGTTGGTTTTACTGTACTGTAAATGTGTTCAAATGATAGTTTTGCTGTGTATAACAGTTTCAATTTCTCAATGTAGTTTAAAAGGGAACACCTTCATTTTTGATGCTGATTTCCCACGTTTCCCAAATATTATACACCATTGTCTGATTGTCAAAGCCTTCACTGTGTCATTAGTTACATTACATTAGTGATTGTGTGACCTTCTTCATCCATAGTCCCGTTCATTCTCAAAATCTTTACGTCTTTTTGAAAAGCCAACTGTATTATGGACACCTGGATGGTCACAAATGCAAACCTTCCTTAAATGAGCCTGTAACAGCTTATTCCCAGTCTTTACCTTGTAGACTGTAATAGGAAATTCAAATCTGTTTATTCTCTGATCAAGACATTAGTCATAGGAAATATTGAGTTTGGTTCAGATAGACTACTGTCAATAAAACAAGGCCCTGATTTCAATGACGTTAGCTCCCAGTTGCTTTGATCTGAAGGGAACATCCCCTGTGGCCCAGCTAGGTGAGATCTGGTCTACAGTAGGAAAATCCACATGGAGTAGAGGGGATTACTCCCCCACTTCAGCTCTGTCCTCTGGTCCTAATGTTGATTCAAACTGTTGTCTCTTTTGTTATATGCTTCCTGTACTATTCCTTTTGTGTAATCACATGCTTTCCTGAGGCTCCTCCTGTAACGCCCATTCCATGACATCAAATGGTGTTTTTAGCCGATCAGCTTCAATTTCCGGTTTTCCGGCCTGAGAGTTTGAATAAAATGGTGTGTTCAGGAGATCCAGGGGGCTTTCTAGAAACCTGGGTGTTTCTCTCCAAAGACCCGTTTTGCAAATCGTATTGGAAATAAAGAAACCAGCTTTGGACTTGCAAAGGTGAACCTCGGCATTTCAACTACTCATTCTTAAGCATTAGAATAATTCCCTTAACAAGGCCATGATTTTCAGCATGTGGTATTTTAACGGGGCGGGTGAAATCGTTAACTCTCAAATTTTGGTAGCCTATGTTTTCACACACTCCCCAATGACATGTGTCTGAATGGTGCAGTGATTCTATTCATAATTTAGAGAGTACCACAGGTACACTCCGACTAAAGCAAGCAGCATTTTCTAAGTCATGGACGTCAACAACAATTAGGCTACATGTTAAGTCAGGTTTCCCTTTGGTAAGTGAAATGCACTGCGGCTGAATGCTGACCTGTGAGGATAGTCACTCACCGGCGGAGGGTTGTCGATGGTGTTCTGCACTGCAGCAGACAGGCCCTCCTTCATCATACAGGTGAGGCTGTAGAACTCATGCTGCTGGTCGATCTCAAACAGGCCCAACAGTTTCCACTGCTGCCTCAACCCCCCCCACATCCGCCTCTTCACTGTGCGGGAGCACTGTCGAGACCCCGAGGCCCTCGCGGCCCCCCCAGAGATCTCCACCTAGAACACACACACACGCACACGCACACACACACACACACACACAAAGACACACACCTCAAAAAACGATAGTTCTCGCCATCCAGTAATACAGCAGTAACTTAAGTTGGCCAATGTGAGGTAGCTTTACTAGCAAGGATCAATAACTGTTGTTGCTGTGCAGTGTGCACTGTCCGACATTTAAAAAAGAAAAGAAAAGTGGCCTAGGCCTATAGCTGTGGCACCCTGAAACCCCCCCACCCCCCACCCTAATAGCCTCAGAGAGTGGAAGCTTTTAGTGGCTTTATGATTAACTGGACAAAATAGCACTCCAATGTTTGCCACAAGCAAGTTGAGGGTAAGTCAGGTCAGAATCATATACCCCACCCACAGGAGGCTATAAATATGACCCTATGTTGATCATGGATCAACCGACTTGTCTCCTTGACAACAGATAGAATAAAGGGAGAAGTTTTTTTAAAAGCATGTCGCTCTTTATTCAGGCATCGACGCAAGCCTGTTATTTAAAAAAAATAGGCCTATATTTAAAAAAATATTTTAAAACGATCACCCTTTATGTATTGCTGATTGGCAATGGACGCAATCTGCTTATCAATAATAGGCCTACTGTATGTTTGGGAAGTCTCCCTAGCTGTGTCAGATCTATGTTAGGACACAATTAAAATGGCTGGTTCTTACATTAATGTGACTATGCACTTCCTGATCAAATTGATTTGTCATCACACTACACAATTGGGCTATAATAATCCGTAACTTGCATCATAAACTGGTAAACTGGTTCTACATTTAGCATTTTCAGGATCGTCACAGGCAATTATTGAATAAGACCTAGATCCTAAGGATGATGTCCATATTTGCCTATTTAATTGGATTTCACTTTCGTAGGCTATAAATACAGGCTATAGTGGCCTGTCATTTGCAGTTGGTGGCAAATACACCGATGAAGTTAATCACTCGCGCATGAGAAAAGCATCTAAATATTGATCGCAGAAAGGAACATATTTATAGTCGTTCTACACTGAGCATGGACATGGGAAGGCTAGATAAAATTACATCATGCCAAAACACTTGCCTCAGTTTGAGTCATCGAAACCGATCCTCTCTGGTCCACTCTCTTCGGTTCGAGCGTTCAGCGCGTTCTTTTCATCCTCGATTCAAGCTTTTGAATGCACGCTAGCGGCGATGTAGCGACAGTGCGGAACCCCCGCCTGTCCTGCAGCAAGATAGCGTTTATCTCTGCGTACAGCCCATTGCCTCGTTTACGTTTGTGACGAGCTATTTCCAACTACCGAATCGTTCAGTTGTTGGTTTCAATATTTGTGTCTAATTTTGAAACCAACAATTCAAATAGACTAGTTTTTCGGTGCAGATCACTCTCGAATGTGGTCTGAAGTAGCCTAGGCTAGCCTATATAGAATACTTATAGGTCTATAGCCTATGATTTATACGCCAACAGCAACAAATGATTGCTTGATTCTTAAATTAACTAGATTAAGGCTTAATCTAGTTGAATGCCAGTTGCAGGCGCCAACTTCTGACACCAATGCAATGTTGGCCAAATAACTGGGTCAGAGACTGAATCCTCGGTTTATTGCACATCTAAGAAACATTGAACAATCTCACACAACAGCCTGTTGTTGAACTCACACATTAAGAGATCGAATGTCTCACACAGACATTTATAAGCACCCCCCCCCCCCCGGGTAGGCCGGCTGACCTCTCAAATCAGAACTCCATTAAACCAGGGTCGCTACAGTACTATATAAATAAACTAATAACTAAATATACACGCACCTGTGGCCAATAAGAGTCAGATACAGTATATAAGGGCAGCTAGCCCAGCAATCTTATCCTAGCTAAGCTTTCAGTGAGCAGGCTGGGGTTTAGCAAAGGCTCTGTGGGGCTTCGCTCCACTCATAGAACTGGGTAGAAGGTTCAAGGTAGTTTTATTTGTCACATGCAGAGATACAGAGTAAACGTGCAGTGAAATGAAGGAAGTGTGCTCAAGTCATTGTGCTAAAAACAGTAAGATACAAGAAGATGAATAACAATAGGACAAAGAAACAGACAAGGATAAAAGAGATAAAAAAGAGGAGGTAGACAATAATAAAAGTATCAGACTTTACACTAAAGTGCAAATGTAAAAAAAAAAATCTGAACTATACACTATGCACACAGTACTACTTAAAGTAGCCTACAACAGATGCCCAAGTCATGTTCAGTGTTCATGTGTGTTTCTGTGTGTGTGTGTACGTAACCATTAAGCTCCGCCCCACAGGGCTCGCTCCTTAATGGCATAAGCGGAGCGACACGACCGCATCAGACACTCTTGCTGAACCCATATAAACTAGAAATGGTAATGAGAGCATAGACCTCCGCCCCTGAATGCATTCCGTGGCTCTGTGTGCGCCAAAACTGAATGGGTTCTAAATTGGCCCGTGCTACACCCCTCCACCGAGCTTCATGAGAAGCGTTTTTGCGTAATCCTAGTCCAAACAATGAATGGAGGTGAATGGGCCTCTGACTTGGACGCGATGACCTCAGAGGCGACGTCCCCCAGTGTTGGCGAAGACAAAGAAGTGTGCCCGATGTATCTACACGGCAGGGTCAAGACGGGCGCAGGCCGGGCAGTCGGGAGACAGCGCCAGGCCGTCTTGGGCGTACTGCCGACCCAGGCACACAAAGTAGTACAGATGTCCTTCTTCAGGGTCGAGGTCGCCGCTGCAGATTCTCTGGAAGACTAGCGATCGGTGGCCGGGGCGCCACCAAGTACACCTTATATTCTGTAGGGCGCCTGACTCTTATTGGCCATAGCTCTGTGTGTTTCCTTTTTTCAGTGAAGTAGCTAGCTATGATTGGCTAAGCCATTAAGGAGCGAGCCCTGTGGGGCGGAGCTCCACAAAATAGAGCCCCCCACAGCCCAAGACCAATTCAGAGTGGTAGCTGACCACCTCAGTGTCACTCATGGTAAATGGACTGCACTTATATAGCGCTTTTCCAACTTAGCGGCACTCAAAGCGCTTTACAATACACACACATTCACACACCAATGGCGGTAGCTGTCATGCAAGGTGCTAACCTGCTCATTGGGAGCAATTTGGAGTTAGGAGTCTTGCTCAAGGACACTTCGACATGTGTACAGTTGGAGCTGGGATTCGAACCACTGACCCTTCGATCATTGAACGACCCGCTCTACAAACTGAGCTACAGCCGCCCCACTCAGACACGATCAGGACATTCTGATATGGTATTTGAAAATAAAAGCCCTATACAGTACATATAATAAATGAGCCATCTTTCCTCAAATTTCTGATTGGCATTAAAAGGAAACCTCCCAGCCCAAGACCAATTCCACTTTGCAGTGGGCCACCCCCAGGTCACACAGACTATCAAGACATTCTGATGTGGCATTTCAAAATAAAAACCTATAAAAGGTACCTTGTGAAATATTAATACTTACGTACAGTAGACCTACTTCATGACCAAAACTGACCTTAAAATCGCCCAGTTATAGGCTACGTTATTTACAGAAATTACTGCTTTATCCAACTTCAACTTGCAGATGTAGTTGTGTGGACAATGACATAAGATAAAAAGTCAAAACCTTTTAAAAATATTTATTCCAAAACTAGACAACTTTGCAGCCCAGATATGATGCTTCATTTTACCTCAAAATACAGTATCTCACACAGAAGTACATCCCACATTTGCTTAACAGTGAAATCCTGAACAGGTCTGGTAGCTATCTTTTCACTCCATTTTATGGAGTTAGTAATTCTCACACTTTTTATTTTTAGACCTTTTCTATACCTTTATCTAACAGGGAACACAAGTATTGACTCATCAAGGAGACAATCGGCCCTTGAGGACCATTATAATATCTGTAGCTTATCAACATCAAGTTAGTTCTGAAAGAACACAGGATTAGATGATCATATGAATTTAGCAATTATTAGCTCATAATTTCTTTCAGTCACCTGGAAGGTTTTGTCAGCTGTTAAAGAGATGTAAACTTGCCATAGTCCAGACTTGTTTTTGGTTTGGAATGTTGATGATGATGTTGGATCCAGTACGGATCTAGAGAAGCTACCGGAACATTGATGCAAGTTCTAGGATATTATTTTTGACCCGTTTAGTTGTGTCTCTGACATTATTAGCCTTTGGTTTAGTCCACCTTCTTGGGCTTGCGATTCTTCCAGGTGACCACACCAATAAAGATACCTGCGAAGAAGAGAGAATAATAAGGGAATAATCTGTTTACAAGATTGAATCATCTGATGTCCCACAGTCCTGTGAAGATTAATCAAGAAACAGTCAGGATAAGCAGAAACAAGGTTATCTTTACAATAATACTACAAAGATTTTATTAAGGCACACGTATAGCCAATCATTTGTAGTGCATGTACAGTATGTGAGTGTCTACCTGTGAGTATTTTGTAAGGGCTTAACATTTCTTTGACAATCAGTGTTAGGCTACATAAAAAGAGGGTCATTCCATTTAATTTTTAAAAATGTGGGTGGACTAATAGTGCATGTACACCAGGCAGCGTGACTTTTCATTGTATTGCTTGGTTGCTGGCTTGTGGGGTTTCTTGAGGACATAAGAAGGCCACTATGCCAAGTTTAAGTTAATATCTCCTTTCTGTAACCATCTGGACTCTAGGTGGTAGCAAAGTGTAGAGATAGCAGATTACTCTCAAGTAATCTGTGTTCCCAGAAGCTCTTGCTGCGGCACCTCTGAAGTCACACTATCTGAATGTATGTTGTGAAGTAAAGGTCAAAAGAAATATAAATAGTAAAATAAAGTTACCTATAAATAGTAAAAAAAAACAAAAAAAACACTTATGTAGCCTACAGTTGCAGGTATAGGTAACTTGCTTCCATCTGGCAGTGCCTTGCTCCCATTGGGGATCTTCAAACTGTGGTTTCTCTAAAACAACAAAGTCTCTCTATGCCTGCTATTTCAGTGGACCACTCACCTATACAGAGTAGCAGTAGCAACGCTGCAATCCCAGGTAGAATAACAGAGTATTCCCGCGGGATAAAAAACTTGTGGATGATGTGGTCACTATCCACAAAGGGCTGAAAAGTACACAAGCTCACATCAGTATAGTATGTCATCAGTGCTGCTTAACTACTAAAACTAGGACCAGTGTTTTTATATTTTATAGTAGTACGGGCAAATATGCTTTAAAATGATATTACTGTACTTGTAACTGCACATTTCTGTGCTGTACATACCAAAATGATGACCCAGATTGTGTAGTATGTGAACAGCAGGAGGCTGAAGCCAACCAGGCCCATGCCAACTGCTTGGTCTGTCCCCGTCGCCTTAAACACAAAAGTGTACAATCGGAAGGTTGAGGAAATGAGTTGCAATAGGTAGTGTTACTTCCGGTCAGATTCTATAGCTACCTCTGGCTCTACGCTATGCTATCCCACAACCACGTAGCACAGCTAACTAACGTTAGCAGCTTGGATAGCTAAGCAGCTACGCCAGCTACACTTAGCTAGCTAATGCATTTAAACCGAGAAATACATACAATACAAGTAATCGGGGAAAGTGTTTGACCCTCTTCAGTATAGCTTGGAATGATAGTGGAAACTAATTTAGGCACCATTCAAATAGACATAGCCTATAGGCTAACTGAGTTAGCACTAGCTAGCTAGCCAACTTCCCAGCCTCTGACTGTAACGAACAAACGAGTCTACGCAAGAAAACAAAGGTTTCAACAAGAAGGTTGGATGTAAAAATGGCCCACTGCATACTACCAATATTAATTTAAGCTAGCATAGCTAACTAACAAAATAACGTAGTGCTACTGGCGACCTCACCATACTGACGTAGATTGTTTTGAGTTTGAACCACTTCCTGTAAAATATTTGCTCATTTGCGAGGATCAGGACTGCGCAGTCGGTAATGCACTGATGTGCTTAATAGTCGTTTTAAAGAAGGCCTGAGTTCGAAAGGGACTCATATAATAATAACAAGGCAAAATACACGCCATATTGATGTCTTCCATTTGAAAACGATATTTCTATTTTCCAGGAATGATTGAGTCTTTGCTTTTACCTCCGCCCATTAGGCCTATTCTCCGCGCAGGCCGGAGAATAATGTTTTCGGTCGCGTGTGTGATGGGTGGTTCTGTTAGTTAGTTAGTTTGTTAGTAAGCAGGAATACGCAAAAACTACTGAACCAATTTTCATGAAGTTCGGTGGAGTGGTGTAGCATGGGCCAAGGAAGAACCCATTAAATTGTGGAGTGCCTAGAGACAGGGTTTGGACTAGGGATGCCACAGTTCTCGGTATTATATTGTACTGTAGGCTACTGTATGCCATCCACAGTTTAATGTGCACTTGTGAATTACGTGTTTTCGGTTGACTACTTACCATGCATTTCTACCTGCCGAATTGAAGCCTCTCCCCGCGAGTACATTATCAAATGGGATTTCTTTTTGACCCACACAATCTATGACCACTTTAGAAAAAAGCTCTTCCACTACAGGCACAGGAGTCATGGGAGCTCCACTGACTTTCTGATGAGGTTTCCCTACCAACTGACAAAATTGCCAGGAGTGGCAAAAAGCTACCACATCTTGATTGAGTTCAATAGAAGAGTCTCATATATATTATTAAGTAAAAACTAACAAATTATTAAATGCAAACATGCTCTAGTGAAATTAAATTGGTCACTAAGGTCGCATCACCAGGATCTCTAATTTGTCAACATAATCTTCGTCGGTTCTTAGCGAAGGCATGTGAACCCCTTAGAATGTTGAACATTTTCCATCCAACTTTTGTGCAGTTGGTGCAGTTTACTCCTTGTCATCTCGGTTTTGTATTTGTACACACCTAAAAGTTTGGGAGCTTGGCTGCTTTCTAGCCCCTGGTTGCACGCGCATCTCTGTGACGATGGCGCACATAAACCAGTCTATATTGATATTTGCCAATAGCCAATAGTGATGGCCGGAGGCCATCATTTCAAAAAGTGAGTTCAAGAGAGTTCAAGATTCCCACCAGCTTTATTTTCCCCAGTACACTTTTTCAATAGACATTTACCGTACAATCAATAGGAAACATTCAAATACAGTATGTGTACAAATATAATTCCAACTCTTCACACCTCACTGCTCCAATTCATCTTAAGAGCAAAATAAAAGATGAGGATAAGAAAACTTAAGTAAACTGCCTTTAATGCGTGTGTAAAATAAATATCTCAAAATAATTCTGGAAAATAAGAAAAATAGAGCTATTTCAATAGTGTTCTATTGATACAATTAGCTAACTTTTTATTTTTTACAATAATAATCTGTCTAATATATTTATCAATATTCTTATCAGAGTAAGATTATCTGGGTGAAAGTCTGTGAGAGTTGTGTGCATAGATTCAATCCCTTTACGTAGACATACAGAAAAGATAAACAATTGAAATCAATAAAATGTTTAGTAAAGTTAGTTGTCCATACTGTATCTATGTGCTGTTATCATGAACGTCAAGGTTTCACATGGGGCCGTAGCAGTATATATAGCCTAGTATATTCCGTTTGCAGAATCTCTACACTGCTGCTATTATATATTTGAAACTGCTGGTTCTGGTAGATTCCCCACCAGACCTCTGTTGTGATTGAAATTCATACAGTAAATCCAAAATGTGTTTCAAAGGTTTGGAGATGTGCACCTTTGTCTGAGAACATCTGGTGATCACTAGGATAGTCACCTGATGTCCAATTACAGTAAGGTTCTCTACTAGACACAGTAGAGGTGATATCGGGGTGATTTGATGAGAAGATCTAACACATCATTCATATTTCATATAATAATTTAAATTCATGACACCAGAACCCAGATTTTCAACATTTAGCTTGTTTTAGAAGGCTGCTTAGCTGTCTTGCTAGTGGACAGTATGAGACATGGATTTTTGCATCAAAACCAAAAAAAGGTAAAAAATTACCTCTAATTGTTTGTTTCACTCACAACATGAATCTGGTAGTCAACACAGATTGTACAAAGTGCCTGGAATAGTCAGAAATGTCAGGATCCTTTTGCTACACTCCCAAGTACAAAAGCGAGCTAAATGTTGAAATATTGGAGAGACCATTTAAGATATAAAGCTACTCTTTTTTTGTTAGAAAGTCACAGGTTACAGACTATCAAGTATGTAGAAAAATCGAACATAAAATTTCAAAATACACAAGCCCTCTTATAGAAAACAGTAGAGAGGAACTACCAATGACTGAATCTTTAGTGTGTGAATACAGTACAGTACTGTACGGTTGAGACCATAAACTACAGTATCTATTCCGTTAACTTTGAAGCTCAATGCCATAAATTTTGCCATATACTGTAAGAGCACGATTTTCCAATACATTTCCATTGCATACAAAAATGTAAACCAGCCTGCTGGTTTGAAAATATAGAAACATATAGAAAGTTTTATGCAGAATAACTGATCATCTGTAAGGATTCACACGAAGAAAAAGTGTAACATAGACAAAAAGGAAAGATAGTTATTTCACTGTAAAAGAAGCTCGTGTTTTACAGATGGCCTACATCACACACTGCTACAACAGAGGTGAAGGGTCCTTGTATGATCAGTTTGACATCAAAATAATTGGATGTCTAGTTTTCCCCATGCATGTTAATGCAATTAAAAGGATTTTAAGCTTATGCATTCAATGAAAAACACGTTTAGAACAGTAAAAGTGTCTGTTTTGTTTTTAGCAGGTAAGAGGTCAAGAGAATGAGACAAAGAGTCAAATTATTTTAGCATTAAATTGGTCCTACATACAGTATTTACTTAAATCTGTCACAGCTTTTATAAAACAGAAACAATGTTGGCCAATTATCATACATATACCAGCTCAAAATCCTTTGTCTACTGCTGTGTAGGTTTTGACTTTGAAAAGGCCCAAAATTAGATAAGACTCAAAGATAGAAATGAAAGACAGAAAAGCTGCTATTGCAAAAAGCTGCTATTGCACAGAGGAATTTGCCCCAATTCCCTTAAGAACCCACAAAAGACAGACAAAGATCTAAAACACAGCTTCTGCAAATGACCCATTTTCCTGATTTGAACTTTCAGGTCAAATTAAATAGCATTGGGGAAGTCAGCCAGCTAACTTTAGAAAATAATTCTAAAACATTTTTTTGCTAATCTCATAAAATTGTCAGACATTCTGAATATTGTCTTCAGAAATGTGGATACCTGACAGGCTTCCGACAACATTAAGTACTTGTATGCCCCATCCTTAGAATGGAGTTGAATTCACTGACCTCAAACTGAACTGTGATGAAAAACAGTACCGCAAAATTATCCACACATTTCTACCGAGACAGGCACATGACTAAGACAGAAACACCCCGTCTCTTGTTCGAGAAAATATATAAAAAGGAGTTTAGACAGCCTTTATTTTACTTCCATAGTCACCAAACCAGCTGGTGAGATTAAGACTGGCGTCTCATATGAAGGACTTCAGTCTGACTCAAGGATGAAATCAAGAGCCAAGACTAGGTCTAGACTTCACCTGTGCAAGGTGATGACAGAGGATTGTTAACCATCCAGTATGTAGTGTATGTATGCTTACATATGGCCAGCCATATGTGTTCCACTTTGTCTCTGCTATATGTATTTACTGTAGATATAACAGGGTGTGACATCTTAAGCTTGGGGTTCTTTTAGCTACACAGTTAACTTGACTCCAGGTCAAGTATTATATTTGGGAGCCTTGGGGTTTGTGGGATTGTAGGTGACCTCACACTGAACAGTGTGCATGTAAGTTTCACTCCTGGCACCTTTTCATGTATCCATTTAGTATTAGTGGTTTGTTATCATGTCTTTCTTGACTTCAAGCACTGCCCTGAATTGAATCGATACAGTATTTGTTTTACGAGGGCTGCGTTCAAATTCAGCGAATAGGGATTAACGTTTTTGGCGAACATGTTTTTGAACTTTGAACGATTACATTTGAACGGCGAACCCTTCTGTGATCAACGATGATTTTGTGGATGATATATTTTGGATGTATTCCCGCTAGTACAACCTCATTTAACATTAGTTAGAAGTAAAAGGGCCTCCGGTATTCAATTCATTCATTCAATCATACAATTACATTTCCCTCAGTCCAGCATCTATTTTTGTTCACTGCAAACTACCTTTTCAGACCGTTCACTTATGTTTGCAAATGTTTGCGGTACAAAGCTAACTGAATTTTTTTTAAAATAGTTTGCAAACGTTCGTGAACCTTTGCCATGTTCGCTGAATTTGAACGCACCACTGATGATACCTATCGCTGTTATACACACCGAATACATAACTGTGGTACAAAATGAATAGAAAATAACCACAGTTTAAACCTTTATGTTCCTCATCACTGGTGTGTGATGAGGCAGCTTAACCTATGCAAGGATCTTTTCTTGCTGTAATTCAGTGTTGCACTACAATTCCCATGATGCAGTGGTTTTCTAGTTCTCTTTCAAGTAGTTTACACAAACCTATCTCCAATCAAAGGACACATATATAAAAGCTTCTTGACTCATGGATTAGTTATAAGTTACACCTCCCACCACCTTTAAGTAAATATCTTAGTTGAATATAATATCAAAGGGTTAAATCTGTCGTATAGTGGACATGGACGACAGCTATATGTGCAGCAGACACATTCATAATCACACAACCACATAACAGTTGGACATAACCATGTTCAGCAGACAAGTCTTTAGTGTGTCTTGTGTTTCTCCTCCACCAGCGGAGAGAGAGAGCCGGATGGACAGATGGAATGAAGAAGAGATGGAATGACGGAGAGAGGGAGGCGGAGAGCTGTGTGACAGCATCAACGGCACTAGTGGCTCTCGATCACCACTGGCTCAAAGACCCCAGCTGTCACCCTTGAGGAAGCGGGAAGAAGGAAATGTTGTCATATACTCTCACACCTGTTAGAACATCAGAAAGTCAACACTTGCGTCTTCACTTTGTACTGCTCTGTACTGAACACATTTTAGAACCTACACATCAAAACCTACGCATGCACACACACGCACGCGCATACACACACACACACACACACACACACACACACACACACACGCACGCACACACATATCAACATAACCAGACTAACCTGTTTCCTAGCTGTACCCCACTGAGGGCTGTGGTCCCATCCCTGCTGACAAACAGTCTCAAGTTGCTGTCTGTGAGTGGCAGAGAAGAGAGAAGGACAAGGGTAAGAAAACAGAGAGAGAGAGAGAGAGAGAGAGAGAGAGAAATGCGCAGTGGGAGAGGTGAAGAACAAGGTGAGAGAATGTGATCACCGATCAACACAATCCACATTATTTATCTCTCAGTATTCTAATAATGAACCTATCCTCTACAGACCAATATGCTTCCCACTCACCTTCATTGTTGCTGACGTCAGCGAAGTTCTGGCTCTGCAGGATCTTCTCCACGATGTCGTCTGCGTCGATGCGCGTGTCGTCCACCCAGGTGGGTTGACTCTCCACAGAGTCCTTCTTCCGCCTGTCAGGGTTAACAGCACCTATGAGCTTCTTAGGCCATCGTACTTGGTAGCTATGATGCAGTATACATCTAATGTATGGTTCTTCTCATACTGGCTGAGCCAAATATAGGATGCCTCTTTTAAGAATGAAGAAAACACACAACAAAAAAAGTTTATGACAAAGAGTATGCATAAAGGGGTGTGTGTAGGGGTATTGGGTGAGACAGTCATACATGACTGTCCATGTGTAGAGGTGAGTGTGTTCATACATGTGTGTACGCTGGCACGCCCAAGCGTGCGTATATGTCCATCCTTACCTCGAGGGTCTGTTTGAGAGCAGGACTGGGCGCGGGGGTCTCGGCGGCCTCTCCGGTTTGCTGGCCGGCTCGCTCTGGGGTTCGGAGGAGGGGTACTGAGTCGGGGTGGACACCCCCCCGGAGGTGCTGCTGCTGGTGGAGGTGTTTCGGCGGTGGGTCAGATCGGTCAGGCTGGAGGAGTGAGAGTGCTCCGTACTGTAGCCTAGGTGGGCAGAGCAGGACATGCGGTCAGGGAGGACTCCTGTGGATTCAGTGAAGTTTGATCGCCCCCAAAATGGTCATTACTAGCTGATTATAAGCTACACAGGAAACATCCGTGAACACGCGTACCAATCTATTTCATCGACACTACACTATACGCAGAAATGACACACGGTTTGCCCACTCACACAAACCCATACCGTACATATTACAGTTTATCTGCCAATTATGTGAAGCACAATACAAATAGCTAATAAAGTCTTTGCTCTGACTCAGATGTGTGAGTGTGTGTGTGTGTGTGTGTGTGTGTAGGCATGGTGCCCTTTCTTACACATGTTCTACGTCAAACTCAACATTGTTAATCCATAACCTCACTTCCACACACCCCTTCACATCTATCACTCAAAGTAAGTCCAGGCCTTATGAGCCGATTCGAGTCAGTAAACTCTGAGAAAGTTGAAGCCCTGACTTGTGTAAGGATGTGAAAATAAATAGGTAGAAAAATGACCTGATATTTTGCTCTGCTGGCTGGCGTAGCTGGAATTGCGTGAGTGTCCCGTGTGGAAGACCTCGTCTGGGCTGGACATGCTGGGCTCCAGCTCCTCAGGCAGGCCTGGAGAGAGACAGAGAGCGGTCCTGTCTGGTGAGACCTTGAGGTGACGACTATGAGACCTTTAATCATCAGAGCAGCATATTCCTCTCATACCAGAGTGGAGAGGAGCGGGTCTGGGTTTGAGTGGCCGTCCCGTGGTGATGCCCCCTGCTGGCAGGGGGTTGGCGTCGGTGCCCTCGCCCTTACAGTCCAGCTGCAGGAAGGGGTCCTGGCCAGGGATGGAGATGGACTTGGCCGTGCTGGGGGGCCTACCGGTCAAAGGTCAAATACAATTAATTTTATTTCAACTCCTTTTTCATCAATGGTACTTGTTAGACAGGCATTGTTGTTCACTAGGAAGTAAATGGAGATTAATTCTAACAAAAGGTGCAAATTGTAGTGTTTTAATTTATCAATATGTGTAAAGGAATACTAAAATTAAACATCACATACATCGAAACATGTAAGCAAAAAGGAAACAAAAAGGAAAACTTTCTTTGGATGAGAACAATTCAAGCATCAAGCAGACATTCCCTTTTAGGCTGTTACTCATGGTCAGGAGATGGCGCCATAGAGTAAGTGTGGAAAGAAACTCACGTTTTAAAGCAAGGGTCCCCAGACAGGAGAGTCATACCAATCGTAACCTGAAAATATGAAATATTAGCTGTCACCACTGCCACGTTCCACTGTACTTTGTTAGACCACAACAATATAACAGAATCTATCACAGTATTGTAAGCAGAACTTCTAACTTTGCATGGAAATATGAATAAATGCAATATATAGTCCTATGGTTCAAATCAAATCAAATTGTATTTGTATAGCACATTCATACACAGAGGCAACACAATGCACTTTACTGAGAGGGTTGAACTACAATTTATATAGAAAACCAGTAGAGTTAGAAGTAAGCTGAAAGAGAAGCTAATTATTTGTATCAATTACAGATCCTATTGTAGTGAGAGAGGAGAGAGGGATTGTTTGTGTGTGTGTGTGTGTGTGTGTGTGTGTGTTCCCTACTTTGAGGATAGAGTTGTCCTGGCGAGTGTTCTTAGTGTCGTAACCTTCGAGGATACAGCAGCGCACAGCGGAGCCTGAGCCAGCAAACTCCGCCATGTTGAGGTCAGCAAAGCCCAGCTGGAGGGAGGGAGAGAGAGGGAGAGAGGAAGTGAAAGAGAAAGAGAGACAAAGACAGAGTGAGAGCAAGAGAGAGAGGGAAAGAGAGAACATTTTTTGAAAAATGTATCAGAGAAAAATCTAATCTTAGGCCACAACCTGACACAACCTGTAGTACATACACAAATATTCAGTTGTTGAGTTATGTATGTTCGCTCAATTTCATTGCTTTATACAGTATATGTCACATGGCGGACCTTGGTCAAAATACTATCTGAAATACAGCTGCAAGTGGCAATGAGATGGGGTCCTACGAACTGAAGGAGTCAGATGATATTATTACGGTAACAAAATCCCCAAAACTGCACAAATTACTCTACTCAAATGTCCGGCATGGTAAAATAATCAGAATCAGAATCAGTTTATTTCCATTATATTTTCTGCAACATACTAGGAATTTGCTTTCAGACGAGGTGCATAATATTGACACAACATTGGACAGGGTGTAGGGACGAGACAGGACAGTGCAGAGACAGGACTGTACAAAATGCTAGTGCAAAAATGGGATAAGCTGAGAGAGAAGAACAATATACAAAAGTAGTGTGGTCAATGTATATATGTGTGTGTGGCGTGATGTGTGAGTGCGGTGCGTCCTTTACAAACAATCAGGTCATGTGCACGTGTGTGCACGTGTACAGTATGTGTGTGTGTGTGTGTGTGTGTGTGTGTGTGTGTGTGTGTGGCGTGATATGCGAGTGTGGTACATCCTATACAGAACATTCAGGTCAAGTGCTTTGTTGAAGAGGCTGGTGGCCGTGGGGAAGAAGCTGCTTCTGTGTTGTGCAGACGGGGTCTTAATGGACCGCAGCCTCCTGCCTGAGGGGAGGGGCACAAAGGGATTACGTCTGGGGTGGGAGGGGTCGGCTGCAATCGTCCCGGCCGCCTTCAGGGTCCTGGAGCTGTGCAGGATCAGGAGGGAGGGCTGGTTGGACCAGGAGGGAGGGCAGGTTGGACCAGGAGGGAGGGCTGTTTTGCAGCCGATCACCTTCTCGGCGGATCGGATGACGCGCTGCAGTCTGGCTCTGTCTTTGGCTGTAGCGGCGGAGTACCAGATGGTAAATGGAGGAGGTGAGGATGGACTCAATGATGGAGGTGTAGAAGAGTATAATTTCCTTTGGTAACCCGAATTTCTTCAGCTGCCTCAAGAAGTACATCCTCTGCTGTGCCGTCTTCACGAGGGAGCTGGTGTTTAGTTCCCATTTGAGGTACCTGGAGAGAGCGGCGCCCAGGAAGCAGGAGTCGTCGACAGTGGACACTGGGGTGTCATTCAGTGTGATGGGGGGAGGGGGGCTGGTTTCTTCCTAAAGTCTACAATCATATCTTCTCTTGAGAGCGTTGAGCTCCAAGTTGTTTTGGCCGCACCAGGACAGCAGCTGGTCGATCTCCCACCTGTAGGTGGACTCGTCTCCCTTGGAGATGAGTCCGATGACGGTGGTGTCGTCCGCAAACTTCAGGAGCTTGACAGACTGGTGGCTGGAGGTGCAGCTGTAGGTGTACAAGGAGAAGAGTAGGGGGGAAAGGATGCAGCCCTGGTTGGAGCCGTTGCTGATGGTCTGAGATGTTTACCCAGCTTCTGAGTCCAGTTTTGTCTGACCCAGTAGTTGTCTAGTGCTGTAATTGGTTGATGTGTAGCGGAGTCTCCTCCACTCTTCCCTCCGGACGATCCATTCTAGCATCAACCCTGTAGGAATGCATGACTTTTGGTCTACAAAATGCTACACGTGTCCTTGAGTCGCATCCTTCGGGAGGTGTCCGGGGGTACCGTCAGTCAGTATTGGGACAGCATACTGTATGCTATGAAATGCATAACAGCCGCATAACTGTCATGCATATTCATATTCATGGAGGAATCGAGTCAGTAGTGATCGAGGGGAGTTGAACATTTTCAATGAATGAGAATCGAGTCTCCTTCTACTTCCCTTCCAACCCCCTCCCTCCTATCAGGAACACAGATATGCCATAACATACAGTAATGACATAACCCTAAATATTCATAAATAAACTGTATACTAAATATTTTTCTGTTCATTTCATCTATGACGAGCGCTCTCAATATTTAAGTGAAAGAGATACTGTCATTTCGACAGAAGGCTTTCCAGGATTACACTGAATTAGATCATTCAAATGAGGAATGTGATACTTGGACGATGGCTGCAGCACCACTGAGCACAGATCCAAGTGTTGTCAGCTTTCACAGGAATTTCAACACAGAGCATTTCAAAGTTGCCTGTGGCTAAAATGTGTTGCTGTTTCGCTAGCTACAAAGAGCCCATTTGAAGTCATGTGGCCATCCCTCACACACACGGACATGAGTGACGAGCTTACACAAAACCACATCGGACACTTGAACCAGAGTGAAACTCAAATATTGTTTCCTTTCAAGGGCTTTGTACCATTAAACAGACCAACTAAAATGTATTTGTATAAAAACACTTAAAAACACTTGTGGTGCTCAGAGAGACACATCCGCTCATGAATGCATTTGGTGGCTCTGTGCGTGCGCACACGCAAGTAAGCAGGACATGTTTGCTATTGCTGCATTTGTTAGGTCTTTCCTTCCTTAGAGCTTTATGCCAGTCCTGCTTCAATTCCCCCTATTGACAATGAATGGGGGCAATTTTTGGCTCCCCCAGTCTAAAAAATGAATGGAGGTGAATGGCCGGCCATGTTTGGGCAGCTTGTGGACCCACCCCCTGATTCCAATCCACTCCAAAATTGAAAGGGGGTTCTAAATTGGCCCATACTACGCCTCTCCAGAGTTTCATGAAAAGCGGTCTGATAGTTTTTGCATATTCCTAGTCCAAAAAATGAATGGAGGTGAATGGTCGGCCCGGCCGTGTTTGGGCGGCTCGTGTCCGCCACGTGATTCAGATCTACTCCAAAATTTAAGAGTTCTATGTTGGACCATGCTACACCCCTCCTCCAAGTTTCAGGAAAATCGGTCTTGTAGTTTTTGCGTAAACCCACACACGCCACCGAAAACATTACTTCTCGACCTGCGCTGTTGTTATAATTATACCCAACCCCTATATCTATGACAAAATCTCCTCTCATTGTTTTCACACCACATGATTCAGGTTCAGTGACCGCAGCCCCCGACATGATTGGTCAGTGATCACAGCCCTCAACATTATTGGTCAGTGACCACAGGCCTCAACATTATTGGTCAGTGACCACAGGCCTCAACATGGAGTAAAGAGGAATAAGGTTGAAGGTGTTGGGAAGGTTGCTGGGAGCCTAGTCTTAACGCCAGACCCATGAGAGTTCTTTCGCTGATACACTACGTAAGCTACACTAACTACGTTAGCCTACTGCATGCTGCAGATCTCTGGGACACTTCATGCAAAAATCTGGTGCTCAAATCCTGGCAATTCATTGGTTTCGCAGGAATTCCTGCGACACCAATCAGAAACGACTTTCGCAATCAGGCGTTCCCACCCATAGATTTTCCCTGCCCATCTAACCTTGGCTAGCGTCTCTCATTCGCTGCTACGACCTGTCACTCTTTCAATTTTCGATACGTCCTCAGAACACCAGCTTGGGCGGCGAAGTGGCACAGACTCTATTATGTAGTATGGGGAGCCCAGCGATTCAACATAATATTTGAGTCTGGAGAGAGTCTAATGGGAGTCTTACTCAATGGATGTAGGTTTTGGGGATAAGCCTTGTCATTCATTTATTACTGCCCAATCAGTGGTGACGGAATATTTTGTCAGTCCAATCAGATTCAATTTAGATTACGTGAAACAACAACCTAGCAACTGCTCCCCAAAGACCAATCCCCGAATGGTAATGAGTCCAGCCAGACCTTTCTCCAGCGCTGGAACAGCGTAAATTAAGTGTAGAGGTCTGGCTATGCAAGACTATGTTGCTGGTAACTTGAGCCAACAGCCATCCATAAAACCATGATGAGACATACTGTAAAAGGTCATAAGCATGTCATAAATGCTGATGTATGTGGGTGTTGTGACACTAGCAGGTTGTCACATTTTTGGTCTCTCACATATTACATGCATGCAGATATGTGCCAAATCTCGACAGCCAGCTGGAGGGAGCTGACAAATCTAAACTTATCATATCGTACTGTACCCGTCAACAGAACAGAACCAGTGACTACTAGGAGATAAGCCACAGAGAGAGATGAGGTAGGCTCAACGCCAGGTTGAGAAATGATAAAGACACTCGGATGCTCAGGGGCAGATGTTCAGTACGTGCTGATGTTCAGTACGTGCTGTACGTTTGCGAGGACTGCATAAACAGAAGAATAAGAAGAATGCTGATGGAAATAAATAGCATTAGCTGTTGGGTTGCAGGTCGGTTTTGAGATCTGTAGGTACTGCTATTTAGCTCGCCGGCTAATCATGTGTGCACAACTAACGTTAGCTAGCATTATCTAGCTAGCAGGATAGTTACCCAGATGTACCTAATATAAATTACATGTTTCACAATAGCTACATGAATTAACAAAATATATAGCTATCTGTCTCCATCTGTGTGTGTGTGTGTGTGTGTGTGTGTGTGTCCATAAAAAACGTGGATATGGTTAGGCTATGTGTTGGCTGGGTTACGCGCTAAGCGATCACACCTGCTTTTCAAAGGCAGAGAAATTTCTCCGCAAGATAGACGTGCGCTTTACCTCGCAGTTTACCCCGCAGTTTCCATACAGACAACAGAATACTAATCAGTCTCTCCTTCCGCATAAGCCCCCCCCCCCCTTTAGTGTGCGTTACTCACACTATCCCCCCTCGACTTTCCCATGATTGCATACATACGCACGAGTAGGAAAAGTGCAACTTGCCCTTCTGTTGCCCTGCACCAGGTTTGATCCGTGTGGGGCCTTTTTGTACCATACCATGTTTTCAGGTGCATGTTGAGACAAAATTAAGCTAACAATGAGTGCTTACATACATCTGCTACTTAGTGTTCTCTATTAGCTTTGTAGCAGAAGTTAGGCAGCCTAGAGGGTGGCTTAACTCTCAGAAGTCTAGCTACTCCCCAGCTCATTGTTGCAACAATGGAGACAACCATCTTGCTCACGGCTGATCTGTTGTTTCTCTAGATACCAGCAAAAAGGGCTATCATGGTTACATTTAAGATGGCTATTCAGGGCTATTCAAACTTTGGTCTCGTCAGCTATGTATATAACCACCAGACTGTATACTAAAACTCTCCTGCACCAACTCAAGTGATACTGCACCAAGTCGTATAGTTCCATTCTACAATAAGTACTTCTTGTAGAATGTGTTTTTGCCTCTCATTTACATTCAAACACTACAATAGGCTCTTTGCACAAGCTCCACTACTTCCTGAAATTCTACAGGCATCCTTATTTCCTGTCCTATACTATTGGATGGAAGTGATTAATCAGGTGTGCGGCACACCTGATCACACCTGATTAATCACTTCCATCCAATGGTATAGGACAGGAAATAAATATGCCTGTAGAATTTCAGGAAGTAGTGGAGCTTGTGCAAAGAGCCTATACGTAAACTCATACTAAAATGTGCAGATAGTTATCATAATGTTACTACGTTATCATACTGGAACTGTCAGGTACTTTATCCTGTAATAGTCTGGGCAGCATCGTTGATACTGTAGCTGGGCAGAAAGTGAACAAGACCGGCTGTGATATTAGGAGGAAGCAGAGCTGTGCAGAATAGAGAGAAAAAAAGTCTTTCCTCTTGCCCGCTGAGTCAAACACATACTGGGCCAAAGAGGTCAAAACCTTCAGTGTCCCAATGGCACATCCTCTCATTCTACCCCGACCCGACCGCACCCCCCCCCCCCGCCCCCCCCTCCTCCCTGCAGAGTCAGCAGCCATTCCGGCGCAGTGCCTTCTTCCCGGATAGATCAGCAAATATGCAGGAAAAGAGAAAGGACAGGGAAGCTATCTGAATGATAACATCCGCTGAGCTTCAAAAACACACACGTAACACTCAATATGATAACACACACACACGCACACACACACGCTCAGAAATATAAACAACCTCACTTCCCATTCTCATCTGTGACCATGGCCTCATAGGCAGACATGTGTACGGATACTGTAGACCTCAAAGGGGGGTTGAGCCCCTGCAGATTTGGCCTCCTACAGTAAAGAGAAATGTCCTTTTTCTGTATTTTTAGGGGTCGCTACACTAGTATCAAGTCCTGTAGGCTATCTTACCAGATAATTATTTGAGCACAAGAAGTGATTTTTTCGATGTTGTGTCTAAGCTTATCTTTCATAGCCATTTCAAGGATAATTTTGTCTGTTTTAGACTAAGCGCTACATTTTATTTATTTATTTATCTATTTACAATGAATTAACATCTGCAAATATGAAGAATGCCCCAGAGAAGTCCATAGGCTACAAGATATGCTTTATTTATTTCAGCAATTGTGCATCATTGTCTTACAGTACGTGTCTATGCCTCATTTGTTTGGCTTGCTCTATATCCACTCCTGATGCTACTAAATATGACAGTTTGTTTACAGTTAACTTCCTACAGCAGTACTGTATCTTCACTTCAGAACTGCTGAAGCTCTTTCTATGTTTGGATTTGACCATTGTTTCCAATTTCGTTTGGCCATTCAAGTTCTGTCATGTGCACTCAGGCCTGCCGTGTTATACCCATTTCTGGGGCTGTCGGGGTGCTTACCTACGATGTGCTACTTCGGGAGAACACGCACATGCTTTCAATTTACGAAACAATGGGATTCATCCTCATGAGAAGGCAGGTGCGAACAAATTCTGCGATGTACGAACACGTCATGAATCAGATGGAGGCTTTTCTTAGAACCTTTTTAGAACCTGCGGAACCGGCTGGATGTATGGAAGACAGATGATTGGAGACTTCGCTGTCAAGCTCGTCTGAGGACGACCTAATGATTTGATGAACAATGATTTAGGAACAAATTTACAAAGGGAATTTAGGAAGATACTAGTGAATGAGGCCTAATGTTCTTATGTCAGCATGTAGAACAGTAATTTAAACATGTGTATTACAAAAATGATGTTATTGTCTGCACTACTGTATTATGTCAGTCATTCCTCACAACCCATAGAGCATGAATACCTGTTCACCTGGTGGTGCTACCTGCAGTGCTACCGTACGCTTGGCTCAGTGTTTTTGGTTCAAGCTTTAAGGCTGGGCCATCCATAAAAAAATAGAAGAATTTAAAAACAACAACATTTAGGAAAATCACTGGCTTTAACCTAACCCAACCCAAACTAACCCCACCCAATCCAGCCTTACTGACATTATGTGGAAGCTGGTGTAGAGGTAACAATGCCCTGCTAGCCAATCACAGACTGCCTGCCTGTCCTAGCGCCCCTCTGAGCCTTCACCCCTCCTCGTCTCCCTCAGACAGGCCTCTCGTTGTCTCCCACCCGATTAAACTGGGGGGGGGGGGTATTAGATCGACACGTGTACTTTAGTTTGTTCGATCATTCATTCGTTCGTCTGTCACACATGTAACACAGGCCACTGCCGGTGCCACTGCACCGTTCATTTTTCCACTGCCAAGTATATTTTGCTTTGTGCATTAAAAACTATACTTGGTGTCTCGGTGAAGTAGTCTACTCTACTTAGGAGCCTGTCTTCTTTGTAAATCCACAGAGTTCAAAGCTTGAGGTGTTTAGTGGCTCTTTTTGTGCGTGTTATACTTGTTATATTTCACAACATAGATCAGATTACTCTTATTTACTGTAGGTAGTTCAATCATGTTGGATAAATCAGAAATATGAGTATGGCATATCATGCCATTAGGTGGGGAGTCTGTGGGGTTTAGTCATAGGATGAATCACAGCCGTCTCTACTGAACTGTACTTCCGTGACTGTAGCTTGGACACGTGCCTAGATGCTCTCACTTCTGACGCCAGGAGCCTGTCTGGACATCTTGGGCGCACGCAGGCTGAGCCCAGCTCTGTGAAACTCCTGGATCGAGCTCTGGAGCTCCACATTCATTGGCTGAGATTGTGCTTTGAGCAACGCAGTCTGGACGCAACAGGCGCCTCTCAGAGCGAGAATCAAGACGAATGAGACATAAAGTTCAGAAGTTACGTAACTATCATACCACACCGCATTCTTTCATGTACTGTAGCTGGAAACTGTTGGTCATTCCTTAAATGCATGAACAGCAAACGTGTCTCAGTAAGAGTATAGTCTATTATATTTATGGACTCGTCTACTTTCTGAATCCACAGAGTTCAGAGTTGAGGTGTTTAGTAGCTGGGAATAAAACTAACTGCAGCACATTGCATTTGTGCCAGACAATTAAGGAGAGTCATTTGTGAGGTTTCCTGGATTTCCAGAATTGAAATAAAGTTCTCAGGGGCCCTTTTCACACAGATTTCAGAGCTCCATGAGTGAAATACACATAAAACGAATAACACTTAAAAGAACATAAAATGAATAACACTTAAAACATTTACCTCATGTTCATGAAGAAAATAATGTAAGAATGAGCAAGCTTTCTCTCTGTTTTGTCACATGGCAGGTCAAACTACCACTCCGACTGAGCTGGTTTCCTCATAAGATTTACACAACAGTGTTTCACATTACTGGGGCTTTAAAGAGCTCTGTGTCAGCTCACTGTGAGGACTGACCTGAGGTGACCGCAGTTTACAAGAAGGTCCGACAAGAAAGCTAAATGGTAGTTTGAGGTTGTCAAGAGAAAAAAAAAAGCAGAAATAGGGATTGTTGCGTGTCTGGTAGTGTGTCTGGTAGTATAAATAAAGGTACTGACGTGATGTCAAAACTCTTACCTTTGAAAATGTCTTTCCTCCCTTTAGCTCCTGAAATGAAATAAAATAGACATAAAAACCTGTTAATTATGTGCTCCACATGAGATAGTTCACCCTCAAATCATAAAATGTTTCACAAATCACAGTAACGCACTAATAACAATTTAAGGTGTTACATTTTCAGCTCTGACAAACTGATAATGGCCGGGTTTCCCGATAAAGAACCTTCTTAAGGAACCCTTCTTAAGCAACCCTTTGCATGGGAGTTAAGAAGTACTTTGGAGTTAAGTGCTTCTTAACACGTTCGGGAAACCCGCCCAATGGCCGTGTTTCCCAAATAAGAACGTTCTTAAGGAGTTACTGTAAGAAGGCTCCAAAGAAGAGGTGAGCTAAGACGGAGCCTTAAGATAAGAGTGTTTCCCAGACGCGTTCTTAGTGCCCTTCTTAAGACAGCGCTAAAGGAGGCCGTTAAGAAACGTCTTAACCGGAGCTGTCCACCATCTCGGTGCTGAAAACAAATCAATCGATGCCAGGGTAATCGATTGTTCCACATAATTACGTGCTCCCAAAAGAAATGTTGATGTAACAGGTGGCGTCCTACTCACCCCGTCAATAAAATAAGGCTACAAATGAACACACAGGGAAATGAGGCACCTGAACGTGATTATAATACTAAATGTGAGCTGAATCCACACATCTCCCATTCCCCTGTTGTTCTGCCTACCTGTTCTATGTATAATAACATTGTCCCATTAATTTGCAATGTGTATGTAATGTGCTAAACAAATTAAATAGCCTTGATCGCATTGCCCATTACAAATATGAAACATCTGTGACAGGCCTACTGTAGTTCCCCCACAAAAGTGCCATTACGCACTTAGCAGAATGTCTGAAAACACCAACTGACGCAAATAATGTCCAATAACCCGGATACAAATCAGAAAAATAAGTCAATGAAAACATAAAATGATATAAAGCATTAAATGATGTTGTGACCCCAACAAACATAATGGGGAAAATAGATATGCAAGGAGAGCAGGAGTTGAAGCCATGTCCACCAAATATCAACAGCTCACCGATGCACGGGACAATGCGAGACCCTGATTCTGATTAGAGGGATGTAGCCTACGGTAAAACATTTTAAACACATGTAGCCATATTACATAGAGTAGAATTTTTCAAGTTTTCCCCAATTTTAAACACTAAAGGGTGCATAAAAAAAATAAAGGAAAAAGGGGAAAACACAATAAGACGAACAGTGCACACTGTATTAATATCTCCTTTTGCCTGACGCGGCTGGATCTGCAAGCGTTTGGTCGCTATAGGTGTTAAGAACGCCCCAGACCCTTCTTACAAAACCTTCTTAATGAAAGATCGTCTTTGGCTAAGAAGCAATCTGGGAAACGCGTTTGCTTCTTACGGGAGCCTTAAGAAGGGTCTAGGAATCTTCTTAGCGTTAAGAAGTTTTTGGGAAACCCGGCCAATGCAAGTTACAATAATGATTCTTTTCAGACTATATTCTACCCTCAGTGATTTACGACAGTCATACATTTCACTATTGGATATAGGATATTGCAATGCAATTGTCCAGAAATCAGTGGAGTGTAATAACTGTATGAAGTGGTGAAGATGTGACTTTCCCAAGCTAATCCGCTGTGCAACAATATAAACAAACAGGCTGGAACAGAATGGATGAATGAGCGTGGAGTTGGAGAGAAAAAGAAGTTAACTCTTTCAGCAGGAGGAGATCAAAATCATTGTGCGCCAAGTATCAGAGCCGAATAATGATATGAAATGTTAAAGTTACATGGAGAGCGGTGGCTGTCAGTACTTAATGAAATTAATTTGTAGGCCTACAGAAAGATGTGGTGGTATCTCAATAACGTATCTTAACTGATGCATTTAGCATAATTGGCTATTGTTGTATCGGCTTGGCTTGTAGGCTAATACAACATTCAAATGATGGCAATTGGTATATGCCTACGTTCAGCAAATGTTTTTCAGAGGACTGTATTCTAGTAGCCTGACGCACCAGATGGTATGAAGGCAAGCGCTATAGGCACGTTACTCACCGAAGTGAAGACATTTTTCAAAAGATGAAAGCCTTTTCTCCAAGGTGGCTACAGTTATAGCCCCCAACATTTTTAAAATAAGAAGTAACATTTTGCACTTAAAAAGCACATATCCACTCAGCTATTATGGTATCCACTAGCCTGGCTTCGCGACCCTAATCTCACAGGATGTCACAGGCATCATGGAGAGAGATCATGTGATCAGGGTTGTGAAGCCAGGCTATGCACTTATTATTCTGACAGAATTGGGCTTTATTGTATATAGCACATTATACCCTCACTCATTCATTGGTCTGCTTTTCCAGAGATGGACATATGCTTTTTTTCTCAGGTGAGAGAGTAAGATCAAACGGATGTTAACTGTTGACACCAAAAGAGGAAGAGGAGGATAGAGAAGGAGAGAAGGTGAGAGAGACGGGTGGAGTCCACAGAGAGAGAAAGATAAAGAGAGAGAGAGAGAAAGATAAAGAGAGAGAGAGAGAGAGAGAGAGAGAGAGAGAGAGAGACCCATGTGAGAAAGTGGACAAGTAGTCAAGACAACGTACGTAAGGCAGCTTCTGTTTTGCCCACATTCTAATCATTGCAGTGGCTTCCAGATATTTCACATAACGAGGAAGTGTCTTGATAAGCTGCTATCAAATGTGGGACTCTTACATTTATTTACATCACAAATACTCTGTTTGCTTTATTTATCATCAGTCATTTTCTAGTTGAATATAATATGTTTGTGTGTGATTGTCAGTCACATACACACACACACACACACACACACACACACACACACACAACCACACAATCTCAGAGCTGTCCACAATATGATTCCAGCGATGCAACAGATAGGGTGTGCGACCGTATCTTAGATGTTCAATTCTGATAGCATTTGCCACAGAGGCGTGAGACATGTTCTGACACAGAAGTGTGTGAAAGGTTAGTTAGGAGAGAGGGTGGGAATGGTAGGTTTATGTAAGGAGTGGCAAATTGGACCACAGTGCATGACTCACAGTAAGTGGTATTACACATAACTACTATCTGCAATAGTGCAAGCTAGTAGCTTCATGTTGCAACTGTTTATTTAACAGTACCTAGGTAACAACGGACTAGGTTGACGCCTCACCCCAGAATGTAGAACAGTAGCCACTGTACAGTATTCTGGGGTGGGGTCTTGTCCCTGCCAGCGCTGTTCCCTAGGTTGGGTTGGTAAACTAAAGGGAAGGAAAGGTGCATGTTGGGAATTGTAGTTACCTTGCGTACAGAGACTCTACAGATGCAGGGGTCAAGGACTCCAGTGGCAGGACTGGCACTCATCTTACAAACAAAGGAGAACCTCTTGGTCCAACGCACACAGTTCTGCTGGACCTCCTCCCTACGGGCAGAGAGAACGAGAGGCACTGGTTAGTTCATCAGAGGGAAAGTCATCTGTTATCTTTATAGTTTGAAATAAAGTAATACATGATTGTTTTATTGATGATAATGATTAATCATTTATTTTCAGTAGCGTCTGGTGGTGGGTATACTTTATAAACTTCTCCATGATTTTCCCATAACTTCCTAGCACATTTCCATGACTGCATTTTAATGGGTAAAGTAGCAATACAGCTATTATAATCATGTATTATAGTAAATGTATTGACAGCATACTGTAGATGTGAGAAAAGACAAATAAGGTGGATAGATTGGAATGAGCACTCGCACCCGCACCCGCACCCACACCCACACCCACGCGCGCACACACGCACACACGCACACACGCACACACGCACAGACAGCAACAATGGCCCCGCTGAAGATGACGCCACAGAGGGAAAAGGAGAACAATATTAAGTTACATTAACTACTACTGTCACAAGCCTAAAGAATGCAATAATGAAGGTGATACAACCAAGCTCAGAACAAATAAACCTACAGGGCAGTTCAACATCACTGATATGGCCACAAAGCACACGCCAACGTTCCTCCGTTGAGGAGGGAGGGAAAAACAAAAACAACACGGACAAGTGGTGAACCCCAGAGCACAGATCAGCCAAAGACAATTGAATGCATGTGGCTGGAAATCTCAATTGCCTTTGATTTTCTTGATACATATTTTTGATGCAACGATCAACGGGACTATGAGGGTTAATCCGTTTGGCAATAGAGAAAGGGGTTATAGACACTGCAGAGATGAGTAACGGCTGCACTGTTGTGCTGATAGAGCTACTCGGGGAGGAGTGGAGCTACAGCGAAGCAGCGGGAGGTCCCCTGGCCTCAGATGTGCTGACGTGACCCCGGTCTGGCCCTGACGTGGCCACAGGAGCGGCTGATCCCAGCCTGCCTGCCCTCTCTGGAGTCACACCAGCTCAGGGGAGGAGGGGGTTGAGTCTAGATGCACGCCAACATACAGTACAAACGCATACCTGCCATTTCTTTTTAGCGGTGAACAGCAGCTCTATAGCTCGCTCTGTCCATCAGTTGGTCCACGAAAATGTCCACAAAACTTGGGTCTGGCTACACATGCGCGCTGCTAACATGCAAGCACTACATACTGCACATACAAAACAGAAAAACACACTCTTGCGTGTATACACACAAGCACACACACATGCGGAGAAATACAGATGAAAGACATCTGTCTCCAATCTCCACAGGCAAATGGAAATGCCCCTGAAAGAGCGGAACATCTGGACAGGGGAGAAGTAAGTAAAGAGTGAGAAGAGAGAGGAGGAACGCAAGTGTGACTGATTACACCCCTGATAAGGAAGTCACACATCATTAATAATAGGGATGATTTTCAGATCTAACAGACAACCTTGTGAGCTTGAGCTTGTGTTTAAGGGGGGGGGGAATGAATAATTCAAAAGCGTTTCATCCATGTTTGGAAACGGGAATGATTTGAGGAGCTGAGCGTGACGTTGAGCAGAGACATACACTGTATGGACAAAAGTATTGGGACACCTACACATTACACCTACAGGAGCTTTTATGACATATCATTCTAAGTTCATAAGTATTAATATGGAGTTGGTCCCCCCTTTGCAGCTATATGTTGCATATTTCCTTTAAACCTGTTTTCACTTCGTCATTATTGGCTATTGTGTGTAGATGTTTTAGGCAAAAAATTAACTCAATCTATTGACTATCTATAGACTATCTGTAGACTTCTGCATCCTCCTCCAATGTGACTGCAGCTGCAGAAGTCATACAGCAACATGTACCCACCATTGGGCAGGTTTCTAAGGACTCAAATCGGTGTCAAAACAGCTGAGGGACTTTGAATGGAAGTGCCAACCGAACCCTAACTAGGGAGGGTGGGTGGGCTTATCACAGGCTTGTTTTGTGAAATCCGTTTTGTACGTTATTAAGGAGGACGAGCTCCCTTCACTGTTGTATATTTGGGGGAATTCTGCTTCTCCTACCTTTGTAGGGTTAGTTACAAAGTCTGGCTTCCATACAACCTGAAAATGTGTTTGTGCCACAGTGAGTCTAGTTCTAACACACTGAAAAACACAGTCCTGGAAATCCTGTTTCCAGTTCCACTGTCCAGTCGATGACATACTGTACTGTACTGCTCCTGATGGGAAAACAAGCCACACACCCTGGGTCACTTCTCCAGCCCTCATATACTGTAAACAGACCCTCAGACAATGCTGTGGAAACAACCTGAAGCTCTGATGCAGGAGTGGGGTCTGAAAACAAACTGCATATGTTGTGGGGGTGGGCTGAGTTTCTCTGTACATGACCGTCTCTTCCCCTCTCTCTGTCTCTCTCACACACACACACACACACACACACACACACACACACACACACACACACACACACACACACACACACACACACACACACACTCTGTCCATCTCTCTACTCCCTCACAATGATGATATAGTACAGCCATACAACATCGTCTCTCAAATATCCTTAATTTTATGGAGAACACACACGTGAGCACACACACACACACACACAATGGAGACAGTCCACAACTAGCACTACACACACACACACACACACACACACACACACACACACACACACACACACACACCCACAACACACACACACACACACACACAGCAGCAGTCCACACACCCCTATCAGCATGTGCTTACAGCGCCAGTAGGTACAGATGGTTTCAGTCCGTGGTCAGGTCACTGACCAGCCTTCCTCAATAATGAGATGAACAAACAGAGAGAGCAGGGGCTTCACAGCGCTGTCAGGACTACAGTTACATAACACACAGGGGGTTATGGAAACTCAGTGTGCTCTAGGCTGTGGGGTACATATTATCTTGTGTACACACGCATGCACACACGCACGCACACACAACACACACGCGCACACACACACGCACACACACACAAACACAAACCTTAGGGTCAAGGGTGCTCTCAAGTCATACTGTAGGTGTGCATTCCGTTCTGACTGTCTGTTCCTCTTGAAAATGATGGTGGCTGACTTGATATACAGTAGTACACCACTACATACTCTATAATAGTTGATGGGAATAGCAAAATACAAGCATGCACAAACACATCTCTCAAGGGAATTCATCTGAACTACCATCAGCTCAGTCATAGGGAATGTGCAGTGGGTTCTGGGGAATTATGCAGTCTCATGCTATAGCTTGAGCAGCACACTCTATGTCAATGTCATTTGATTTATATAGCATCATTCATACAAATCAATGTAGCACATAATGCTTTCCAAAAAGAGATGGATAAAAACAAATCGTATAAACACAGTGAGAACAGATTTAAAAGAAACAATCAAAGTAAAAGATTTACAAATTAAAAGATAGTGTAAAGTAGAATAAAAAATATAAAAACAGAATAGAAATTAAGAACACTAGGATATTACAAGTAACCCTTTGTCCTAAAAGCAATGTTAAAAAGGTATGTTTTAAGATCTCACTTAAAAGTTACCACGGTCCCAGACATTCTCAGGTGTGAGCTACAAACATCTAAACTGCAAAACTCCATGAACTACAAACCTCAAGGTTATACATTCAAACTGACTAGGAAGCCAAAAAATAATAAAGGAGAGAGTGGATTAACTAGTTTCAGTCTGACTCTCTCCACTTTCCATATCGCACAAACAGATGGTGACTATGGCATGAAATGTATAGGCCCAAAACTTGAACAACGTTGTTTTAATGAGCTAGCTTTAAAATGTATCCACATAGATGTGATAGGGAGACGTGTAAACAAACTTTCTTCAATTTACATCTCGTCAATACTGTAGAGAATATTGTGAGAACACAACACCACTTTTCATGGAACGCCTTGTTCCCTGGTTTTTCTTTTGCCAAAACGCTGATATTAAAGTTTATTTGCATGAGTAGACAAGTTTGCGGGAGCATTTCTTCTCATTACAGAGGCCTGTGGCTTTCTCCTACGCACCGGCCATACAGGTGTCGACCATTTTACAGGTTCCTTGTATTTTCTTGCCCAAACCGGTCTACATGCACTTCACACTGCTCTTTCACACCTGGACAAGAGTAGCAATAATGCAAGAATGCTGTTCATAATATATACTGCACCATGGCTAGCTCACAGTACATTAAAACATTCGAGTTGTAAACCTTCCTAGATTTTATTCCATTATCAAACACCATCTGTCTGAATGATATGCACACTGGAGGGTTTGAATATGTGGGTCTCAAATTTTTAACACACTGAATGGAACTAACGAGTTTTGTGTTTATCTAATGATTTAGCTACTGTATAACTGAGCCTCATCCCATCATACAATCTCACAATATAAATAGAGGAAACTATGTCTGTCTGACTCAATTTTTCTCCTGAACAGGTTGCTAATCCATCTGAAACTGCACTTGGGCATTGATCATTGGCATATTAGGCAGGGACTGACTTTTCAATTCAACGTTTTCAATTCAACGCCCTTTAAAGCTGCTAAACTGATTTTTTTCCCCCCACGTTATGGCGTCCTGATAGCGTTCAACTTCAATGACTCACCCCTACCATCGCCTGTCATTTGCTCCGCCCCCATGCCTTAAATGTACTTATAAGATGTTTGAGGCCTTTCATTTGTAGACAAGTCTCTTATTGCCAACTCTGCGCAGAGTTGGGTGTGCACATCCTCGGAATTAAATACATTGTGCATTGTCTCACACATAGTTTGCTTAGATCGTCTGATAACCTCCCCAAAAGGTATGCATGCAACCCAGTCTCACACATAAACGTTGAAGGGGATTTATTTCATCTGGATACTGATATGTCAGAAAAATTATATGGATTGAATGATCATATTGCTTCAGAATTTTAGCCAATTTCTGTATTTCATTCATTTGCACTTTTCATAGAAGATAATATCTTGGTGGTCTACTCTACTGATAGTCATGTCTCTCTTATGAAGTATTTAGCCCATGTTTAGTGCTCTGTAAATGTTTGTAGCTAATAGATTTAAACATTTTCAGCTTTCTCAAACGTCTCGTTCTCTGGAAAATGAAGGGGTAGGATCTACAGTATGTCCATCCCCCTTTTGCTCTCTGTAAAGCACATTGTGTGGCCTCTGTGTATGAAATGTGCTATAAATAAAGTGTGATTTGATTTAGAACAAGAACCAGACAAGCAAGGACGCTCCTCAACCTCTAAACTCTGTGGATTTGGAAAGTAGAAGCTGAAGTAGATTCCATCGTGGGGGAAAATTACTGACTTCTTCATAAGTTTACTAGAACACATCCTTAAGGCTGGAGCCCGGTGCCCACGCCCTACTCTCATGTCCTCTCTAATCCCACTTTCTCTCTCCCAGACAGACAGGCCCAGGCAGAGGCCCAGGCAGAGGCCCCGGCAGAGGCCCCGGCAGAGGCCCAGGCAGAGGCCCCAGCAGAGGCCCAGGCAGAGGCCCCAGCAGAGGCCCAGGCAGAGGCCCCGGCAGGCCCACATGCAGTCTTTAGATAGAATATTCATGCAAGAGCCTGCGGGACACATTCCTTCATTATGAAAGAGAAAAGCTTCCTGGTAGGGGTTACAAAAACGGATACTTAGATTCTGATTCAATACTTAAAAAAAAACACACAAAAAAACAGATCTGGCTGGCTTCTGCCACCCCCAGAAGCCAGGATGAATGCACATCAACAGGTTATGTGGCATTCATGGGGTCTAGCTCGTCAAGTTCTATTTGGAATTTGCTTGCTTTTTCTAGCTAGATAATTGCGTAATTAGTATCACAATTATGTTATCATGACATCCCTGTTTCCTGGGTTTATGAGGACAATCAATGGCAGTGGGTGGTATCCAAAGCACTTTACAATGGCTTCTCATTCACCCATTCACACACCGATGGCGGCAGCTGCCATGCAAGGTGCTAGCCTGCTCACAGGGAGCAATTTGGGGTTCGGTGTCTTGCCCAAGGACACTTCGACGTGTGGGACAGGAGGAGCCGGGATTCGAACCTCCGACCCTACAATCATTAGACGACCTGCTCTACCTCCTGAGACACAGCCGCCCCACATATATGCACGTTTCCTTGCTGTGGCTGGTTCATTTAACTTCTGAAAGCCGAAATGCCAGCGTATTCACTTGTTGTGAGAAGTCTGTTAGGTCTGCACTCATGGCAACTGGTAAACTGGGTCTAGAAGATACCATGATGTCAGAGTGGAGTACTCATGATTCACCCATTGACACATAATGCCCAGTTAGTCACGTACAGTAATTGGAGAAGCCGTAAGCAGGAGCCCAGTCCCAGGGGATGGTGGGAATGTTAGTAGCTCATTGAGGGACAGCTCCCTGGAGAGAGACAAACACAGAAGGATCTCCTCTGAAGTCTGGCCTTGTGAGAATGCTTGGATAACTATACTAGACGAACAAACCGGGCCAAGCCTTGAAACCGGGGCACTAGGACAAATTGTACTAATTGTAAATCTCTGCATCAGATAAAAGCATCTGCTAAATGACAACAATGTTATGTAAATCTATAGGGGGAGGATGAGCGATTGATCTGAATCCATTCAGATTGCCCTTCTTTATTTACACGGGGGGAAAAAAATCTAACACACTATCGAACACAAATATGTCCAATGAGATGTTGAACCAGTAAGACGTAGCAAGTCACCTTTGAAATAGATGCCAGAAGGGTTGTATTAGGTATTACAGCCATCCTCCTGAGAAGCAGGTTGTGTGTACGCTCAGCATTCAGGTCAGTAGTGCACAAACGGTTTGTGCGTGCAAGTTGCAGATCTGCTCACACCTACATTAACGGCAGCTATAAACGTTAGGCTATTTGTTGTCGGAGGTAAAAATAAAAAAAACTGTTCTAGTATCGTCTAGTTGAGGTCTTGCTGACTAACTTGCTGGCTGGGCTTTTTGACTTAAATGTAGTCTTGTGTTCCTGCTCCTCCCTCTCTTTCAGCTTGCCTCTTTTTTTCTTGTGGTGGAATCTTTGGAATGAGGCTGGGTTGGCTGCAGCATGTTGGTCATACAGTCCAAGAGCCAACTAGTATTTAAAAACAGCCTCCTCCCCGTATACTTGTACACTGTGATATACTTGAGCCTAGGCTCAAGGTTCTTTGGACAGGACATGTACAATTACTTAAAGGGTATGCTTATTTACTTGACTGATACTCAAATGATCTTATCCAAAGAACTACAACTATTATTATAGAGTAGCTGCTCAGAACAGGCGTTTTGTGGAGGAAGAGGAAGAAGGAGGAAGAAGGAGACGACATATGACAAATACATGAGAGTCTCTGCCCGGACCCTAATTATTTAAAACTTCTTAAATTAAAAATATCTTTAAAATCATATGTCTGAAATCCAACAGTACAACGACTGAGTATCCATTAGCATGTTTATTCTGCATCACCCAGGGCTTGAACTCACAACCATAGACACCAAGGGAAGGAATGTTCTTTTTGAGCCAAGTGTGAAGCTATCAATTTGGCCTTTACTTGGCCTTCGGATAAAACTTCTTAGGTTGTACAAGAAGTTCTCAAACAAACTTAAATCGCACATGTGATTTAAGACGTGGAAGCCATCAAACTAGTGTCAAACCCCATCCATCCATCCATCACGACTTAGGAGTGGAGTCAATTTGCAGGTTGTAGTCCTAGGTTTGGCGAAATTGGGCAAGGTTGCCAACAGATGTCTCTGATTGGTGGCGCCTGTTACTATGGAATGAGATGGCACTATAGGATTGTGGGTAGTGTATTTTTCCCACATATGGCAGCAGTAGTTGAGGGGAGAGAATGAGGACAGAATTCAAAATACTGTTAAATTCAGTTTTAAGGCTTCAGATTCAGGCTCAAAGCATATGGACTTTTCTACTCATTTGATAGCATGAACATCTGATTTGTTATGATTTTTTCAAGTTTTATACTTTAGACAGTTGCTGGAGTGCCACCATCAGGACTAATAGCTCACAATGCCAGTTGAGGACTTTTGGCATAGGACTGCACCTACCGTAAAACTTCAATTAATAGCCCAGGGTTTTATTTCCTTCAATTGCTGAACTCAACCGGCCTATATTTGGGACAGGTAACCATTTTCCCATACTTAACATAATTACACAACTAATTTCCCTTTCATGATAGAAAATTTCCATGTGGCAAGAGGACAATTTGTGTCCATGTAATTTTGGTTACATTCCTGTTACAACATAAGGGTACTGCAGCTTTCATTTGAACCCAGTCAGAGATGTTCCATCTTGGACAGACACATATTTTCACATGGGAAAATATTCTGTTTCTGTTTTATGTTTTTGTCAAGTTGGAAAAAGTGAAGCCGTCAGCTGAATCTCAAATTACTCAATCCTTTCCTCCCAACAACCATCAACAAGCACAGCCTGTAGGCAAACAGACATTTCAAATTCTATCATAGCAGACATACAGTATTTAGAAAAACAGTTACCCAATGAAAGTAAACTAGCTGGTTGCCGCCTTCAGCCAGTGGGTGTGGAGCAGAAGAGACTCCTCCAATGATGAAAGGGAGGATGATCCTTGTCAACAATCAGGATGAAAATAATTAAAAATAATGTTTGTGATTGCGTTAACACTGCTGGTACATTTGACTTATAAATCACCAACAGTTCTGCAACAACATCATCAGCGCTCTGAATTTCAGGACCATGTCACAGAGCAGAGTATACGGGCATCTTGGAAATAAATTCTTGTGGCGTCAACATCACCTTCTAGCCTAGATACCTAATGGCGGATCAGGGCACTGCAAAGGGGGAGGACTGGGGCGGCGGCGGTGTAGCTCAGTTGGTAGAGCGGGTCGTTCAGTGATCGTAGGGTCGGTGGTTCGAATCCCGGCTCCTCCTGACTACCTGTCGAAGTGTCCTTGGGCAAGACACTGAACCCCAAATTGCTCCCAATGAGCAGGCAAGCGCCTTGCATGGCAGCTGCCGCCATTGGTGTGTGAATGGCGCTCCGGGCCAGTGTAACAACTGGATGGGGAGCGCGTTACAAATGCAGTACCTATACCTATACTCCTTGAACATTTGTTCGTCACCTGCTGGTGTGGAGGTCATTTACATTATCTTGTAAGTAAATCACAAAAATATATATCCTGGTTGAAACATCATAGCGACAACCAAAGCAGTCATGTTGTGAAGTATCTTAATTATGGCCGTAAGCAAGATCAGGTTTTCTCCATGGCCCCTGGCATTGTCATCTTGCTTCTGAAACCGTGATCATCTGGTTGAGGGATATAGAGCTTGGGGGTCATTCCGAGACAGTCATTGTGTGTGTGTGTGTGTGTGTGTGTGTGTGTGTGTGTGTGTGTGTGCAGCTTGAATGCAGTAATTCAGTAACCGAGAAATGCTGCAGAAAACATGGAAGTTAACATCATTTGTTATGAGAAAACCAGTATTCCCTGTCGGAGCACAACAGACTAATCAGAAAAGAAAGCAGTGTTCGCTTGAAGAAATGCAAGGAAGTAGTTCTAGATTTTGTGCTGAGGTGGCAGTCACAGTCAGGTGGCTCTCCCTGCCCAAAGGGAGAGAGAACATAGAAAATCCTGCGCTGTGAAACTGGGACACTCAGAACATAACAGTTGGTGACATAAAGTGTGATGGCCTTGACACAGTAAATGTCCGGAACACAGTGTGACATAACACCCGGGCTATGGGCTAACAGTAACTCCCTTTTTACAGTGTATGTGTATGTTTGAGATACACAGAACACTCCTTCCACATGATTGGAGAGTACAAAGTCTATGCAGCTGGAATGAAGCAGTTTTGAAGAGGTTAGTTTTGATTTTTGATTCGATGGTTAGTTCAATGATAGCCTCATTATATTGGCTTTATGAGATAACTTTTTATATAGCAAAATATTCAGGATTTTCTACTATTAGTTTATGAATTGGCCTTAGCAAGACCCAACTAATAATTTTTGTGACATGAGACCACATGAGACCCTGTGAATTTATGATTTTATTTTAGAATTTCAGTGTACTGGCTAGTACACTGTACTGCGAGTATACTGCTAGTATACTGCAGTTATTATCAAGACCAGAGGGGGTGCCAAAGTGCCGAGTTATCTCATGCAGCTTAAACTTGAAAATTACCATTATACCATTAGTTAATAGTTTAGTTTAGCTAAAAGCTGAGATTACTGCTCAAGTCCACAATCTTTTTTTCCCCATAATTCCCCAAGTTAGTTAGTTTGTTTGGGATAACAACAGTAATGTGAGTTTTCTAATTTTCTCTTCCCAGTTTTACCCTTTTCATCAATAAAATGTTGTTTTTATAACCACGTCTCATTGATTGGGAACATATATATATAGAGAGATAGATAGAGATAGATAGAGCGAGAGATAGAGAGAGAGATAGATAGATAGATAGATAGAGAGATAGAGATAGAGATAGAGATAGAGATAGAGATAGAGATAGAGAGATAGATAGATAGATAGAGCGAGAGATAGAGAGAGAGATAGATAGATAGAGAGAGAGAGAGAGATAGAGATAGAGAGATAGATAGATAGAGAGAGATAGATAGAGATAGAGATAGAGAGAGACCTATACAGTATATAAATTACATAACTATAACAGAGACAGTGTAATTGTTCTCCTATTGCAAAACAGTCATCCTTGAGGGAACAAGGCCTGGAGAAAGTGGAGGGAGAGAGAGAAATGTGCAGCGGCCTGGAAAACAAAAACCTGTCTGTCTGCAGTATCACTTCACTCATCTCATTAGTTATCTGCCTACACTCTCTCTCTTTCTCTCCCTCCCTTCCTCCCTCCCTCCCTCTCTACTTGTCACTGATTCTGAATAGCCTACACAGAAGTGATGTTCTGGGACATTTATGACTTAAGTACCAACCCACTCATGTTCTCTCGCTCTCTCATTCTCTCTCTCTATCTCTCTCACACATACACACACACACAAGACAGACACACAGCTTTGTCGAGAGTGAGACTGGATTGAGAGGGACGGTGGAGGGGTGTCATTGTGTGTATCTCTCTCACACACACACACACACACACACACACACACACACACGCACACACACACACACAGACACACACACACACACACACACACACAGAGGAGACACAATCACGGCCTTGTTGAGAGTGTGATGGATTGAGAGGGGCTGTCAGTGCATTGGCACAGTCAACGCCTGGTACAGAGAGAGTGAGGCCATGGCACCACGGGACTATGACAAACATCAGTGACCAGTGAGACACGAGTGTGCGACACATTCTGTTTGTTAGGTATTTTGACCTTTCTTTATTCATACAGTAAGCTAGAATACTAATGGTAGACTATCTGTAGCTAGCTAGCTAGCTAGCTCCTGGTAGCATTGTAAGTTGCACCTTGGTTTATATGGGGTTGGGAGTGGTACTGGACCGAGCTTATCCTGCCATGTGGAACTACTTTCTACTGGCACAGCGGCCTCAATTCCCGCTCATCCAAACAGCTTTACAGGGAACACATGCATGTCCTTGGGTCCTGAGAAATACACCTGCCTTAGTTCAACTTTATACAGTGCCCAGTTGTCAAGCAAAAGAAGGTACAGACACTCAGAGAGACAGACTTCCTGCCTTTATTAGGGAGATGCTTTTCAAAAACATCTGACTATTCAGAAGTACTCAAAATACCAGTCTAACCTCAACTCCATGTTTGGTCCAGCTACAGTGTATCCTGTTCATATTTTGTGAATTTGTATCAAAACTCGAGATAGGTTGTAGATTCGATTTGAGAATTTGCACTTGGATTTTGGAATCTGCACTCACAGCCTCAATGTGAGAGCTTGTAAAATAAAAATATGAAGTTGTATGTTGAGAATTGCATTCACAGAATATGTTCTGAATATAGAGTAGACAAAAGTCACAAATGTGCAAATAAACACTCAAAGATTTTCACATGTCGATAAGAGTCTCTGAGACTATGGGGCTGGATTATGGGCTTTATTCAGTTATCCACTCCCAGTAACAGCAAACCCCCCCACCCCAAAAAAATGAATGGTGACAATCTTGGTGTGGCCCTTTAAGGGGAATTAGCAGTCCGGCACCTTGTGGTACTGTTATCCTTCTTAGGCCTTGTATGCAAACTAAAGACCAGCGTTATCATTTATGCAAAAGCTGCAACCACAGACAGCTAGGCCATGGACACCTGTGCATTGAAAAGACTAGTGCACAGTGCCTGTGGAGCTGTCATGATCTATTGATCAATCGAGCATTCAATCGAGCGATCAATCTGTTTATCTAAAATTGACATTTTGCCTCCTGAGCTCATGGAGATGAATGGGCGGTTTTGTTTGGCCGCAGTGTTAATGTAGTTAACAAAAATATTGACTAAAAATATGTGTTAACCTTTTTTCCATGACCAAGACAAGATGTCGACGTCACGAAACAAGATCTTTGAAAGTACAGACTGTGACTACATCATGTTTTAATTTCGCTAGCTCAACTCTGTTATCTGTTAAAGGAAGAATGGATATCTGTTAACGTTATTAGCTGGCTAGCGTTGGCTGTCAATAGATGTCTTGGCAGATGTCTGTTCTTGTTTTTTCTTCCAGACAGCGCCAAGTGCTTGAACTTGATCTAGCAAGCATTACGTTAGCTCTTCTAGCTAACTAGTAAACTCATTGCAGACTATAGGAAATGCCGACACATGACATTAATCAAGATATCTTGTCTATTGGGCAATTGTTATTACCATTGCCAGCTAGCCAACAGTTAATTTATGCTGGGAACAACTAACGTCATTGCCTGGGAAGATCTGACTCCCATAGAGAATGAATGATTTAGTATAGGCTATGCACAGACAGTGGCTGAGACTAAAAATACTTTAGACTAAAACTAAGAAGGATAAAATGACTTAAATGTGACTAAAACTAACATGAATTTTTGTCTTAAGACTAAGTATAAATGTAAAATAACTGTCAAAATGAACACTGTTTGGGCGGCTCTGTAATAAAGGTAGCCTACCGTCCGAGTGCTGATTTGGTGTTGCCTTGGCAACATAACAGCAATGGCTCACTCAACACCCTCTCCTTTATTTGAGACATGCAGCATCAAAGCTCCTCCTCTCTCTCAGAAGGAGCCCTCTTTCATACCAGCGATATGTACCATTGCCAAATATGCATCAACAGCCCTAACACATTGCCATGCCAACGTCAACACAATCCCCACCGGCCAAAATGTCTTTACAACATTGTGCCAACGAATGTCACACCGTTTGCCTAATGTTGTGTCAACGTACGCTTGCAACCTGGGGGGTTTTCAACCTAGCTTCACTATGCCCTTAATGATGACAGAATTCTCCATTAAGCAAGCAAAGGTCTTCCAGTGGGAATCCCCAGTTCCCTGGTGAAAAAGCAGAAGCACATGCTCTCTATACACCACTAACTAGACCCCAGTGAGTTTAATCCAAGCTAGTAGAATAGAACAGAAAGTATATTTGCCATGTGTAACAACTATGGGTACAGCTACATTGGAATTCTTGTAATCGCTTGTCCTTACAGTATTTTATCAATGCCAATTAGTTCCTCATTCCAGTCCTAGGTACTCAGACATTTAAAGGCTCCCAAAATGGCAATTTACTATACTATCTGTAGTCTAGCAGTCTATCAGTATCATCGTCATCTACTTATGCCATCCAATCATGGATGACTGTGTCCATGATGTAGGCAGGACAATTAAATAACGTTCAAGTTTCTAGTTGTGCATATTGTTCAATTGTTCGAGTGCTGTCAGGTGTTGGTTCAAGTGTGCACAGAAGCAGCCAATAAAGAGACGCCAGGCTACTACAAAATAGAATGGGGGGGTCACAGAAAACGTACCAAAGAGCTATGGTTGGAACTTGGAATGTGTAGTGAGTCTGTGTACAGTATATGTGTTGTACAAATTGATAGGAAAGACTACGGTCCACAATTGAACAGACTACGTATTCACTGTGACTACGTATTCACTGTGATACCATGTATCAGGCCACTAGACCTACTGGACTTTACATGAAGATTTCCAAATGCCTCCAAGGACAGGAGTTCACTTGTGCACATGTAGCCCAGCTGAATTGCATGAACTCAACTCCACAAGTATAAATAACAGCTTTTTGGTGGTGTAGCTGGTTAAAATGGTGATGGTCACAGGGGAGACCTGGGTTCAAACTGACCCCTGGGCAATAAAAATACACAATACAGACAAGTTGGAATCCGTCACACAAGTGACAATTTGTTGAAAATGAACAGTGTCAGAGTTTGAGAGAAACTCAAGGATAACGTGTTCCTCATATCACTCTTCAGGTGTCAACTACACAAGGTAACTTTGATGACCACAAATTATCAAATATGACTAAAACAAAAGCCAAATCTGCTACAAACAAAAATGCATGCCCTGACAAAAACTGCTGTAAGCTACATCTGTTGCAAAGTTTTGTAGCAAACAAAACGGTGAAGTTAAAAGTTCCAAAATGGCCTATAGCCTACGATCTTCTCATTCTGTGTATGATATGAAATGAATGATCTAGCCTAGATCATGAAAGGATACCAGAAATCCTACATCAGGTGTTGAATCAACTTCCTTAAACTGGATTATGTACACTAGAGAATACCAGGTTTTGATTTAGGACTGAAATGTTTAGGTGCAAGGATGTATACATGTGTGTAAATTGGCTTTGTGACCACTACTGCCATTCATTCTTATTCTTAATGTAGCAGATATTTGTTGACTTACTTATCTAATCACTTAGGCCTGTTAATAGTGGTGTTGTTACCAGGTTGATCACAATCAAGGAACAAGATAAATGACCAAGGAAAAAGGAGATGGAAACAGCATGTATTTGAATACTTGCACATGCGATTCGTGTAGAATTAAGACTTTCAGTGAATATGTATTTACCTAGATGATGAGATGGCAAAATCCCCTCCGTCCAACAGTCTGATTTTGCAGAAAAGTACCCCATTGACAAACGGAACAGCTGTGAGCTCCTCCAAAGTAAAATGGATTTGAAACTTGAACTTCTTCTTTTTAATTAAAAAAGCCATTTATTAAGTGGTCGAAACGGTTTCACTGGAGTAACTGAAAACAGACTTGGGCAGTTAACTCAAGAAGAATAGGAAAAACTAAATACAACAAAATGGTTGTTTTCAATCTGGAGCTTGGAAGTCCTCGATGTCTTGGCTCAGCATCTCTGAAAAAATCTCTACCTGGACCTGCAACAGTAAAGATATGTTCCAACAGTAAATATATGTTCTATCATAATACTGATTATTCTATCATAATACTGATACATTTTCATCAAACCTTACTAAACTTTCTACTTAAACGCATAATTGGTCAATTTATTATTGCTATCCAATGCAGATATTTCAGTAGAACTACGCGGGTCTCAGCTAATTTAATTTCTCTTATGTTAACACTATTGTCAAAAGAAGCAGCATAATTCGTTTAATGCTCGATCATTCTGGTATCAAGCACTGACCTACCGCGCAAAAACAAAGCTACATTTCTAAGGGAAAAACACATGAACATTCAAATAAGACATAGCCTAAAGATCGGCTACCAGATCATTGTTTTGTAGACTATCGTGTATTAATTACAGGCCGTCTTACCCCATATTTTGCGTGAACTCCTCGGCTAAACAAATGGACCCAACACCGATAATCGCACTTCGCATCGAGGTGGTGGACGTCTGTTCGGTTTAGTCCCGCCTCATCTAACCTTATAGCGCCGCCCTTTTTTTTTTTTACACATAACACGCGGAATTGTATTTCTCCCACCATATAAAACATAATAAAACTGTGACTATCTTGTGTATTTGCACAATCAACTTGTAAGAATCCTGTAGCCTACTTTAGGCCTACATAATCATGTGAATGGACAAGTAAAGACTATCTTTGCTAATCTTTGACTTGATAAAATGCTAGGCATAGGGTGACATCTGCTGGCGAATTGGAAACCCTGCCAGTCTTTTACAGTTGTTTTTAAGACCACTTCCAACAGTGGCTTTTTAAAGACAAATCGTAAGATGAAGAGTGACTTAAACACAAAATGTAGCCTACACGAGTCATGAATAGCCTAAGCCACATAAAGCTAAAAGACACGACTTTTAATAATTTCTGAAAATAACAGGAACTTTTGCACAGATTACCTATAGAATGAATCACTTTGAATATAATCACTCAGAATTGCTTTAGAAAATGACCAATTGTCTAAAGATTTTTATTTTTTTTAAGAAATGCCAAAGCCTGATTATATTTGAATCACACAATTTGATAACACACAAGCTTTACATTCTAAATAAGTAGAGACTAGAGTCTACAGAAAAGTTGGCAAGTAACAGTTACAACTTACTTTGGTTATATCACACTAGTTTACAACTCTAATGTTCTGGACATGCTTGCTTTAAGGCAACACTTAACATATTCTCTCTACAACATGTGCGCACACAAACACTTGTACCTAAACATACGTGCACGCACGCGTGCGCAGACACACAAATAGTCAACATAATGAAACATTGCATCTCTCTCTCTCTCTCTCTCACACACACACACACACACACACACACACACACACACACACACACACACACAGTTTCATTGTACATCCTCTGCTTGCTGTTGTGGCGGCGTCTTGGGTCTCTGTTCCCCAGCCTCTGTTGCCGCCGGCCCCCCGGCCCCCACTGAGCTGTTTGAGTTCGAGCTCTCCGTCCCGCTCTGCAGGAACTTGCGGAGGTCCTTAAGTGCCGGCCTCAACATCTGGATGAGGGCCAAAAGAGCGGCCTGGGTGCCCTCCAGCGCCTGGGCCTGCCTCTCCTGTGCATAGGCCTGCGCCTCTTGAGACCGGCGGATCATCTGCAGCAGGTCGTTCTGGCCCTCCAGGTGTTGGGCGATCTGCCTCACGTGCACGTTGGTGACACGCTGCTCCTGGAGCAGACGGGCCGAGTTGAGGGCGATGCGGCTCTTCAGCTCCTGAGGCTTGGCCTGGCCCTGGGGCTGCGGGGGGGAGGACGCGCTCAGCATCTCCACCGGGGCCTCCACGGCGGTCACCGCTGCAGGCGTGGCCTCGGTCACGGTAGTGGTACAGTATTCCACCACTCCCCCTTCCTCCAGAGTGTGGTAGGTGGTCTCGGCTGTGAAAGAGAAAGAAGGGTGATTCCTTGAGGAGGATGCATCTGAATAATCGGAAAGAACCCGAATAGGTCTCCTCTCCTGTCCCCTGCATATTCGCTCTTTCTGATCTGAAAAAAGAGTCTAGGAGAAAGAAACTTTCATCTAGTCAGTTTTGACATCACTACAAATGGGGTCAAGGAGCTAAGAAAGGAAATATTTAGCGTAAGACTTTAGAAAATGAAGATGCATCCTAATGATCTGTAACTGCAGCACAACAGTAACACAAACACAACTGACTCAACTAATTGAGGATTGACGGATGATAAAGTAATATCATCTCAGGGGGAATTCGGCTAGACTAGAAACATGCATGCCAGACAGTGCAGGGAGGGAATTGATTTCTGTACATAACCTGTTGTTCCCCTCAGGACCAGAGGATGGAGACACACAATGGCAGGAGATGACTACAGCATAATCTCATTGATAGTGTCCTTCGAGAGACTGACTCTTGAGTCTAGTGTCCTTATATTCTGTTTCTAGCCTAGCCTAGATCCTAGATGGGTGCAAAAAAACAATAGCCCTACACACCTTCACAAAAGCCCTGCATTAACACCAAGGAACATATCAAAGATCTTTATTCTTTGATTAACAAGGCTGTTTTAATGATTGTGTGGTTCTGATTAACAGAGGTGGGACCAAGTCACAATCTTCACAAGTCAGTATTCACCCTCAAGTCCCAAGTAGCGATGGGCAAGTCTGTAGAAAGTCACAAGTTAGTCTAGGTGGGGGATTTTGGGGCCAGTCATACGTCAACAGTGTTAAGTGAGTTTTCAATTCCTCTCATGTCGCATTTATAGATACCTATGCCCACCTCCCTTGTTCTCTGTAAAGCGCATTGTGTTGCCTCTGTGTATGAAATGCGCTATACAAATAAAACTTTGATTGATTGATAGATACACTTTTAGCTTGTCAGACCCAAATTATACTAATTTACCTGAGCCCGAATTTGATCTTGAGTCAATCATCATGCTCAAGTCAAAGTCAAGTCTCAAATCATAGATGCCCAAGTCAAAGTTGAGTCCCAACTGTTTTCGCCTTTTGCCATGTAAAAGTCTGAAGATGTCATAATCTGTGACTCCAGTCCACATCTCTGCTCATAACAGTTGAATCAGGTGTTCTAATACTGGGCTTGAACAAAACATTCCCATTATTCTGAGTCTGAGTTTGAATTGGAATTCAGTTTTCTGATATTGAAATATCTTTACATTTTCTACTTAGAGAGAAGTGAGTCATGGGTCGTCAACTCTATCAATGCTAAAATCAACAACTTACCATCTAAAGGTTTCGTCTCTTCACAAACTCTTGCTGAACCTGATTGAAGATAAAAGTCAACAGTTAGACCTATTGTTAATACCACTATGTTTTGACAAAATGTAAAAGATCTGAAACAGATGTTGCATTTGTAAAGTGTCAACAATGAACAATGTTTCCTATTCATTTTTTAAATTAGACTTCCATTGATACTTGCGGCTGTTTGTGTCCCTTACACATTTGTGTATGTCACGAGTGTAACAGAAACGGATGGCTATATCTGATCTGATAACGTTGTGAACGTTAGGTAGCCTGTAGAAAAACCTGCCAGAATGCATTTTCGTCTACACGATCTGATCAACTTACTTTCAGTGAGTGTCACAGTGGTTGCTGCGCTCATAGTAACAGGTAGAGTTATCTCAGCGTCCGAGTCTCCTGCAGGTAAACTGATGATAGTAGCCTCTCCCAGGAGGTTACAGATCCGCTGCTGCATAGCCGTGAGGATGACGGGAACTGGAGTACAGTCGGTTGATGTCCCCTCAATTGCTGCTCTTGCTTGGGCCACTTTGCGCCGAACCTCGGTCTTCATATCGGACCACTTCTTCTTGACTTCACCCAACTCTCTTGGACAGGTAGTTACTGCGTTCACCTTTTTCAAAATTTCTAGCCAAGCGTTATTCTTTGCAATGTGGGTGACTCCAGCATTGAAGTGGTTAACGAGCGTGTGCTTTTGTTTCTCTATTTCCTCCACAATAATTTCTACCTCCCTCTCTGAAAAATTCATTTTTCTCTTTTTGGCAAGCGATGCCATATTTGAATAAATTCCTGTTTTTAGAAGATAATTGTGCGTATTGTACGCAAAAATAGTGGGATTTACTCAATCGATGTGCGCAACGTAATGGCTTCCAGAATCGGCTTCTTCTTCCTACAACAACGCTTACGTTCGTTGAGTCTCCAGCTCCGCCCACATTGCTCAGTCGTTGGTTGAATTTGTACATCCCCACCGTTAAGCTTTGTGCTATTGGCTAAAGCAAATGACAATTACCCATCCTTTGTAACTGAGAGCCTATTGGAATATAGAAAGTAAGAGCCTAAAAGCTTTGATAAAAAAAAATATTCGATATTTTTGACAACGTAAAAATGCAACGGTGGCCTATTTAAGGCCGCAGTCCTTTGCGTTTTATTTCCGCTTGATGTTGCTGTGGATCCCCAAATAGCACAGATATGCGTCGGATCAGCGAGACGTTGAGCCATAACTTTCCGATGGACATACTGTAGCAGGGGGATTGTTCCTTCGGCAATACGTAGGCAGGCTACCATGTGGGCTGTAGCCTAGTTGTTTAACAAACATAGGCTACCAATGCATCAGCTTATTGTTAATGCAGAAAGTAAACCCGATTTCAAGTAACGTCACAACAACCTTTTTTACGAGTAGGCTAGATCAGGGAAATTGGCTGTTAAACCACCCAAAACCACAAAAGCAGTAGGCTAATACATCTAACCCTAACATACAAATAGGCCTAAACAAGCCATCTTAAGTGCATAGAGCAGGCTAAAATTATACAATGACACATTAAGGCAGATCATGCCGTTTCCCTCCTCTTCATAGCCTACTGCCTCACAACTTTGTTGACTGTAACCACAGTAGGTAGGCTACATTAGCCATAGGCTACACCTCTTTTTCAAGATAGACACCAGAAGAGGCAGTAGTAGAACAATCACTCAGCAAGTTGCATAGATAGATAGATAGATAAATAGATAGATGGATAGATACTTACTTTATCACCTAGGCCCTAGGGGTAAATTTTGCATTCCAGCAGATTAAATTACTGCAAGGTTGGAAAGAAAAAGGACACTAGAAACAGGGTAATAAAAAATACACTAGATAAGGTCGTAGAAGCATAAAAAGAGAAATAACAGGAACGGTATACATCCATATGTATCTACAGTATATAATGAAATAATATATGTACCTATACATTCAGACTGTATAAATATAAGTATATAAGTCTAGGAGGACATATATATCCATACATTTTGTACACACATCCAAGCTGTCTAGATATACCTAGTAATACACATGTATACATACATACGTGAACACCTCCATAACGCACGGAACGCTCAGGCACTGTATACAGTCTGATGGCCGCTGGCACAAAGGAATCTGAATATCCGAACCGCTCCATATTGCATCTGGGTGGGATGAGCCTGTGGCTGAAAGTACTCCTCATCTGCCACAGCTCGCCATAGAGGGGATGGGGGGGGCGGGAGGGGGGGATAGACTATCCTTGTCTAGGATAGACTTCAGTTTGTCCCTCATCCTCCTCTCTGCCACAGACTTCAGGCTGTCCAGTTGTTGTCGCACGACGGAGCCAGCCCTCCTCAGACTTGATGCTGCCTTCCCAGCAGGCGACACAAAGAACAGTGTACTGGCTACAACAGACTGGTAGAACATCCTCAGTAGCCTGCTACACACATCAAAGGACCTGAGCCTCATGAGGAAGAACAGTCTGCTCTGTCCAGTTTGTTGTTCAGGTGCACTCCCAGGAATTTGTAAGAGTCCACCATCTCAACTTCCTCCCCCTGGATGGTGATGGGGGTTGGAGGCCTCTTGTTCCGTCTGAAGTCCACCAGCAGTTCCTTCAGTCTTGCTGATGTTGAGTTGGAGCTGGTTCTCCTCAGACCATTCAACGAATCTCCTGATCACATCCCTGTACTCTTCCTCATTGTCTGCCGTAATGCAGCCCATAATAGAGGAGTCGTCCGAGAACATCTAGAGGTGGCACGCTCCAGAGTTCTGGCTGAAGTCGGAAATATTGATATTGAACAGGAAAGGAGACAGGACTGTTACTTGGGGGGTGCCCATGTTGCTAATCACCACATCGGACAGGCAGCCCTGCAGACGGACATACTGTGGTCTGTCGGTAAGGTAGTCTGTGATCCAGGCCACCATGTTGTGGTCTACCTGCATAGCTGGGAGCTTCTCTGTGAGCTGGAGGGGAAGGATGGTGTTGAAAGCACTGGAAAAGTCCAAGAACATGACTCACTGAACTTCCTGGCCCCTCCAGGTGTGAATAGGCTCTGTGGAGTAGGTAGATGATGGCATCGTCCACGCTGATTCGGGCCTGGTACGCAAACTGCAGGGGGTCCATGAAGTCGCTCACCATGGGCCTATAACATATTATAACTAAACAATGTAACAATGTAACAGCATAATCATAATATTATAAACATGATCAATGTTCACACTACATTTATAGTAGCAGCTGTGTGTTTCTGGCGTGACTGCCTGGGGTAAATTCAATCTGAAAACTGGATTATTTTCCTAGTTTCCATGTTGAACAATATGTCTCCTCGAAACGTTGTGCGACAGGCATTGAAGTAGGTTTTCTTTTCTGTGATGGTTGTGTCAGAGGTGTTACCCAATCAGCAGGCTGATATATAAACCCAACTGTATCTTCTCATCAACGCTTGCGTAACACAAAAGGGTGTTCAACATTGCACCATTTCAGTTTCAATAAGCGTTTTGTCGGGGCTTCTTCATCATCGTATGGGTCGGTTGTTGCGTCCTCTCCCCCCAGGCTCAGGGCCGAGGGGCCACCCTTTTACCACCCCGAGCCTGGGTGAGGAGCTAAGAGCCATGTCACCGTTTCGTCATTCACAACCGTCAGGCCACGCATTCCATTGGGTGTCCGATATATCGGACAGTCCTGGATACCGTGGTCAGCGGTTTGTTCGGAGACCAGTGGGCTGGATGCCTGCGAGGATGGGAAGGTTATCCACAGGAGTGATTGTCCACGATGCACAAGGCTTCGTTGATAGGCGTATCGAAGAGGCGGGTGTGAGCGCTTCGACACCACACCGGTGCGCAATATTCACTGGTCGAATAGATCGGACCAGTCACCTCATCAATGCAACACCAGCTGTTAACTTCTTGCGCAGTGACTCGAGGTGTCGGCAGAACATGAGCGACCTGTCCAAGGTCACGCCGGGGCTGAACTCACCCCTGGCATCGCCATCCTGATCTTGTGAGCTCACATTCTGTTTCTCTCCACAGATCCAAATTTTTAGAAATCTGGCAAAGCCAGGCTACCAATTAGTGAGACTGGCTCACTAATCCCACATCTACGTGGGCCATAAACATAGCAATGCTAGACTACCTATTCTGATTACTTTCACTCTCCTGAATCCATTTCACCCCAATATTGAGGGGGTATAATTTGTTGTTTAGCTAGCCTCACTGTCCAGAGATTGCTGCATGTGTAATGTGGAGTACCTTAGGGTTCTAATCCTGCCCTGGGCATGACAAAACAGATGGGTTACAATGGTGCCGTGACCCGGATGTCTAGTGGTGTGGAGTCAGTTCGGAGGGATGAGTGTAACCGAGTGAAACGTGTAGTAGCTGGTGAAACACTCCTCAAAGAAGTGCTGGCAGACCCTCCAAGAGGGACGTCCCTATTGGTGCAACTGTCAGTGCATCCGCCTCACAAGCGGGAGACCCAGGTTCTAATCCCGCCCTGGACATGCTGAAACAGATGGGTTACACATGCATGGATGGAGTGTTGCGACTGCCACTCCTACGCAGAATGAGGACAGAATTCAAAATACTGTCAAAAATTAAATTTTTGTAATATAATTCTGTAAAATGTCACACTATCTACCATGTCCTGAACATTTTTTTTTTCATGAACATTGGACATTTATTGAGCGAGAATTTGCAGTAGCTGCATATCCTACTGTTTACAGTAAAACATGATGAACTGTAGGCTCAATTTTTGATATTTCAAAAATCTGTATAGATCGTTTGTGGAGGACAGTCTGAAGATGCAGTGTAGCAATTGAGGTGTCGATTGAACAACAAATGTGGGAGGAGGAAGGTTTGATACGTTTCAAATATTTTCTTATACTTCATAATTCCTGCTAGCTCGAAGCATATGGATGTTTCTACTCACCTGGGCCTACATTTTGGTAATGGTTAGAAGTGATCGCACGTCCGGCTAATTTGCTATGATTTTTTAAAGCTTTACATTTTAGAAGATTCCTGTAGCACCATCATCAGGACTATTGGCCCACAATATCTGTTGAGCTGAGCTGCCCTGCCCCTAAAAAACAAACCCTGACCTTTATTTAGAAATTCCTAGATTTTCAAAGAGGCTCGTCAGGCTAGCGTCACACTGCTCCGCCCTCTGCTACCGGCTTTTTTCGTTGCATCAGCTGTTGCACCACCAAGCTAGGACTACCGCCAATTTAAAAGTGGAGTAAAACGCCGGTTACTGAAAGACTAATTGGACTGGATATTTATCAAAGTATACAGTAAGATACCGGAAGTAATATATTGGTTTAACAATATTCGAAATGATCAAATTTCACTGACATTGTTGAGTGTGAGCGGATAGCGAGCTTAGCGCCCACCTCGCTTACCGCTTCTCCGCTGGACGGAGTCCGGTCGGTAATGAATGTGCCTGCTACCAGCTTGTTAGTGCTGCTAGCTGTTATTCAAAAGTTAGCTGACTACCACCCCAAGTCATGTGTAGATTAAGATACTTTATAAGCAAAGCAGAGGCCATTTGGTAATTGGAATACGTGTACAATTAGGCCTAGCGTTAGTAACAGTGTTCCCTATTAACGCTGCGTTACACTAACCGCTTGCTTACTTCAGCTGGTCAACTCTGGCTACCAGGACACACGTGACGTGGGGGCTAGCATAAAGCAAAATAGTCAAGCTGGCTAGCTTTGGATTTGGCCACCTACTCTGTCCACGCACGCTATTTCCTAGTCCTTACACATAATATAGCCTACAGTTGCTAGTGAAAAATCAGACATTACTGCCTGACAAGTGTTGCATCCCGATGATGCACCAGCAACGGCCGTTCGTGTCCCCCTTGCTCAGCGGAGTCTTCTGTCAGTGCCGATCTGAGGAGGATGCGCACCGGGAAACAGATCCAGGTGGCGGGCATGCTGGGGACGCATTCTCCTCCGTTCCACGGCCACCTACAAGTACCGAGTGTCCGCTCTCAGGGGAGGATTATTGTGAGTCGTCGCATCCCTGCGAACTTTGCGGAGGACCCGAGCAGGATCACAGACTTAAAGTACTGTTTCAAGTCTTGGATGTGAACGGGGATGGGGGTATCTGCGTCAACGACTTGACCATTGGGCTCAAGAAACTGGGGGTTCATCGCACCGAACATGAGCTTATGGTAAGTGTGTAGGCCACTTTATGATCCCTCTGACTATTAACTTCATCATTTGTATCTTATTTCTGTTTATATCATTGTGTGATCTTAGCCTACCTCATGTTATACTTTTAAGAGGACTGTCGTCACCGTCTAGCATCATCAGCGTCATGAGGGGTGAATGAGTGAGATTAGTGAGATCAAACAAGTAAGCTACTTAGAAAGTACAGGGTGGCGTCAATGATGGCTGTTAAATGGTTTACATAATAGCCATGTCTATTTCAGAGTTTTGGGCAAAAGAGACATACAAGAACCGTTCTTTGGCAAACATCAGCAGTTTAAATCCACATGGCGTCATTGCCTCGGGCATTCAGACAGCTCTCTGGGTATCAGTAGCCTACTCCTTTCACAAGAATATCTTCACAATGCTGTCTTGTGCTTTAGCAGTTGCAAAGTAGCCTAATGTTGATTTGGGGGGTAATTAAAATCAGGAAATAAATAGGCTTCAATTCTATCGTTATGTTTTTATTATTGCCCCTTGATTTACCAACATTTTCTTGCTTTATCTGTAGGCCTATTAGTTGCTATTCCCTATTAAGAGAACGCATTATAGGACACCTTTAAATGAATGTATACACTTCCCTGTTAGGCCACATGAATGTTGTCCCCAGGTGTAGCAAGTAGGCTATTTTTTACCTGTTAAAAAAACGACCTCACTGTTGGTGTTGGGGACTATGGAGCAGGGCAGCTAGGCTGCTTAGACACGATCTCACGGGAGAAGCAAGATGGTAGGATATCTAAGGCAAGGATTAACAAGAAGGCAGTGTTTATATCCATTGAAGCTGAGGAAGGAAACATTTGAGTTGGAGAATGAGAGATGGAAAAATAAGAGTTGGTGGGTCCCACTCACAGTAGCCTATGCTAACAGCTTACAAAGAATATCCTAATTAAGGGGAAGACTCATACACAGGAACAGAATGGGATTCTGAAAAAAGAGTGTTCTTAGTGTGCAATGAACTTAATGATGCTTCAGTAGTTGGTCTGGGCACATGGAGTGTTTGCTTTCTTTATCATAAGATAATAATCTTACATGATGAGCTGCTGAACTCTAATACTGATCACTAGTGCAATAGAGCAATGTTTAAGAAACACACACTTAGCACTTAAAGGGGTAGTGCGCTATTTTGGACATTCAGCCCTATTTGTGGTCTGTTTACCATGAACCTGAAACATAGAGACCATCATTTTCTGATCTTTCCAGTATTGAGATAGCAGCAGTTTTTCTGCAGGCTCTCACCGGGCTACAGTGTAAGTCAATGGGGCATATGTTAATGCATTGCAAAAACTGATACAGGTGCTCTTCCAAGACGGGAAGCACAGGATGTAGTCTTACCAGTGTCATGGAATTTTAGAGACAACTGGCCTCAACCCTTTCAGATTTCAGCCTTTTATTATTAAAGCCTATTGATTCATAATCCCCTGCCTTTTGCCATTCCAAACACCCCTGTCCTTCACCTTTTGTAATGATTAACACCCCTGCCATGGTTTTCCCACCATAACAGATAGGAATCACACCTCAGACTTCCTGTTTGGCCTAGGATGACTTTTCCATTGTTACATTGTCTCCACCTGAAATCTATTCAAAGTGTACCGCGCTTTCTCATGTCACGTGTCTGTACTCTTGACCACTGTTGATGATGTCCGCCCCTTTATTATGACGTGTACAGATGGGTTAGCCAACCAAATCTCCGATAGCGTCACATCCGTGTATTGCTTGAATATAAGGCCGCGCAACACCAGACTACTGCACTTCTGTTTGGATGAACCAATCTGTGAGTTATCCTGAAGTCCTTGCGCTCGTATGTTTTCTTAATAAATCAGACTTAACCTCTTTGAGTGAACCATGGCAAATCCTTTACTTTCGATCAGATTTATTTCCACTACACCAGTCTCAGTATGCTCTCCTGTCAAATGCAGGGCTCTAAGCTAACATTTTTCACTAGGAGCACATGTGCTCCTAAATGAAAAAAATAGGAGCACAGAAAGAAATTTAGGAGCACAACGAAAATTTTGAAATAACACATTTTTATTAGCAACACCCACATTAGACCTACTGCCAATAAACAATAATAACCTTCTCACCATAGGAGCTCTCATCCTCTCCTACTATACTATTCCCACACACTTCATCAGGTGCATTGGTCCTAATGAAGACTATACTATTCCCACACACTTCATGATGTGCATTGGTCCTAATGAAGACTATGGCCCAATCCCAATACCCCCCCTTAGCCCTTGGCCCTACCCCTACATTTTGCGCGTTCACGCGTAGGGTAGTGTGTCCCATTCCTTTTAGCTTCTAGGGCTATGGAGCATATCGAGGGCTAGTGGACATTCAAACAGCCCTCCAAAACGAGGGTTTTCAGATGCTGACTTGAAACCGAGGGGTAGTAAAAATTCACACAATGCTTTGCGAACTTAGACAGGGATATGAAACAGCTGCCGGTGCCGTGAAAAAACGTAGGAAGAATGCCCAATATCTTCGCAAATAATCATTAAAAAATTGTAAAATCTGTGGAAAAGCTTAGTTTAATGTAGATGTAAAGGAACATGTCATTGGATCGTTATAACACGCATTTCAGGAAAAAAATCGCTTTTTACGATGTCAACGGTATTTCATTGGGTTTTGATGTGGATCCAGTAAGTTACTGGTAGGCTTTGGTGCAATGTTGAATCTAATCGAATCAATGGAACTTTGTGTAAACAATGATTTTTGAGTGACAGTTGATTCGACTCCCCCTGGGCCTCACCGAATTCCTCTCTCTCCTTGGTTCCACTTTGCCGGGCAAAATACGATTGAATGGGCTTCATTTTCTTCATTTTGTTAACGTTACTGGCAGGGGCATTCGGCGTCTGCACAGTCGTTTTTGAGTGAGGACAGCTGAGCTGTCATCGCGCGAGAGTTCTGCGCGTTGCAGGTTGCAGTCGTGGGACTTGTAATAAACCAGGCCAGGTCAAGCCTGGCTTATGTGTGTTGGCTGGCTTGTTTCTGTGCGGGACTGATAGGACGGTAATGTTTGATAAATAAAGATGGGTCTTGTCACCTGGACACATCAGTTCCAATGCTTCCAATGCTAATCCAGCACAATAAGAGCGGGATAGCCAGTTAGCTCATGGGCTCACAACAACTAGCAGCAGCTTCCATAACATTAATGGTAGCGGTCAGTGGCTAAAGCAGTTACACTCATGATAACATAAAGTCATCCCCACCAGGAACCCCGGTCTCCTGGGTGGGAGTCCAATGCTCTCACCACTACTCTACTTGTGCAGTGGAGATCGGCGGGTGGGTTTTGGTGTCCTTCTTCCAGTCCCTAGTGTGGGTTTGGGTTAGAATATGGGTTGAGGTTGGGACAGGATCTGATCTATAAGGCAAGGGGTAAAGGTTGGAGTGAAAGGATGAACATGTGGAGGTTTGGGGTATAGTCCCATAAAGTCATCCCCACCGGGTCTTCAACCCCAGTCTCCAGGGTGGGAGTCCAATGCTCTCACCACTACTCTACTTGTGCAGTGTAGATCGGTGGGTTGATTTTGGTGTCGTCCTTGATTTTGGTGTGCTGGGACTACTGCCTCTTGTGGTGCCAACAGAGAAATGCAGGCCAACATTGTCCGCAGTAACGGAGGGGAGGGAGTGATGACCGGACGAACGCTATACTAGGTGCGCTGGCACTGTAAGTCACGCACAAAAAAGCATCAATACATTAAGCTAATTTCTCCATCATCACCTAAAGCTGTGCCAGTCAACAGTCAGTCTAATCACTGAAAATAAACCACATAGGCGTAGAGCGACTGGTGCATCACATCCTATACAAAAATTAATTACTATAGGATTTGAAGTGTCCTACTCCTATTGTAATGAGGACTGTCTGTCTTTAATGCAGTAGCGTACTGTGGGGTCTTGCACAGGGTCTTCTCTGACATTGTTATTAATGCCCCCCAACCCCCCCCCCCTTGCACACCCCGCTTACAGCCAACACACAAAAATAAAATAAAACAAGTTGTGGGACTTGTCGTTTTGTATACGGGTGCGCGAAACTTTGACTCTAGTTTGATCCAATTTGCATGGATTTATTTTAGGCAAAAAATTTGAGTGAAATAGATGAAAGCAGTACTCGCACAGTGTGCTCGTAAATTATTTTTTCTGATCGCACAAAACTATTTTTAGTCGCAAATGCAAGTAAAATGGTCGCACCTTAGAGCCCTGAAATGTATTGCAATTGTAATATTTTTACATGCTTGGCTTTACTTGCAAATAGTCCTCCATGGTAGCAGTGAAGACAAGTGTCAGAGGATCGATCAGTGCTGCTTTATCCGCCGAGCACATTTTCATTCTGAAGTTCATGCTTGCTCAAAATAACTCGGACATAAAATAAATAAATATAAAAGTACCTTTGAGAAACTGCACATTGTTGCGATGGAAGTATAGTTAGTACAGTAATTTATTGCTTTATCTATCCAAAATGGTATGTGTTGTCAAGTTTTGTGTTGATATCGATTTATAATTATTTAAATATTTTTTTCCATGCAAAAGATAGGGCGGGTGCAAGCCCAATCTGTAGAGGGCGTAGTTTCACGCTTTGGCTCACTATATCCACGGTATACCAACGGGCAAATCACCGATAAAGGTATCACTTCGTAAACGCTGTCAGCTGTGTTAAGTTGCCTATAGCAACGGTAAACAATTGGGGACTATTTTAGATTGGGGAGGGCTGAATGCAACGCAGTTCAGCGAAATTGAACACTACAAACCCTATGACCGTACCACAGCCGTGCCAGTATCCATGATAAAGCACACCCTCTCGTGTGTTATTGCATAATTCTCACGCCTAGCCAAATTTTTATACTGTGGCACATAGGGATGTAATGATTCACTCTACTCACAATTCAATATGATTCACGATACTGGGTTCATTATCCGATTTTTTCATCGTTTTGTTACACAAACTAAGATTGCAGACAAATTATAAAATAAACATCTTATTATTTCTTAGACAAAAATGATGAAATATAGTATTTTTTCTTATCTATTCTGTATAAAATTAAAGAATCCCTTTTCATTTCTGAGGTAGACTATAATAAATAATGCAATTAATGCATATTTCCTATTTCAACATCATCTGCAGCCGAGGCTGTGGCTTCGCATTTCATTGCAGATCTGTCTCTAGTGGGTCTCTAGTTTCTGTAACTGGTGATGTAGGACGTCAAACATGACATGGCACGTCGAACAAGCAAGGTCAGAAGTAGATTACACCCTCTGCTGTTTAAAAAGAGTATTGCGGTTCATTTTTCATCTCATCGATTTGAATCATCACGTGTTTGCATCGATTTTTAACTGTCTCGCAATGCATCATTACATGCCTAGTGGCACACCTGATTGGCTAGGAAAAAGCACACAGCGCTTCATTCAATTATTTCACGTAACTCCGCTGATTTTTGGATACTTTGTGCAAGTGAATTATTATCAAAAGGGCCAAGCACTCTAAGCAACTCATTAACTAACACAAGTGTTCTCTATTTTTGTTGGACAGTATAATGGATGAACAAGTTGATAGGAGAGCCTAATCCTGGGTCCTTGGTGCTGGATATCTGCCAGACTTTCAAATCCGCACATGAATGTTGCCACTGCACAGCACATTTTGTCAGTGCACTCCAAACAATTGTGGACATTTCCAGAAGACCAGCACTGATGTGCTAGCTGGACTAGCCTGTGGCTGCTGATACGCAACAGGTCACAGGGGGCAATGCATTCCTACTCTGCAACTCTGCAGAGTCTTATTGCTCAGTTTATGTATGTTCTTTCTTGCCTTTTTAAATTGTTTCCAAGAAAGAAGAGGTAAAAAGTCATAGGCCGGGAGCCAGGTCCACCTCTCGATGTTTTTTGCTACCTTTTTTCACTATTATTCCTGTTAGCCCATACCTTGGGTCATCACAAGTTGATAAAGGCTTGGGAAGGCGTGGCCACAACTGGTTCAAAGCATGCACATGCAGGACTGAGATCCAATCAGCAACATGGGGCATTATTTTATCCTTATGGGAGTGTGAGCGTACCCAAACCCACAAACTGTGAGGGTGAAGCAGACTGAATTGAACCTGGTGGAAGGAATTTTCCTTGTAGCGCAGAAGTTACATACTGCAGCTTTAACCGGTGTCTGGAGGGCTGCTGGGTGAGTTCCCATCAATAATTGACTGCTGTTTTGCCCTTGAGCAAGGCACTTAAGCCCAACATGGCTCATAACTTACAAGGCTGACCCTCAACTAATTAACTTGATGACTCAACTAACGCCATGTGGAGGCTGCAAGGTGGAGGATATCATGCGGGGGGGGTGAGGAAGAAGAGCAGAAGACGGATGTTGTCAGTTGTCACAAGGCCTTTGGCCTGTAGTTGGTTAGGTAGTTAGCTAGTAATTAGTCAGACAGTTAGTTTGTCTGTTTGTTAACTAGTCGGCTCTTTCTGTGACTATGGAAAGCGTCCTTGGGTCTCGTAAAAGGCGCTTTATAAATATCATTTATTATCATTATTATTATTATTACTAATATTTTTATCCTTCTTCTTCTTCCTCTTCTTCTTCTTCTTATTAGTTGTTGTTTTTTATCAGCACTACTATTCTAAAGACCAATTTATGGTTGGTAAGTCTTACACAAAAATTACTATTTTACTAGAAAAAAAGACTAATTTTGGATTCGGATGTTACAGACATGTCTAGGCTATGTCTAGTGGCTCCTGAATTTTGTAAGGTCACAGCCTCCATCATAGATTGTTGCATTTGTCTGATTGGTTAGGGCAAAGTGTGGCTAGGTTGAGTGTCTCTAGCCTAGTGTCAGCCGAAACAGAAATGTATGAAGTGTCTGATTTATATTTATTTGTATTTTATATATTTAATATTTATGGTTGTGGTATTTTTGTATCTATATTTTAGGTGCATGTTTTTTGTGCCCTTGTCCCTTTTAAAAGAGAGATTTTTCTCAACGGGACTCAATAAAGGTTCCATTTTTGAAAGTTCTGATATAACTGCTGCCATAGCACATCAACACTAACATCCTCAGGAGCAGCCATTGTTGTTATGATTTTCCGCTCAGCCTGTACTGGCTGTAATCGTAATTGTCAGCAACTAAACCGCCCCCCTGAGATTATCAGCGGATGCTGCAGTGACATTTCTAATACACAGGTGTCTGGGGGGGACGTAGGGAAATGTAGTCCTGATCTGCTTGTGGCCAGACTGAGCTGTGTAGGGAAAGAAAATGTAAGCTTGCGAGATTGTGAGGCTATTTCAGACTGTGAGGCTATTTCAATTGATGCTGAACACTGCCATTCACTACCTGTTATCTCCAGTCGAGTGTCACATTTCTTGTGAAGTCCTCTAGGATTTTATCTACAGATGAATTGCTTACAAAGCAGGAGACTCAGCAGGTCCCTCGAGAGAATGAGAGAGGGAAGCCCCACCCTTCACCCCCACACAGCTGCGTCAACATAGGATGACACTGATAAATTAATTGCCTAGTTTCTTTTGGTCCAATTGGCTGTGGAGAACGGTTTCAGGGTTCTCTGGTTGGACCTACCAGTGTAGGCGGCTGTGATTGGTTAGGACATCCCTGCAGTGAGAATGCAGGTTTCAGCAGCCTCTTTTTTACTGCATTACTCTGTCTTTCTATTGAACCGGCTAAGTGGCAGGGTCTTGTGCCTGCCTCACTTTTGTAATGCTCAATAGACGGTAGATATGCTTCAGTCCAGGTAGTAAAGAACTCTTGACTTTTCATTTCATATAATTATCAGATATGTCATTACCAGGTTCAGTGATGATACAGTAAGTATCATAGAGTAGAGTTTGATAGGAACAGGTTAGTCCTTGTGTGTAACTGCTCTGATGTAATTTGATGCTTCTTTTAGGCCAGAGGATCACTTACAAATGTGTTATTTCAGAGACTGGTGGTAGTGCAGATCCCCACAAGGGGTGTCCAGTGCATGCAGAGGCTCTTTGAGCTGCAACAGTGAAGTAGAATCAACTTCTTTCTGCGGTCTGCATGTGTCCCTACCTGCAATCACTGTATCACTGGCTGCAGTCTCAGCTCTTTTCTCACACACACGCACACACACACACACACGTGCGCGCGTAACAACAGAATCAGTCCCCGCATGAGGATGCTGCAGGGTATATGGACATCCCTGTGCCAAAGGCTCTTGGGAAGGACAGAGTGTGAGCCTGTAGGAACACAATTGCCGGAGGAGATTGCCAAAAAGACCGAGGAGCGAACTGGAGCCAAGGAAAATGCTGCTAACATTTCTGTGAGGAATGACGAGGGCAGGACTGATGGTGTTCCTCCAAAGAAGACCACCGTTTTAATTATGGTGGCGCCCCCTAAGGATTTCCAGAAGGTAATGCAGGGATATGGCTATTAACCCTCCATAGTTTTTGTGTGAGTGACTGAGAGGGAGAGAGATTTACTTGTGGCATGTGATTTTGCCACTTCAAGGGATTAATGCACCTTAAATTGTCACGAAAATAGTGAAGAGGCTTACACACCAGAAAGCAGCAAATTGTCATTGTCAGGTGGAAACTTCCAATGTCCAAAACAGAAGAAAAAAAACTTTTTTTAAATCATTGAACATCTTTAAGTTTGTATTGCCTGTATATGGTCAGATACCTGCATGTGTCAGTATTAATATTTTACAAAAAATCAAGCTCAAGTGGAGTTTTGAATGTGTTGACGACAATGTTGAGATGCTGGCGGTCTCTACTGGATAGAACAGAATGGTAGCCAACAATCATGATTTGTGATTGATTGGTTAATTATGAAATGTTGATATAATTTTTAACAGTGTTTTGAAGAGTATTCGAATACTAGTTCGGAAACTCCAAGGAGTATTAGAAACCTGTGATATGGTATTCGGGACAGCACTATATAAATGAATTTAGATAATACATAGTTAAATTAGAGATAATGGATCTAATGGATAGTAGCTAACTGTTCACCACAACCCACGTCACTTCTATCAGATATGGAAATTATTACAAATCAATAAACCATGAACTCAATTGATGCCACAGGACAATAATATTGTGTGTGTGCGTTTGTGTTTCCTATTGTTTTAGATTGTCATAAAGCCGTTGTAGTCTTTGGGTATGACTTCCTTGGCGGTGTTTGTCTTTCATCTCCTTGATCTCCTGGCTCTCTGTAGTGGTGTGACTGCAGGCGTGTCTGAAGTGTGTCGGAGCTGGTGCTTTGGAAAAGGAGTCCAGTTATCCGAGTGCAGGAGTCCATTGTCCCATTGATTGTGTACCTAATAACATACAGTTAACATACAATACAAAGTTTCATTTTACATTACCACAAGGAAGCAAAGGTGCAACATCATGACTTTTGACCTGGACTGGTGAGAGAGAAAATGGTTTTAGTTTTAGTGGTAGTTACCTGATGGCTCTGATATCATGGGCAGTGGGATCACCTGGTTTGATCCCTGGGCGCATAGACTTGCAGAGCCTCATTTTGGTGAAGTGTGGAGAGAGAGAGAGAGAGAGAGAGAGAGAGAGAGAGAGAAAAAACAGACAGATGTGTGTGCTGCTCGCCACGCTTGGTTTGCAGCAGCACACAGAGACACAGACAATAGGGAGTCATGTTGCATAAATTACATTAAAAGGAGCAGGCATGAGGCCGGTGTGTGTGTGTGGTGTACATGTTCATGTGTGAACCAGGGTGGGAATTTCACGACAGCCATGGCCGTCGACGCCTCTTGCTCTGGCCGTGATGCCCCGAAAATATTGAATTCAACCTGTTTTACTGTAAATCGAAGGCTTAGATGCTCTTTTCATGCTGCCGTATACATTTCTGCTTTTTGTGTTTGGCCCATAGAAAGTAGTGAAAGCAGGGGACAAGGACCTAGATGGCCAGTTGGACTTTGAAGAATTTGTGCACTACCTGAGGGACCACGAGAAGAAGCTCCGGCTCGTCTTCAAGAGCCTGGATAAAAAGAATGATGGTGAGTAGAGGGAGGAATGCATTCGTTTGTGTCTGTTTTCTATCTTCTGTTATTTTTTTTACCCTTTATAGACCTATGCATGGACAATCGTGTTCGATGGAGGACCGCAAGGTTTCATTCCAACTCAACGGTACCAAATCTGATTGAACAGATTAGCACACTTTGAAAGAGACTGTAGGAGTAGACTAGTAACGCATGCTCGCAAAGGCTTCTATCAAGCAGAAATCAACTGAATGGGAAATGGAAAGTACAAAGTTGTTGCACATTTCACAACACCAACACTACACGAAGTAAAGATTGATTACAAGGTAATTCTGTGTGTTCGCCGCCATTTTGCTGTAATGTCAGGTGTGTTTGTCGGCGAACTCGGCTAGATGGAACTTTTCTCTCTTGAATGACTCTTCCATTGCACTTTTCAGTGGCGGAAGCAATGGCATTTTTACGAGTTCCGAGTGGCAAGTACAATGAACACAGCGCTAGTTCCTGGAAAAAGTTCCTCCGGTGGAAATGCTTTTGTATTCATCTTTAGTCAGAAGCTGATGTGGTGAATGTTTTGTTGTACAGGTCACATTGACTCACAAGAAATCATGCAGTCCCTTCGAGACCTGGGAGTTCACATCTCAGAGCAGCAGGCTGAGAAGATCCTCAAAAGGTGAGGATGAGAACAAGCCCCCGGGGCCATACACACCCCTGTCTCAAACCATGGTCCAAGCTCCTGTCTGTATTGAGTGTCTATGCGGAAGTGTCCCATGGGGCTTTGCGCTTCCTGCTTCCTCGTAGGTTCTCATGTTCTGTATACAGTATGGTTTCTATCTGTTCTTTACTTTCCACCAACTGTCACCCTTATGTCAGTCTTTCCCCTCTGTCTACCTGTCTCTTCCTTCCTTCTCCTGATCTCCTAATCTATATGTCCCAATCTCCTAATTTCCAAATCTATATGTCCCAATCTCCAAATCTGTATGTCTCAATGCCCCAAGTACAATTGTTACGAACCCCCCCCCCCCTAGAAGGCACATCTGAGGGTAGAATAAGGGGGAGGGGGGTCGCAGCGCACCATATCTGCTTTGGGCCTGTCAAAATTGGCAAGACATAACATAACTTCTTAAAAAACACATAGGTTTGAATCATTCGAATGAGAGGGCAAACCAATACAACAAGGCATGACTACTTAAAGGTACTGTATATTTATTTTGAACATGTATTTTAAATACCTACACATTACAAAATAAAGAAATATTATCTACACATAACAAAATAAACAAATAAAAGCCCAGGCTAATATAAAAGGGACATATTACACACTTGGTTGAATGTGACACGTGCCAGTTATCTAGTTAACATCAAGTGAATATGTCCATCAATGTTGTTATTCCTTCATTATAAAGTACTATAAAACTCTATTTTATTTTATTTTTTTAAGAGGGTTGGCTCTTTGTTACAATGAGGACTCAAATCAGCTTTAGATCTATAGATATCAACTTTATTTGCTGTTTTAATTTAAGCAAACAATATTATCTTATTTTTCAATGCATATAAAACCCATTCATATCTGATTCTCATTCACTATTAGGAAAAATGTAACCATTTCAACTGAGTTACATTAACAAAATGCATTCATGCACGGAGGCCTGTGCTCTCTGAGCACCTTATCTAGTAGCGTTTATTTCCTACAGTGACTATTTCCTACAGTGACTACTATCTTCTACACCAGACAAGTACTTCTGGATATTGGAGCAAGAGCCTCAGGTTTTACTCTGTACGTGTGACAAATAAACCTACTTGAACCGACAGCCCACAGGAATATACTATTATTCTCTTAAATCCAGACCTGCTTTCTGCCAAAGGAAACCATCATGGCAAGCTCACATTTAAACTGCACGGTGAGGGATGTACAAAATGAATGACGATTTAGGCTACTTGTAAGCTTAATAATGATTTAACTACTTCAACCGAGTTGAAATCGGTGCTCTGATCTGATTGGCTCATGTGACTGATGGCTGAGACTCAGTATAAAATATATTATAACTCTACTATTTTCAGCTGTCTGCTGGATTGGTGGGAATCAGGCTTTACAAGTTTGACCCAGCATAAAAGGGAAAATGCAACATTACAAATAGCGAACATATTTAAAGTACCTGTCACACCACTACCAGTTCCTCTGTCTGCCTGATATGGTCCTAACTGTCTCTTTGTGTACCTCTCCCTCTATCCCCTTTACCCCTTTTTTGTGCCTCTCTTCCTCTCTCATTCGCTGTCTTGCTTGTCTCAGAATAAGGAAGGGCCAAATCTGGGCCCCTATCATGTAGTAAGTAGTGGACTCCTTTGACTGCTTGCCCTGCCTGTGTGCATCACAAATAGTAACATTTGCTTTTATCGTCTCTTTTTAAATTAAAATATTCTGAAAGACATTGAGACACCTGAAGCCTTGCAGCAATTTGAACCCAAAAATTAAGGAATCTACAATTTTTGAATTTGTAGAATTTGCTTTTAAGATTCAGTTGTCTTTTGATGCTGAAATGGTCGAGTGCCCTAACTCAAGAACTGCCCATGTCTGTGTTTTGCTAGTGGGAAAATGGAAACATGTTGCTGCATGAGTGAGCATACAGCCTTTGAAGTCCGTCACGCTCAAAGTTTTATTAAATAACACTACAAAATCACTTTACTAATGTTTTTTTCCTTATTTTTTACTCTGTGAATAGTATGGACAAGAATGGTACAATGACCATTGACTGGAACGAGTGGAGAGACTACCATTTGTTACACCCCGCCGAGAACATTCCAGAAATCATCCTGTACTGGAAACACTCAACGGTAAGGCACAGTACTCTCCAGGGGGGTATTCCAGAAAGCAGGTTTAGTGAAAACTCTTAGTTTGCTAACCCTGAGATAAGGGAAACTCTGGGTTTTCCATTCCAGAAAGAAAGGTAACTCAAACCCAAGAAAGAGAGGTACCTCAAATCCGTTCCAGAAAGAGAGTTAACTCAAACTCTGGGTCAGTTAGCATGGTAACTTACTCTGTGAACCTAGCCTGCTTGCTGGCAGGTTTTTTGTAACAAACCCTGAATTTCTTGTCTCCCTGCTGCTGAGCTTGAAGCTGTCGCACATTTCCTCGTTTACCACATTTCCTCATTTACCTGATCAATGTTGAAGCTGAATTCATTCGCATAGCCTTACTTCGGGAGAGGATTTTGAGATCCCAATATATGCCATCATTCCCTGATAATCATTATATAACCAAACATCAGTTTTTCGTCACACACTATCATTTATAATAATAATATTATTATTATTATTATTAATAATAATAATAATAAAATAATTTTATTTATATAGCAGCTTTCAAACAATGCAGTACCAAGTGTTTACATAAGAAAGACAAGTAGATAAGATTAAAGGACAATGCTCGTTTTTGACAACCTGGACCTTATTTACGACATATTATAAGACGTTTGACTCACCGAGATCACTTTGGTGTAGTTCGGAGGCATGTAGAAGAAATTTAAAATCCAGCGCGAGCCAGTATATCCATGTAATGGCGGTGGTCGGGACACTTAGAATGCAGTTTCTAAAAATCTATTTTCTGCCGCGAAACGGTTGTTTTCATCAATCTGTCTTGATGAATCGCTAGTTGTGCTTACATAGAGCATAGGCCTGTTGTGGTTTTCACATGCCATGATCTTTAGAAACGTCTTTCGAAACGAAATAGCTTCCTCACTTGCTCCAGCACAGCGCGCAATCGTTGCTCCAGCACGCTGTGCGCATGCGTGCTGGAGCAAGTGAGGAAGCTATTTCGTGTCTAAAGACGTTTCTAAAGATCATATTACAGAGGCATGTGAAAAACCAAAACAGGCCTATGCTCTATGTAAGCACAACTAGCGATTCATCAAGACAGATTGATGAAAACAACCGTTTCGCGGCAGAAAATAGATTTTTAGAAACTGCATTCTAAGTGCCCCGACCACCGCCATTACATGGATATACTGGCTCACGCTGGATTTTAAATTTCTTCTACATGCCTCCGAACTACAGTTTACTGTTTTTCATTTTTAAAATGGTATTCTAGTTTTCAAAACATGCTAAGTGTCTTGGATGATGCAAGACTGGCATATAGACTACATTATTAGGACCATTAGCACACATTACACAGCTTAGTAGGTCTCATATAAAGTAAATCGTTCTGATAGGTATTGAACATTTTAATAGGTCTGATAGTATAAACAATACCAGTCAAAAGTTTGGACAAGCCGTCTCATTCAATTGAATGAATTGTGTCCAAACTTTTGACTGGTACTGTACAACAAAGTTGAATAAAGACTGCATAGAGTTAATATTCATTGACTAGCCTTTCTTCTTCCTTTTTCTCAGATCTTTGATGTTGGGGAGAGTTTGTTGGTGCCTGATGAGTTCACAGCAGAGGAGAAGAAAACTGGAATGTGGTGGCGACACCTAGTGGCTGGAGGTGGAGCTGGCGGAGTCTCTCGAACGTGTACAGCACCATTGGACAGATGCAAAGTCCTCATGCAGGTAAACACATTTTCCCTCTTGCAATACCATGGTAATTTACAGAAGTGCTATTAGTTGATTCTAATGACAATTTGTCCTTCGCCATGCTCTTGAATAGACTCCATGCTCTTGAATAGCAATTAAAACAATTCAAGACCACAGTTTAGACCCCAACTAGCAGTAAAATCTAATCTTATCTAGTGTTGTTGAATGCAGTAATAACTGGCTGTGGGGCCTATTCCATAGCATTTATATTCATACTAAGGATATACATTGCTCTTTTCATGATTAAAATTTTATTGAAACATTTTATGTTTCAACGGTGTATAAAGAGCATAGACTAATCAACAATCTAGACAAAAAAAACAGTCCAGGGAGACAGAAAAAACATGAAATTAGATAATAAATTATAATAAATAAATATAATAAATGATGGCTGCTTTGCAGCACTGGATCAGGGCCGGGCGTTTTGAGGAGGTAGAGGAAGGGGGAGAGGAAGGAGGGAAATCAATCAATCAAAGTTTTATTTGTATAGCGCATTTCATACCCAGAGGCAACACATTGCGCTTTACAGAGAACAAGGGAGGTGGGCATACGACCCACCTCTACATATTCCAGAGGGAAGCAAAAAAAACAGTAATCACCCGGGGGCCAGATAAGTGAGCTGTAAAAATTCTTCCCTGAAATAAACGTTTATTTTTTGTGATTGTGTACCTCTTTAAAAAAAAAAAAGTAATTATATAAATATATATATTATTTACAGCATGTCCACTATAGTGGACAACAGGATCATTTTTATGTGAAAAACAGCCACATATATACTTTTATCTTGTGTTTGTGTTTGAGTTTTTATTAAGGACCTCTCTTAGCCAATGGCTACTTTTCCAAGAGTCCTGAACATTAAAATATGTGTTCTTGTGTTGTTTGTGTGTAACTGTTGAGCAGTTTAACTATATTTATTATATTGTAAATTACTTATTTGTTTAACTACTGGAAGATCTTGTTCTGTCTTTAATTTTTCTTAGGTCTAGGGTGTGAGGGCTGAGTTCTAGTCTAAGGGCTGAGTAGAATCTGAAGTCTAGGGTCTGAGGACTAGACTCTGATTTTTAGGGTCTGAGGACTAGAGTCTGATGTTTAGGGTCTGAGGACTAGAGTCTGATGTTTAGGGTCTGAGGACTAGAGTCTGATGTTTAGGGTCTGAGGACTAGACTCTGATGTTTAGGGACTGAGGACTAGACTCTGATGTTTAGGGAATGAGGACTAGACTCTGATGTTTAGGGACTGAGGACTAGAGTCTGAGGTCTAGAGTCTAATGTCTAGGTTCTGATGTCTACAGTCTGATGTCCGAGTCTGAGGTCTAGTCTGAAGGCTGAGGTCTAGGGTCTGAGGTCTAGGGTCTGAGGTCTAGGGTCTGAGGTCTAGGGTCTGAGGGCTAGGGTCTGAGGGCTAGGGTCTGAGGGCTAGGGTCTGAGGGCTAGGGTCTGAGGGCTAGGGTCTGAGGGCTAGGGTCTGAGGGCTAGGGTCTGAGGTCTAGGGTCTGAGGTCTAGGGTCTGAGGGCTAGAGTCTGAGGGCTAGAGTCTGAGGGCTAGGGTCTGAGGGCTAGGGTCTGAGGGCTAGAATCTGAGGGCTAGAGTCTGAGGGCTAGAGTCTGAGGGCTAGAGTCTGAGGGCTAGGGTCTGAGGGCTAGGGTCTGAGGGCTAGGGTCTGAGGGCTAGGGTCTGAGGGCTAGGGTCTGAGGGCTAGGGTCTGAGGGCTAGAGTCTGAGGGCTAGAGTCTGAGGGCTAGAGTCTGAGGGCTAGAGTCTGAGGGCTAGAGTCTGAGGGCTAGAGTCTGAGGGCTAGAGTCTGAGGGCTAGAGTCTGAGGGCTAGATCCTGGTCCCAGGTCTGAGTACTTGATCAAAGCACTGAATTTCATTCTGCAGTGATTGGTGCGTTTTTGTTTTGACAGCTGAGTGACGATTTCTCCTCAGGTCCATGCCTCTCGTAGCAACAGCATGGGCATCGCTGGTGGTTTCACCCAGATGATCCGGGAGGGCGGCATGAGGTCGCTGTGGCGAGGGAATGGCATCAATGTCATCAAGATTGCCCCCGAGTCCGCCATCAAGTTCATGGCCTACGAGCAGGTAAGCCAAAGCTGTGAAGAGAACAAGAATAAAGTTACACAAAATGTCAGACTCATGAATAACATGTGGGTTCCCTTCTAATATTTATGCTCAGTATAAGATGCGTATAAACCACAGACTGCATGGCTCCATAACAGTCAGACAGCAGACAGATAGATACAGTAGATGGATAGATAGATAGGTTGGTACTGTATTTATAGCTCGGACATGAATTACAGAAACTGAATAAATACCACACACACAACACAAAACTGCCGATGGCTAGCTTAATCTTGATATAACTAAGACACAAAAACTCCAGGACAGATTTAGCTACAATGTCCACAAATAATTAAGATGAAAAACAACCCAAAATCAATTACATTTCTACTATCAAAAACAACTAGACCAATGCGATCTATACATAATGCAAAATCAAAGACGAATACTTGTAATAACAAAAAAGTGCATAGGATCACTTAAAAAAGATAAATTACAGAAAAAAATTGAGCAGCTTAACTGCCCGGCTGCCAGTACAGCATCATGGCAACCACAGAACGGAAAAATCGGCTACCCTAGAGATGAATAACTGCACATTCTAATATAAGTGATCAGAAAATCTCAAGAGGGGATTGTTTTTTAAGTGGTGCAGTCGCTTCTAGTATATATGATGTTTGTCCGTCCGTTCATAGCATGAGATTTACACCAATGAGGAGCGGTCAATACCGTTGCACCCCAGCACTAGAGGGCAGGCATGAGGAAAGCATGGCCAGCTCCAGACAGCTCTATCTCAAGAAGTATAAATCTCCTCTATTGCCATTTCAAGCAACTTGCCATTCTGCGCTCCTGCACCAGGCAGAATGAGGTTTTAGCCATGTGCGGTCTGTTCGTACATACCATGCCATGATTTTAGGTGCACGTTGGGACGAAATTACGGGCACTGTTACTGTAGTACACCTGCCTCTTTGTGTGACAAGGAAACTAAATTAAATACATTTTGATTCCATGTGTTGTAACACAGTGAAATGTGGAAAAAATCCAAGGGGGTTAATACTTTTCATATGCACTGTATTCCGACATGCTGAGTTTCTAACTGGAGTATTTGTATTGATGTGTTTTCCCCAGATCAAACGGTTGATTGGCAGTAACCAGGAGACTCTTGGCATTTTCGAGAGGCTGCTAGCAGGTTCCCTGGCTGGAGCCATCGCCCAGAGCAGCATCTACCCCATGGAGGTAACTAACTGCTCCAACAGAAGTCCCAGCTCACGATGATTAACAGTCATGAACAGTTGATTGGAGAATAATACAGTTGCAGTACAATCTATTACGATAATGCGTTCCTTTTCAATACTGCTTGTACTTTAAACGGACAAGACCAAACTCAGCAAATCAACTTCATTAATATTTTAATGTATTTTTCGGCTGCATGCAGCAGCTCTATAGCTCTCTCTGTCGATCGGTCGGTCCACAAAAATTACATCTGGCTGCACATGTGCAATACTGTACATGCGCATACGTGGTTGTACTGCAGCTTTTGCGAATTCATGCTTGTTTTAATTGTCAGACAGTGTGATTGGGATTGGTCCAGGCCTGTGCACCTGCAGTGCACGAGAAATATATATGCTAACAGAAACAGGAAACTTAAGTGTTGTTAAGGGCTGGGTATCGATTCAAATTTCAAGAATCAATTCGATTCCGATTCACAAGGTTCGATTATCACGATTCGACTCGATTCAATCTCGATTCGGTTAGTATTACTAAAACCTTATATATATTTTTTTTTTAGCTGTAACCTTAATTACATGACTGCCAAGTTATGCAACACATCAATAGGGCTGGGTATCGAACTGATTTCCAAAAATGAATGAATGAATTCATTAAATTCATTCATTCATTAAATAAAAGATCGATTTTGGGATTCATGAATCAATTCTGAATCATTTGATTCAGAATCGATGAATCTATTTATTTTTTTAACCCAGCCCCCCGTCTCCGTCTCTCATCAGGTCCTGAAGACCCGACTAGCTCTCAGGAGGACGGGCCAGTACTCGGGCATCGCGGACTGTGCCAAACACATCTTTCAGAAGGAAGGCGTAACCGCTTTCTACAAAGGCTACGTTCCCAACATGCTGGGGATCATCCCCTATGCTGGCATTGACTTGGCTGTCTACGAGGTGTGTGTGTGTGTGTGTGTGCGCGTTTGTGTGTGCGCGTGTGTGTGTGCGCGTGTGTGTGCCCGCGTTTGTGTGTGCGCGTGTGTGTGCGCGCGTGTGTGTGCGCGCGTGTGTGCGTGCGTGCATGCCAGCTAAGGAATACAATTAGGACATGGTCTCAATCTGTAACTTTTCTCATCTGATATCTCATCTGTCAGTACCATATCACTTTCCCATCATTTCTATCCTGAGCTAACCTGTCCGCCTGCACCACCCCCCCGCCCCCCTGTCCCTCCCTCCAGACTCTGAAGAACTACTGGCTCCAGCATTATGCCATAGACAGCGCAGACCCAGGGGTATTCGTCCTGTTGGCATGTGGCACCACCTCCAGCACTTGTGGCCAACTGGCTAGTTACCCCCTCGCCCTGGTCAGGACCCGCATGCAGGCACAAGGTGAGCAAAGTACTTTTCATCTGTCATGTTTCTGCCACTCTTTTTTTTTTTTTTTTTTTTGCCAACCTAGGACACTGAAGGAACAAGTCGTCTGCACACCTGAGTTGTCTTGTGGACAGGTAAATAGGAGAGAAATGCAAGTCACAAAATGAAAAAGGTTCCCATACTTTGTCTTAGCTTGCATATTAAAATATTTGATTGTTGCAATGTTCCAGTACTTCGGTATATGGGAGAGACTAAGTTGGAGACTATAATAATATAAAATGAATGGGGAGGCATAGATGTGTGAGGTTCATGGACCAACTGATGTATAATGTAGTTTTATCTGCATTTTGTCAAATCACATATCGGAGCAGCCAGCATTAATTCATGGAATGTTGTGCGTGTCCAGTTACTGTGACAACAAATAAGGAAGGATTTCAGTTGTATATTTATTCTGTTAGTGTTCACTGCTCTTGGTCAATCAAATACAGTAGCTGTTCTGGTTTTGCTCACGTCTGAGTTTCTCTTATCCTCCCCTCCCTTTAGCCACCGTTGGCGGCGGTCCGCAGACAACCATGACGGATCTCTTCAGACACATTGTGAAGACGGAGGGCGCAACAGGACTCTATCGAGGCCTGGCCCCCAATTTCATGAAGGTCATTCCAGCCGTTAGCATCAGCTATGTGGTGTACGAGAACATCAAGAGGACCTTGGGTGTGCAGTCTCGGTGAGGTAGCGAGGCAGGAGGAGGAGGAGGGGGTGGACACCACCTCTCAAAAAAGGCCAAAGGTTTCTTTACTTTTCTTTAAAAAAGAAGGAAGAATGAAGACAGGATCTAAAGAAGGGAAAAAGTTGCCTCGGAATGGGTCACATTTGGCAGCTGGAAGAGAGTTCAGTTGTTTTTCACCTTTCAAAGAGACGCACGGTCGCACGTTGTTTATGTCTGGAGGGCAAACGACAGACAGACGGAGAGATAAAGAAAATAAAACCAAGGACGCATGAAGGAAGCGACAAATAAGTGGAGACATACTGCGTGGAGGAAGCTGTCAAGCCAGATGCATTTCAGAAAAAGTCAGCCGTCTGCTTCTTTCATTGTTTAAAAAACAAAGCTCCGCCAAGTATTGAGGTATTTACTCCTATTCGACTTGGAGACCAATCATTTGCTGTTTATGTTGTTAAGGACTTAAAATGCATCTAGTGGGGCAGCTATTAAGTATAATAGTCCTTTAGGTGGCAGTATTGGTCAAGCTGTCCAGCTTGTTGAAGAAAAACAATTGAAGGAGAAGGCTGATCTGACAGTCTTAAATATGATTCCAAGATTATACTTCTTTTGTCATCCTCTTCTCAGCACCATAAGCCCTTTATGAATTTGAAGAGTTGGCATTATTTTCTCAATTTCTTGTTCATTTGTTAGATGATACACTTTATTTAGTTTATTCTTCTAATATGCCTAATGTGATATGCCCCCTAGCATAACTTTCTCATTTTGCCCACAGTGTCTTAATGACCATTTGGTCTTAAAAGATTAGAGAAAATGAGAAATGTGTAATTTATTTTTGTATATTGTAAACCAGATATTTATTTAACTGTAGTCCATACAGAAAACACGGTATTCACAACACTTCTTTATACAGTATTCAACAACTGTTTTCATTGATACAATGCAAATCACAATGATAACCTTCTAATCAAGGTTTGATCTTTGTAGAACTACTTGCTGTATTTTCCTTAAAGATCTCTTAGCAATGTAAAGACTGTCTATCAATAGCCAGCAAACATACCCAGGCTAGCCAGCACGTCAGTGCTCCAGAAATACTGCACAATAACATCCAGGAAGCTAATCAAAAGTTACTTTATTCCTCTACACTACTTATGGATATATTAAAAGCATGCTGGTATGACAATGGAGAGTTTACTGGTGATGTCCTTGAATGTAAACTCCCAGTTTATGAATGCCTAAAACCTCTTGCGCCAGTGGTGGGGCTGTCCTCAAGTGTGTTTTCTTTTAAACAGGAAGCTCTGATTCAACGTCTGTAGTCTTTTATTGAGGCTCTTGAAGCACTGATCAGATACGATGACCATTAAGGAATAACAGACATGTAGTGTCTCTTTCTGCTCCTTTGGAAGTGACACCAACAAGCTTCCTGTAAACGGTAATACAAGTGGGCTGGATGTGTAGTCAGTTAACACGTATGCACTTTACAATAATCTGCTTTAATACAAATAAAGAAGTGTGACTGAAATCAGGTGATGGATTGGTAGCATTGTTATTTTGTTTTCAACATTATATTGATAATATAGTTGCATATGATGTTATATAACTATACAATGTATAGTTGCATAAATGAATTACTTTTATTGTTCATTACATTCCCTGCTTTCAAAACCAAGGTCCTGGACAAAGACTGGAGAAAGAAATTCATTCAAATTCAATTCAAGTAGAATTCTTTCGATTTATGATTTGGTGTTGAAGGCTATTGCCTTATTCTAGAATGATAGACAGGAGTTGTCTTGCCATTCATACTCTCATTTTCCAGGGGAAAGAGGAAGGGTAATTGGTATAATTTATCTCTGTTCCTTGTTCTAACCTCAAGAAGAATACGGCCTTTCGAGTGCAGGATTTTCAGTGTACTGGACGGTGAAGGCAGACATGGTTCCACTTAGATGTCCTGTACTCCTCTCCTTATTCCCATCACGTTCCCTGTCAGTGTTGTCAAATATTTACGTGGCAGCCTATGTTTAAGTTTGCTGTTAATTCATCCCATTTATTTATCAGGGGGAAGCTTCTGCAAGAGAATGTGACAATGTTGCCACCTAGTGGCTCCAGGCATTTCCAGATGATACATCCTGACAAAAACATGTTTTGCACTTTTGCTTTGGTATAAATAGCAGAGCCTCAATCCATGATGTCCTCTAGCCAATTATTTCCTGTGTGTGTTGCACCTTATCTTGCATTACAGGCAATTCTACTCCTCGCTTCTTGAATTGCATAACTCCTAGGCTATAGGAGTATACTATCTATATATTGGTCTTTAGAAACAAAACATGGATTAAAGGCTGATGAACAAAGTTGAAAAGAGAATATGAAAGAAATTTGAATTATGTTTGTAGAATGCATCAGTTGAATGAATTAATGAATGAAAAGATAATTATATTAATGGTTATTGTATATGGGAACAACTGTAAAATAAACATTTTATGTTCAGGCAATGGTTTGAATTGATCACAGCAGAACATGTATATAAAATGTCACACTGACACATGAGGAAACGAGCATGTCAAGTTATAATTAAGTGATTTTTAAAATATGTAGCCTAATTACTATGAGTATTATATGTCATAATTGTGTTATTAAGTCATTATGATATAGTTAAAATAAATCAGACATCTGCTGTCTACTAAAATTGGTTGGAGTACATCTATCTCCATCCATCTCTGGACATCTATCACATGATCTGCTTCCAGGAAGTTGCCTATTCGTCATATTAAAGTGCTGTAGCCTAAGTAGCATCTGAAATGTTAGCATTAAGCAACACAACCCTACTCTACGCGCTGTCGTTAATGTTGCAGTTTAGTTTTAAAAACAGATTTTAGTTTTATTATTTTATGGGGGGGTTGTTTTGCAACTAGGCTACTCAAATTGCATCACGAGTCACTTTATGTATTTTGCGCCTGCCCAACTCGGTGTCACGAGGTCGTAGTGAAGAGGTAAAAATATAGACAGAGCGTTTACTTATGTTTTTTTATAGGTAACGCTAGCTAGACGATTCACGAAATTGTTTTGAAAATGCTTTCAATAGAGGAAATCAAGACTGCTTTAGAACGTGCGGGGCAATCCCACGTTTTGCAGTTTTGGCCTGAACTATCTGAAGATGAAAGGAAAACGTTTCTTTTAGAAATGTCTCAGCTTGATATGGATGAATTACACGAGCATTGCCGTGTTGCGTCGGAGGCAGCAGCTCGCTCCGCAACCAGAGTGGATCAACACATGCAACCCCTGCCTTCAGAATGTATTGGAAGCATTCAGAAAAGTGACCAGAACACTTTAAAAGACTGGGAAAACGAAGGTAACGTTTATTTTGAGATTTTTCTTTTTGAAATTACCCAGCTGACATGCATATAGTCTAATTCGACAGTTTTTGTGTGGTTTTATCATTTTGACTTGACAACAAAGTGCATATGTGTGTAAGTTCTGTGCCTCGATACAATCCTGTCTCGGAGGTTAAAAGACAATTCCTTTGACTTCATGGCTTGGTTTCTGCTCTGACCTGCACTGTCAACTGTGGGACCTTATATAGATAGTTGTGCGCCTTCCAAATCATGTCCAATCAATTGAATTTACCACAGGTGGACTCCAGTCAAGTTGTAGAAACATCTCAAGGATGATGACTGGAAACAGGATGCACCTGAGCTCAGTTTTTAGTGTCATAGCAAAGGGAGTGTACATGTGATATATTTTTTTTTTTGGGGTGGTTTTTATTACCTCCGCCCCAGCGACAGCGCAGGGTGAGAGGTAATGTTTTATGTGCCTTGTGTGCGTGCGTTTGTTTGTGTGTTTGTCTGTCACCTTAGAACCCATTAACCTGATCCGATCCGAATCACGGGCCAGGTCCACAAATGAAAACAAGACTTGTGGAACCAAGCCAGCTCCCTGTGTGGGTGCGCTAGAGACAAGGGGTTTAGACTGGGGTGTGCTGGGGAGAGCCTGGAGTGCACGGCACCGCCCCCACTGGCTGCGACCCGATGGGGGCGCCACAGAGCCGCCCAAACCCGGCCACCCATTCACCTCCAGTCATTTTTTGGACTTAGGCTCAGGACCGCTTATTTCTCCAGGGTAAAAATACATTGTGGAACTCTGCCAATTTGGGCTCAGGAGCCAAAACATCATTGTCAATGGAAGGGGGGGACTGCCATATCTTGACATTGGAAGGTCACATAGACAAGGGGTTTTGACTGGCATGAAGCTCTACCTAACGAATGCAGCAATACCAAACATGTAATGATCGCACGCATGTGCGCGCGCACAGAGCCACACAATGCATTTATGGGCGGAGGTCTGTGCTCTCTTGGCACCATTTCTAGTTTTTAATGTATTTGCAAACGTATAAAAAACCTTTTTCACTATCATGTGGTATTGTGTGTAGAATGGTGAGAAAAAAAGAATTTTTCCATTTTGGAATAAGGCTGTAACAATGTGGAAAAAGTGAAGTGGTATGAGTACTTTCCAGATGCACTGTAGCCTATACAGTACATATATACTGTGTGTGTGTGTGTGTGTGTGTGTGTGTGTGTGTGTGTGTGTGTGTGTGTGTGCGCGCGCGCGCGCGCGCGTAGGTATATTTAGGCTATGATATTATTAGCATGCGCCCTGGGCAAAGGTAATCAAAACAATGAATCACGCATTTCCCTATCCCTTCATACCAACCAAACCACATAGTTCTTCAGAGGATGTTCAGTCCAAATGCTAATTTAAGCTTGCAAAATCAGCCTGGTCAAGCAGGCTAGTATCACAGTGCCTGGATTTCAATATTATCTGATTACTAATAATACAATATTTCAATAGAAATACTAAGTAATAGAGTATTACTTATAGAATTGATGCAAGCCCAAGATAGCCTATTAGAAATGTTCCTCTTCAAGATCTTAGTAATCAGATGCTCCTCTGCCATTTTGTTTTTGCAGGATATTTGCACATTTCTGAGAACAGGGTGGCCGTTCTGCTGTTGGCCGGGGGCCAGGGAACCCGTCTTGGTGTGCCGTACCCCAAAGGCATGTACAATGTCGGGCTCCCCAGCGGCAAGACTCTGTATCAAATCCAGGCGGAACGCGTCTGCAAAGTGCAAGAGCTTGCCAATGTGAGGAATGGATCAAAATGCACTGTACCATGGTAAGATCACACAGCATTGAATTCAATACATGTTAGTTAAACATTACTTAACTCAACAGTGTGGTAGTAGGTACCCAATGGCTGTGCACTTGGATTACTTCAGAATTAATAAAATGCAGGAATTGAGCTGTCACACCACGTAATTACATCTGATTGGTTGACTGGTCTGAGGATATACACTACGACCAAACAATTTGGGGACATTCGTAAATATCCTACTTAAAATGTAGCCTGGCGTCGCCAGCCTGATCTCGTGAGTTCACATTCGATTTCACTCCGCAGATCAGTCTGGATATCCAACCGTTCTAACGGAATCCGCTCGAACAGAAATTTGTTCGTGCCAATCACAACTGTTTATCTACAGTTATATGGGGCGGGTTTAATAAGATGACGGAACAGAGGAGCGCCGTAGAGGCATTTTCGCTGATTGGTTGTAGGTTTATCCAATTGCCTCCAGAGGCATTTTGATCTACGCCAGTTGGTAACACCCCTTGGGAAACGCAAAGCAACTGTGAGTTTCCAGACCCTTCGCATGTTTGCGAATTGGGTCTGACGAAGCCAGGCTACTTAATGCTGCTCCTGATCAGTTTCTCTCATCTCACGGACAAGGTTAAATTCCCCTTTTCATCTCTTCTGCTGTTTAATAGTCGGGCCGACATTCCACTTTCTTTCACGCCTTCCTCCCCCAATAAAACAAGACTGAGGATTAGGTCTACCTCTTCTTCTTCCAGCATTAGTAAATCTAAATGTATAGGCTATCATCAGGCATCATTATTGCCATAATTGCTTGGGTGAAAACGGAGGTAAACCAGTAGGCTATGTAGCGTCTACAGCCATTGTAGTCTATAGACTTGTGCGTCTACAGCCATAGTAGCCTATAGACTTGTGCGTCTACAGCCATAGTAGCCTATAGACTTGTGCACACATCAGTAGACTCGTGCAATGCATGCTTGTCAGTTAGCCGATCTATTGAGTAGCCTATAAATTCAGTCAAAAGCCTAACCCTACTCTACACAGACAGTAATATTGTAATAGTAACTCTCAAATGAACCTAGCTAGTAATGTGTAACAAGTTACTTTTTGAAAGTAACTTGACGTTACCCAACACTGTTTATACTTAATAAGACGGCTCATGGCATATATGCAAAGTCTCTCTTGTGAATGCATAACAATGGAAACAAATAGAAAACAGCTTTGATGCAAATGGTCCAAATACCAATGCCCTAACATAGAGGTAGTATGTACAGTACAAAGAATGACGTAATTTCTAAATGGTTCATCCGGTATGGATGAAAATACCTTCTAATCAAAGCAGACAGTCGAACTTCAGTCATTGGATCCCTTGAAGCGAAATCAACAAAAAATATACTAATACTTTTGTGTTCACTGCAATTCCCTTGTTTACCTTGATCAGGTACATCATGACAAGTGAGTTTACCTTGGATCCCACCAAGAAGTTCTTTGAGGATAATAAGTACTTTGGTCTGGATCCATCAAATGTGGTCATGTTCGAGCAAAGGATGATCCCAGCTGTGACCTTTGGTGGAAAAGTCATTTTGCAAAACAAAGGGAAGATAGCCATGGCACCAGGTAGGAAAGGCCATAGCAAAGTGGGGAGAAGAAGAAAGTTGTGTATTCTGTTCTGTACAATGTACATCGTATATTTTGTGTTTGACTTTGCTGTATTTCATACACAGGGTTTTCCTTGTCTATATAACTCATATTTTTGCCAGCCTTAATTAAAATGTAAGAATATCTTAACCCCAAAAAATATTTTAGCAAACATCCCATAAGATAACAATGTTTGATATACAGTAGGACCCCACTTATCCGAACCCAACGGGACCGAAGGTCGTTCGTATCTCTGAAATGTCCGGATGACTGAAACTTATGTTAAAATGCACCAAATTCAATAAGTGGTTTCATATAGACTCATAGACCGATAAATACCCTTAATTAGGCTACTTGTGAAAATGCATTAAAATTGCAATCAAATAGCCAACTAAACTCATATATCCTAGCCTATAATAGACCTACAGTAGCCTATAATACAAATAAACGAATGTCCACTTGAGTGCGTGCTTTGATCAAATACAGTACTTTATTCTCAAATGAGGTGTACGCTGCATCGATAGGCTACTGTATTTGCAGAACAAAATGGTATAACCTAAAAACAACCCAACATTAGAACAATTATAGCAAATGATAATCAATCAATAAATAAATGAAATGACAGACAAGTTGTTGTGTCTTAGGCTATTGTAGCCTAAAAGAAAGTCTAAAACAACCGATGTACGCTAACGTGGCCTAGGCTGTAGGCTATTATTTAACAAATACAGTAGGTCTAGTAGGCTAATCCACATGCCCACAACACGTCTGTGTTCCTAAAGTCCATTAACTGGGAACGAAAAATGACTCGTTGCTCCTCTGCTTCAGGTTGCTGACGCGCTTTCTGGCTAAGGAATGCAGCTCTCGCGCAGCAGACTAGTTTGCGTTTTATGCTCGACATTAAAGTAACAAAGAAATGAAACGTGACAGTAGGATACAGCCTACAGGCAACATACAGTTCTGTTTTTATTCACAGTAGGATACAGTACTGTAATGAAAATCCCACCAGTAACCAGATAGCAGGCTAAAAAAAAAAAGAAAAGTTTTTTAAGCCTGTCCGGTAGACCGGGAGGTTTGGATCTCTGAAGTTCGGATGAGTGGAGTCCTACTGTACTTTGATATATTATAAGTTGTTTAGCTAGGTAGGTTAACTAGCTTACTAACTAACTACCTGGGTTTGGGCTAGCAACTAGCAAACTGTGGAGCACTTGTGTGTTAGAGGAGGAATGTAATCATCCACAAATGTTAGCTACTGTAGCTTACATCACACTAGAGATTGTATATATTTATTATGTTTATTATCTATTTATTATCATATTATCTTTAATCTTTAATTGGCCAGATAACTCTAACCTACTCTATTGCTATTTAAGAGCAAGTTAAACTACATAATATTTTATTAACATGGCACCAGAAGAGAAGAGGAGCGAGATACAGCTATTCAATCAATACAGTACATTAAGTAGGCATAAGTATGTTCCATAAATTCATGCTCTGTTTCAAAGGCAGTGTCTTTCTTAACCATAGAGAATACTGCATTTCTAGTGGTACGTCTGCTTAAAGGGGGCAAACAATGAATGAAGTCTTTTTAGCTAGTTTAACAGATATCTTTTTTTCTTTCCCTCTGGAAAATTTGTCAAGCTTTATTTGTATAACACATTTCATACACAGATGCAATACAATGGACCTCAACAAAATAAAGATAAATGCAAACGAGACAAAAATGAAAATGATAATGGCCGGGTTTCCCGAACGCGTTAAGAAGCACTTAACTCCAAAGTACTTTGTAACTCCCATGCAAAGGGTTGCTTAAGAAGGGTTCCTTAAGAAGGTTCTTTATCGGGAAACCCGGACAATGTAATAAAATTTAAACTGGGTGACATGGAAACTAAAACACAAGCAAGACTAAAAATATGTGTTTTATTTTTTTTTAAATCCACATTTTCAGCACCCCTCAAGGTTCTCTGGCAGGTTATTCCAAAGGTTTGAGGCATACAAATGAAAAGCTGCTTCTCCATGCTTCTTGGTCCCAGAGACTATGTGAAGTGCATTGTGTTGATTCTGTGTTTTGAAATGTGCTATATCAATTCAATTTGATATGAGGTTAGTAAAGGCCAAGCTGTTGGGTTGCGATGTACATCACACTCATAATGAATTACTTTCAGCCCTAACCCTAACCCACAAAATATCCACGGAGTAGTTGGTACCACCCTATCAGATGGTTATCCATATCAAATGTTTCGATGTACAGCATGTGACATCCATATGTTATACTTTTACTCTCAGATGGAAATGGTGGTCTCTACCGTGCTTTGGTTGATAACAAGGTGCTGGAGGATATGGAGAAGAGGGGTGTGGAGTACCTCCATGTGTACTGTGTTGACAACATACTTGTCAAAATGGCAGATCCCATTTTCATTGGATTCTGCGTGAGCAAACAGGCAGACTGTGGAGCCAAGGTATGCTGTATAATAGACCAGTCACACAGAGACACGGTGTGATCCTTCCTGTCTGCCCTGATACATTTATTAGGGGCCGGGAAGCTCAGCTGCCGCCTCGTCATTGTAAATTTTCTTCTGCTTCTTCCTTCTTCTTCTTCTTCCTCCTCCTCCTCATCCTCCTAGGAAATATTCCTTCCCATGCATGAAAAATCACCAAATTGTGCATATATGTCCAGTCCTATGCCAGAAGTCCTCAACTGGCATTGTAGGTCCAAGTGAGCAGAAACATTCATACTGTATGCTTCGATGAGGCAGGAATTCTGATGTCCATCACTGCATATCTCAAAAACTGTAAAACTAGTTAAACCTATCTCCTCACACATTTTTGGTCAATTGACACATTTGCTATACTGCATATTTAGACTGTCCCCCACAAACGAAGCATCCAGATTTTTGAAATTGAGCCCACAGTGCATCAATGTATTACTGTAAGCAGTGCTATTTGCAGCTACTGCAAATTATTGCTCAATAAATCTCCAATGTTCATGAAAAATTTACAACATTTTCATGACATGGTGGAGTAGTGTGATTTTTTTCTGAAATGTATCTCAAACGGAATTTTTCACTGTATCTATCCTAATGTAAGCTATTGCTGTCGATGGAGTGAACAATAGAAAAATCCAGACCAGAACAGCTCTGGGCAAACTGGCAGCTGGAGGCTGCCACATGCCTCACCTCATGTGTGATTAAGTTTGTTTGTGTACTCAGTTGTCAGTCTTCCTGGATGGACGTTCGCTGATCACCGTCCGAACTCAAGAGACTGGTTCATTTGGTCTCGTTCAAGAGGAGGCTGGCTGCTATGCTGTCTAGACTCGGGTCAGATTCAATAGCTTCTTGTTCACTCACAGTTCGAGAGAACGGTTTGTTTTGATCTCGTGCCAGCCAGGCAGAGTATAGGCTACTCTCGTCAGGAGAGAGGAGTCACAAGAGCACAGTAGAAGCATGGAGGGGGTTTGACAGACTGTTCGGTACGTATCGGACACTAAAAACAGTCGATCAGAAAGATTTGTTCATTCATTTTCGCCCATCACTACCAGCTTCTCACTTGGCAGGTAGCTCAACAAGATCATGACTTTCCCTTGGTGTCTAAGGTTGTGAGTTCATCCCTGGGTGATGCAGAACAAACATGCTAATGCCAACTTAGGCATTGTACCGTGTGGCTTTGAGACACATGATTTTAAATATATTTTTAATTTAATACTTTTTAAGTAATTATGGTCCAGGCAGAGATCCTGGTGCCATTTGTCTCCTCCTTTTCCTCTTTTATCTCCTCCTTCTTCCTTCTTCCTCCACAAAATGGCCGGACTCACTGCTGCGCAGCAGATGTAATGTTAATGCTGGTTTTGATTGATACATAGTATTAATAGACCAGGGGTTGTGAAAGACCTTGCATGTCTATTCCTGGCATATTATTGGTCGAATAAGGACGTCATTTATAGGGGATACTGCTGTATAGACATTTTTGGGTACCATTTCAGTTTTTGAGTGAATAATCCAATAATGATTTCCAGGTGGTTGAGAAGGCGTACCCCGCGGAGCCGGTGGGGGTGGTGTGCCAGGTGAACGGGGTGTACCAGGTGGTGGAGTACAGCGAGATCCAGCCTGAGACTGCAGAGCTGCGCGGCCCGGGAGGGGAGCTGCTCTACAGTGCTGGGAGCATCTGCAACCACTTCTTCACTCTGGCTTTTCTCAAGAAAGTGGCACAGTATGGAAATTATGCTCTTAATTACAAACACATCTAACTCCCTAGCCACATTGATGTACCATAAAAGGAATGGATAGGTTTAGGTATCATTGGCTCTGTCATAAGGATATTTCCCCCCATCTTGCAATCTCTTCAATCTCAGACCACAAATGTCTTGGAATTGAGGAAAAGCATTGATTTGTGAGCCATGGAGGGTAAAATAAGACATAGAATTCCCAATGTAAACAATAAGTTCTAAGTCAACAATAAGGGTGTTCAACCATCGGTGCAGATTGGCTTGGGTTACTAGGGGCGTGCGGCCAGTAGGCAAATACTTTTTTTGTTGTTGTTGCCATATTTGGAACATTAGTAAACATTGTAAAGTAGTAAAAACACTTCTAAATTAAATTAAAATAAATACATCCCCTTAAGTGAGCTAAACCTGTAGCTCAATCTGCCTAGCTTGATTTTTTTTTTGCAGACATGCTCACTTTCTACACATGTACTCACTTTCAGAGGTTATGGTGCAGAAATGTGAGCATGTTCACTTTTCCTGGATTAAGTTTCAAGTGGTGAGGTGAGAGGTTATGTCCACTGGAATGTTTCCACAGTCAAATCACAAAAAGTAAATTTGTTTTGAGTGACCTTTATTTTGAAAATCCGTGCAAGAACACTACACACTTTGTGGAACACTACACACTTTGTGGTGTATACATTTTTAACTTTCAAAATAAATACAATCTAATCCATGAACCCTAGATTGACTTTGAATGCAATCTTGTGAGGCAGATCTGATGAGCCCTGTAGCTCGCCAGTACGAAGATGCAGCTGTAATATAATGGGCGCATTGGAGGAGCACAATAGAATGTTCGTGCAGGCCACATATTTTCACTTGCGATTATCATCTACTGTTTTGGTTAACTGCCCCACCCCCTGGTCAGGAGGTCAAACTGCGCCTTTGTCTTCAATATCCTTGAATACTGCTACAGTATACATATCCATATAGCCATCTCAACATCTCAAGTCTTTCTCTTTAATCCATCAACATTTTCAGAACATTCCAGGGCCAACTGAAGCAGCATGTGGCGATCAAGAAAGTGCCTTTCGTCGACCATGAAGGCAACTTGGTTAAACCTACCAAACCCAATGGAATCAAAATGGAGAAATTTGTCTTTGATGTGTTTCAATTTTCAAGGTGATTTGACAACATTCACTACATGGATGTTGGCATCCCATTACACATTGTATTTAATCTACTGAATATTTTATGATAATGATGTTGAATCCACCAGCCATGACACCCACCATATCAGATTGTTCTTATGTTGTTTATATAGTCAAACATCTAACATCTATAGTCAAACATGCTTTGTGCCCTACCACAGTCTACCACAATGAAACAAAAATATTTTTCTTTATTCATCTGTCAGAAAATTTCTGCTAGCATTTTCAAAGACAATATTGGCACCAATCAGGCATTTGGCCTACAAGGTTTTGTAAACAAAATAAACTTGGCTTTAGAAAATGAATAGATGCCAGGGATAGCCTACGATGACTAAACAAGGATTGGTACTGTAATCAGTGAGCTTGCAAGATATAGTACACTATGACCGATGTGATTATCATTTTAAACCATCAACAGCAAATACGACCAGATTAAAGATACCACATCATTGCTCATAATTTAAAGCAGTCAATTACACAGAGGTAGCCTAATGCACAGCGCCTGCTTTCTGTGCTCTGGCCAAGGCAATGTTTACGGTGTGCTTGCTAACGTATACGTACGTCTTTCCCAAAGTATGCTGTGAGTTAATGTTCAACTCATTACACTCTTTCGGCATGAAACTAAACCAATGAGAAATTTACCCTCTGTCATTGACAGGAAATTTGCTGTATTTGAGGTACTGAGAGAGGATGAGTTTTCTCCATTGAAGAATGCTGATGGAGCACCTCTGGATACTCCTACCACAGCCAGACGGTCCCTGCAGGCACAGCATTACCGCTGGACACTGGCTGCTGGAGGCTGCTTCTTGGATGTCCAGGGAAAGGCTCTCGCTCCCAGATCCAGGTTTGAAGGAGCCCTCTCATGATTTTATAACATGAATTCAACCCTTATCTGCATAAATTACATTGTCAACCCAGTGGATAGATCTTTATTTGCAGCATAAACTCCTCAAGGCATTACATTACAGTTCATTCATTCATTCATATAGACACAAACATAACTCGGTACATGATACATTAAAAAGGAAAATAAATAAGATGGATAGGATGAGGGCAGCTCCGACCAGATGGATGTGTAAGTTCAGTTCCACTTCTTTAAAGTAGCCGGAAGAGCCCAAAAGCCATGAACGTGCAACGCAAGCAGACATTCCCATGGCAAGAGATGAGTCGCTCTGCTCTGGGGACAACCAGTGGCCAACAAGTGTCCCCTGACTTGGACAACTGTTATGCAGGTTCTACACATGGCAGACACAACATAAAACAATGTTTCTTTTATTTTACTATTAAGAAATGTCAAGTAGGCTACAACTCAATAATTCCCTGGAATATCAAGTCAAGAACTGGCATATGAGTAGGGAGATGTGAAATAACATATCATAACTACAGGGAAGTTCACATAGTAGCTGTCGTACTGTAACATGGTCACTTGACAACTCGTTGTGCGCTGGCTACTGGTTGTTCCCTGTTGTACCATGTATTATACAGAGAAAATACACTATTTAAAATATATTATAACATGTACTGTAGGACATTGCGAGTAAGTCTTTCAAACAAGTTCAGCTACAGTTCAAACATGTTAGCTAACTCGGTCAAATAAGATACACACTTTTATGTAAATCACGGATACAAGCGGCCGAAATGAGTTTTCTCCGGAGGGTGGCTGGGGTCTCCCTGAGAGATCGGGTGAGAAGTTCAGTCATCCGGGAGAGACTCGGAGTAGAGCCGCTGCTCCTTTGCGTCAAAAGGAGCCAGTTGAGGTGGTTCGGGCATCTAGTGAGGATGCCTCCTGGGCGCCTCCCTAGGGAGGTGTTCCAGGCGTGTCCGGCTGGGAGGAGGCCGCGGGGTAGACCCAGGACTAGGTGGCGGGACGACATCTCCGCACTGGCCTGTGAGCGGCTAAAGATTCCCCAGGCAGAGCTGGTTGATGCTGCCAGGGAAAGGGATGTCTGGGGCCCCCTGCTGGAGCTGCTGCCTCCGCGACCCGACCCCGGATAAGCAGATGAAGATGGATGGATGGACTTTTATATATTTTTTCATTTTTTGAGTTTCCCTTCAGGGTGTTCATAGCATATTCATCTGTCATTAGTTATATCTGCCACATCCATATTGAAATTGGTGATTATATTGAAGCTTAATTGTTAACATTCTCAATGGTCATGCTTGTAGGATGACGCTCGAAGAAGAACCCCCGGCTGTCTGTGAAATCTCCCCCCTGATCTCCTACTTTGGAGAGGTAAGACGCTGAAATAATCCACTGTCCTATTTCAAATAATCCACATTGCCCTATTTCAAGGCTCAAAGATTCAATTTCTGAGTCAGACACTACAGGAAGATGTGCAAAGAATGTCAGTGTGTTTAAACGATAGTAACAAATGACCCCATTGTGTTGACTGGCGAACCAGTTTGTTTTTACTGCCGATTTAACCTGTTTCCCGCCTATTACAGTATCTCCTACATTGTTGTACAATACAGAGAAAAAATATAATAAAACTATCTTTCAATTTTTTCGTCTCTTTCTCTGTCTCAGGGATTGGTGCAGCTTCTGAAAGACAAGACTTTCACCTCACCCTTCCTTCTGGATGAGAAAAGAGCCAAGGAACTTCTTAAGGATCAGTAGCTTCACAATAATTCGGGTACCTCAGGGGTGCAATTGAGCCAGTTAGGTTGAAGTTTACTCCATCAACCCAAAATCTGTTTTTTAATAATGAAGGAATTTTACTGGTGTATGTTTACATCTTAATGCACTATACTAAGTATGTGGCATTATAACTATTTGAAAGGGGGGCTAAAATGAATACTGATGTGAATACAAAGTGATCTTTATTGTGTTAGCCATAATACACGACAATCTGCAAATCAATATCAACTAATTATGTTATGGATGGAAGTGAGCATATTGTAGCCTATCATGGCCATGGGCAGAAAAACTTCACCAAATTGCTTGCTATTGTACTCATGCAATTACGAGTATATATTCATATCAATGGCTGCTGGTGACAGAAATATTTGAGGAGGAAGGGACAGTATTATCATTGTCCTTTAACTGAGCGTTCTCTCTCAATCCCCTCACCAGTCCACAAACCAGCATACCACACCAGTACCCTCTAGCTCTCTCTTAAAATTAAAAAAAAATTAAATCATGAATATATATTTTCTTGCTTGTGACAGTGCTGTTGCAAACAAAACATTCAGCCATGTGAAAAGATGCCAGAAGTTTAGCTGGTAAATATAATGAATGCTGAATTTCTAGCAATGGCCCAAAACCCTCCTTCCTGGCTAACCAGCTACAAGGTTAGCTTGCTTTCCTTTCTTTTAGACATTTTGTCAGCAAGCTTTCCAGCAATTTTTAAGGTGGTGCGCCTGGAACAAAACCGTTTTATCTATAGTTAGCCTGATTCCCACGGGACAATGCTAGCACTACAGTACTGTACGCTGCTTCTCAGCGGGGTGTCCAAACAGAGTGGAATCATGCACTCACTGCCCGAGTTGCACTCTTTGCATGGCAGAGTACGAAAAAAACTAAGTAAATCGTATGCTCTGATTGGAGGAAACTGAAGGTAACAGAGGATGTCCTCTGGAAAAAGTTAGAGAGAGAGAGAGAGAAGGACATCCTCTGTGTGTGCACTACCCTAATTTGGCCTTTACAATATATATTTTTTTTTTTACTTTTATATTTTCTTACCACCCATTACATGAGGATCTGTATTCTGAAGAAATAAAGTGACTCGCTTGCTTATCATTAGTAGCCTAATAAGATTTTATTCCTTGTTCTTTGAGCAAAGGGCAGTGCGTCCTCAGTAGTCTATGTACTGTACTTACTGTAAGCCTCCTCTCTAGTGGCCTCTTGGCTGTGTAGAATGTTTAATTTTATTACATGTTCTTCATCCGAGTTTGATGTTTTTTTAATAATCAATGTATTAAATTGAATAAATGTACACATTTTTTGATTGTGGTATATCTATTATTTTTTAACTTGCAATCACGTGACTATTTTGATGCACAAAATTCAGATGGAGAGCAAATTGGAAATAGAGGAAAGTGAGTCGGCTAGGCTGCATAAAATCCAGAGGCTCACAACTATTTAGCGTGCGGCTGGCCACGACCTCTGAACCAACGTGGAATTGAACACCTTGTTTTTTCCCAAGTGAGTAAATGTGCTTTACACCTGTTAGGGCTTCCTCCTTTCCACCTGTTGGGGTTTGTGGTTGGAGAGGGTGGACCCAAAACGCAGACAGCAGGCAAGTGGTGCAGGTGCAAAAGGTTTAATCCAAAAAGGCATCAAAAGTTACAGGAACACAGAAGGTAAATGCACTAACATGAACAATTACAGCTGCTGCGCAGCTCTGGGTCGGGGCCGGGCGTTTTGAGGAGGAAGAGGAAGGAGATGACGAATACATGAGGGTCTCTGCCCGGACCCTAATTATTTAAATGTTGGCATAGTGGCCAAGCTTGGTATTGCAAGCCACGTGATTTTCCCATAGCATAGCTTACATGGGGAAAGAAACGGCTATAGAATTCCAGATTTTTTTCTTCTGGGTGTCAAAAACGACTTTGAATCATCAAGTTTTAAATTATTGGGTCAGTTTTACAACTGACTTTCCTCATGTATGTCTATGGGGAAAAAGGGATATGCCGAAAATAAAACAACACTACTGTGCAGGTGCTGTGGGCCACGGAATGGGCCGCCATCTTTGAATGTCTCATTTAATACATTCATGCCCATAATCCTTACCCAGTCACTTTTTGTTGCCTAAACTTAACCGCCACTACAACAGTTACACACAACCAATCTGTGAATCATCGTTGGATTAGGTTTTGATTTTGAAAGGTGGATCAACATTGATATCGCAACGCTTCAACGACTTACTTTTCACATGGGTGAATTAAGGTCTTTGAGGTTCCATGACCCTTCGGGCTGTGGTTTCGGGAGCTGAGTACTTGCACTTGGTAGATCCTCCACAGCTGAGCTCCATGAGCAGTCAGCCAGGGCTAAGCCCTGGTCTGTGTGCCGCTGCCATTGTAGATTTTGTGCTCTTCCCTGTCCCCTGGGTTGCCGCAGCACGTATGCGTATGTTTGTGTGTGTTTCATGTTTCACGTATAAAACGTGAAACTGCAACAAAGCAAACAAAAAGTTCCATTCCAGGCAGTGGCGTTGGTCTTTAAGGTCGTCTTCATTTCTTACGGCCACCACCACCCATCCTTCAGGTGCATACTTCAGGTATTTCATCATGGTCTCCATGACGTTTGTGTTATTGTGTATGTGCTGACAGCATCTAAAAAGCAAAAAAAACAAACCACAGGTTAGACTGTAAAAAAACAAAAAACAGAAACCACCACAGCACAACTTCAGATTGAGGAGAGAGAGAGATGTAAAAGAACGCTCCTCAGGCTCAGCTGGTTAAAGGTTAAAGTCCCAATGATTGTCACACACCTGAGCGTGTGAAATTTGTTCTCCGCATTTGACCCATCCCCTGGGGGAGCGGTGAGCAGCAGCGGTGCCGCGCTTGGGAATCATTTGGTGATGTAGCCCCCCAATTCCAACCCTTGATGCTGAGTGCCAAGCAGGGAGGCAATGGGTACCATTTTTATAGTCTTTGGTATGACTCGGCCAGGGATCGAACTCCCGACCTCCCGGTCTAAGGGTGGACACTAACCACAAGGCCACTGAGCTGGAGTGAGGGAGAGCGACAGAGGAGAGAGAAAGGAGAAAAAAAAGATGGAGGACAAGACAGAGGAAACGAGAGTGGAGGACAGCTGCCTCCAGCAGTGCTCTCGCTGGCCCAGATCTTTGGTGTTCTCCTCTCCAGACCAGACCAGCAGCTCCTCCCCGACAGCCAGCAGCTGAGAGCAGCGATACAGGATCCTTCCGCTGTAATGAAACACTATCAAAAAAACAAACTGGTGGGATGAAGTTATGGAGGGAGAAACAGGAGGAAGAGTGGATGAAGGAAGAGAGGGAGGGAGAAAACAAAGTGGATGAGGTGTAGGGAGGGAGGGAAAGATTCAAGACTGGAGACAGTTGGAGTGCATCTCTCCTTTGGCATCGATGTACTCATCACAGTTTTTGTTCTTGTATATCTGAGAACGCAGACACATCTAATGTCACAGGGGGAAAAAACTCCCAAGATCAATCTTTTTATCGAACATTCATGATAGCATCATCAAAGCATCTTCTCATACACACTCTTAGACACACCACACACACACACACACACACACACACCCTCATACCCACCACCCAGGAGTCACTCTCGATGGCCTCCTCCTTCTCCATCAGCTCTCCATCATAAGAGCCGTAGTGGGCTCCCTTGGAAACGGCCTCCCCACAGCTGAAGAATCCCAGCCCCGCCCCAGATATATAAACACCTGGCTTCCTCATATTGCTCTGTGTGGAGAAAGTACCGCAATCGATACATTTCAGCCATTTATTTTCTAAGAATAATGACTCATGATTTTGAACAGAGCTTATGCAAACGGTACCAGTACGGTACCAGTTCTGGAGCACGGGAACACTAACTTTATGTTAGTACTCCCCTGTGCAATCGAAAAATAGCACACCAATCAGAAACCAGTGTTCTCTTACCCCATCTTTTTCCAGCACCCACGACGTTGGGACAGCCTCCACTGTTTTCTCATCCATAAACTCAACCATGCGGTACATTCTGACCAATAAAAACAGTTCACAATTATCTCCTATACCGCTGACATGCTGGGCACTCTCCTACAGGACCATGTGATTCCTGACACACGTTTTAGATGAACAGGCTCATTCTGATGGCAACAGCTGGAGATGCAGACTGATATTCAGTTATACTAATGTACTTTGTGGTATACACAAATCACCGGCAAACACCCCTCCCAACACACACACAAACACACACACTCACTGCATGGGGTTAACCCAATATCAATATTGTTCTTCTAGGTCATCCAATTCCCAAAATAGAATGCTAAGCTGTTTTAACTATGCACCACACCATGTCATTGGTAATGGGTGTCTGAGCTCTACCGCAGCGTTATATGAGATAACTTGTGTGTAATAATGTGTGTGTGTGTGTGTGTGTATTCACCCAGTCCAACTGTGTGTGTGTGTGTGTGTGTGTGTGTTCAGTGTTGCCCCCTACCTCCATCCTCCAGTGGGTGTTTCTGTCTTGTGAAAGGGTAGCTTTCTGATCCCCCATTATTGGTACAGTACGTTGGGTAGAGTGTTGGGCATGGTTATAAACGTTGGGCATGGTTTTAGTGTGTTGGGTAGGGTGTTATGGTTATGGTAGGGTGCTATGCTAGGGTGTTATGGTGGCTACTGGTAGGTAGGGGGTTTAAGGGTTGTCTCTGCCTCTGAGCTGTAGAGTCATGTTTCAGAGAGAGTCCCTGGCCAGTGAAGAGTTAAATGTTGGTGGAGGGCAGGGAGCACACAAGGCAGTGTTGAGTTTCGGTCCCGCCCCCTTCTGCGTCCTGCCCAACTCTCTAGTGCTGGCCTATGCAGGACGGTGTACTGAAGACAGACACCTTGGACTGGCTCTGTCTGGACACCGTGGATCGCTGGGTTGCTCTCTATTGGAGACACTACTACACATTCTGGAGAGTCATGGGGCTTTTACTGGACTGGTAAGACGGTCCTGCCACTCCAGCTGGGGACGACAGAGAGAGAGAGACCAGAGCAGATTCACCAGGATTCATTCACTGGCTGCCTGACACCAATGATTTAGAGAAGACATTTTGAGATGGCCAAGGCTTACAGCCTCTACGTGGGCATGGTGACTGGTAAGACAACACTCATCATTAAAAGAAATCCCCTCAGATGTAAAAAGGCTTAGGCCACCCACTGATAGCAGTTCATCTTTAAAGGCACAGTTCCTAAGATTTGAAAGTGGGTCTTCAGATGACACCTGCACATCCTTATGAAGACTGTAACTTGGGAATGCCTTAGCAAATATGGGCACAACTGTCTAAACTGTAATTAAGGAACTATTATTTGGTTTATTGTTGTTGTCATTGGAGACGACAAGACCTTGGAATAAAAGCCAGTAGTGTTGTAGTGTTTGCCATTGTAGAAAGGCATTCAATGATATGTAAACATTTGGTGTCGCACACATCTACTTCATTGTTTACATTGAATGCCTTTATTGAACGTCATTTCTAAGCCATGCCCATGTTACAGTGTGTGGCTTTAAATAGACCCAGCCCACATGGTTTAGGAGCAGTGGGATTCTGGAGAGCTGTAGAGGGTTAAAGATTGGAGGAAAGAAAAGTTTCAAAAATTCTAACAATGCCATTGGTATTGATCATTGTCTGGTGGTAGCACACACATACACGCACGCACACACACACACACACACACACACACACACACACACAGAGCTCCCCCTGGCTCTGACCAAACTGTGATTGTCAGCAGCAATTAGCATGCCAATGTTACTGTAACAGCATAAAGACTGTACAAACTCACACGCACACACACACACACACACACACAATCCACAATCCATAATGACTCAGCTGCATACCTAAACTCTTGTTTAGGAATTTCCCTAATGACTATATTCAGTTCAATCAGTTCTCCTCTAAAATGAGGTGAATGTGAAATATTCAAGGTCTGGAAAGTCCCTTAAACTGAATGGGGAAAGCCAGCAGACTAAGATGTGATACTAGGTGTGACACATTGATTACCTGGCTATCTTGAATACAGCACCTTTACCAGATGACAGGTATCAGAGCTCTTCCCTGGATTCCCTGGTTTGGTTGAAAGAGAATCAGGTATTACATTATTAAATTACATTACAGTCCTCTAGCTGATGCTTTGATCCAAAGCGACAAACACTAATTGCATTTAACGTAGGAAAAGACAATATACTACTACTTGCCAGAACTCACAAGTGCATCTCCTTTCTAAAACAAGTGACTAAGAGCATAATCTAGTGCTGAAGGCAAAGTGCAAGAATAGCTATTTAAAATAGATTAGGTGCTTAAGAGGGAGGATCGTGGTAGTACTTCTTGAAGAGAAGAGTTTCGAGCCTGTGATGAAAGATGGGCAGCGACTCTGCTGTCCTGACGTCAGTGGGCAGTTCACTCCACCACTGCGGGGCCAGGACAGAGAAGAGCCATGACCGTGTTGATCAACCACAGGGGCCTCGGAGTGACGGCAACCAGTCACCCCAAGGTACCAGAGCAGGGTATTGGGTTTGACCATGGTCTGGATGTAGGCCATCTCATGGCCTTAAGAGATGCTATGAAACTTTATTTTAGTTTATTTGACAATAGAAAAATTAAGACCTCAAATGATTACATCATAGCTTAAAAAAATCATTGTCAAGGATAATGCCAAGATGGCGCCATATAAGGCTGCTATGGCACTTTGGTGCACCTGATTCTGTGTTTTTGTTGTTTTTTTACTCTTTTTTGCACTGTCCTGCCTTGTCCCTGCACCCTGTCCAATGTTGTCCAATTCTGATTCTGATAACACAATCAAGTCTGACTTATTTCCACTGTGGACCTTGATGTGAAGACAGGATCTTTATTCTGGATCTTTATTTTGCTGTACAGTATGGTAGAAGATATGGGTACCATGTACAGCAAAATGCATAGTGCTGTGCTGTCTTGTGATTATGGACAAAGACCTTTCAGGAAACGTATTCTAAATGTTTAGATCCAGGGTCACACAGTAGCTCATCAGTTGAGACACAAACAGAGCCAACTTGGACAACTAGAGCCCTCCCCTAGAATTCCTCTCCGTCTTGGAAACCCAGCTCTTGTGCTGTTTTGTGTTGTGATCTTGTTATGTTTGTTCTTTGTGCCCAGCTCTGGCCCTATGTAAATACTGCCTGGCCGAGTGGAACACCACAACCACCGTCACCGCCGTCACCGTCACTGCTGTCCCCGCCACCGACCAGCCCGCCAACCGCACGGAGGCCTGCCGTCACCACGGCAACAGAAGCAACTGCACAGGTAAGAGGAGGAGGTACTTCCACCAGGATGTGTTGTTAAAGTTTGTTTGGAGGGTGAGCGAGGGCGGTGAATCACGCTGGCTAGCTCCTCTGGCTTGTATAGACTTTATACATTATCACTGTAGAACAAGTCGGATCATAGTTTTATCCTACATTCACTTTGAAACTTGAAGGTTTTGAAGATGTGTGCACTTCATTCATATTTTGATATTAAGACTTCCTGCTGTGGCACATCAACACTTCCAGCATAGAGTAGGATCAAACATAAAGCACTATTGTAATAATAGATCAATACTGTAGAATAACAAAATAGAACAGAATAAAGTAGAATAGAGTAGTTCTTAATCAAACAATATTTTCCGTTGCTGATGTTCAGAGGAATCATAGAATATTTTCCGTTGCTGATGTTCAGAGGGCTGGTCCACTGGCAGATCTGAGGCACGTTGTGCTTCAGTGGAAGGGGGAGATGGGTTCGAGAGGGATGGACTAGGGAGCTTCCTCTGTAACAGACACCTTTTCTAGAGAGCTAGGTTCTTGAGAACCCCCATTGCTAGGGCATAGGGAGTACAAGAGCCATAGGGCTAGGGAGTAGGGAGCTAGAGAGTAGGAAGCCAAAGGGCTAGGGTGTAGGGAGCAGGGAGCCATAGAGCTAGGCAGTAGAGAGTAGGGAGCGAGGAAGCAGGAAGCCAAAAGCGATGGTTCCTCTGTTTCGCGTCTCAGCTTCCTCAGTTGTTGTTCCTGCTGTAACCGGATCTGCTCCTATTCAATATTCAGGTCATTTTAAAAGGTGCTTCTTGTGTTTCATCCAACCATTGAAGTTTTCGGCCTCCCCTTTCTCTTCCTCTCCCCCCTCTCTCTCCCTCCCCCCCTGATGGGACCTAAGCAGTATTATTATTCTCCTGGCTCAGGTTCACCTATAATCTCAGCACCTAGAGTGGATCTTCTCTAAAAGGCATATGTGTTTTGCGACCATAACAACAGGATCAGCGCTAGACAGCCCATAGAACAGAGTTATTGACAGTGAATAGCCTTTAGTCACCCCGTAACAGGATAGAGGGATGGTATGTGTGTGTGTGTGTGTGTGTCCCTACCTACACTACAGGCCCATTGGGCTGTAGTCCTCCTCATCCTCTGTCTGTCACCCTGTCCTATTCTGTAATCCACTCAATCATGTCTTCAGTCATCCCGTTGATAGCGGGTGTTTCCTGGTTCTGACGCACTGTATCTCACCGCACTTCCTCATGCCCAGCGGGTCAGGTTCCCCTCAGCTGGACTATTAATAATCCAGGTCACAGGAGCCAGCGGCAGTCAGGTTCCACAGACAGGGGACACAGGACCAGGTGGGGGGGGAAGGTCTCGGCAGGGGGTCTCAGCCAAGAGGGTTATTTTTGAGTCGATTACCACAGGGTGACGTCTCGTTGTATTTCCAGCCTCATATATCTGTTTGATGTATGTAATTAATTTGGAATCGCGATTATTGTTTATCCCGGGTTATCCGACAATGCATTGCGTCGCCTCAACCATAGCCGGCTTCAAAAATGGCCCTGTACAGTATGTTGACATTTGGACTCACTGTCTCACAGAGCTGGGGTCTTTTCTATTGTCTAGTAGTAAATTTAATGTGATGTCATCAGTTAACTGACCATGGAGTTATTGGGATGAAATGCAGGCAGTTTAGGCCTAAGCTAAGATGCAATAGGTTTTCTTTTGGAAATAATCCAAACTAATTGTTTTATTAGAATTGATTGAGTATTTGTAGATCGGCTGCAGAATCCTATATTCATAGTTCAATATGTTGAGTCATAGATTGAAAGCTGATCTCTGTCATGATCTCTTTCAGCAGACTCCAAGGACACCGGCCAGTGGAGCGGACATTTCTCCAAATGTCCCAAAGAGCTGCGACACTACTGCATCCACGGTGTGTGTCGCTATGTCAAGGAGCAGAACGCACCATCGTGCAGGTACTGACTCTAGAAATGGTATTTGGTCAAATCCACTACTCTAGATAGCCTACTCTAGAATGGAATCTGGTATCAATCATTCTTGAGAATTATATCTGGTATCAACCACACTCTAGAATGTTCTGCAGGTACAAAACCCACTCTAGAATGTTCTGCAGGTACAAACCACACTAGAATGTTCTGCAGGTACAAACCCCACTCTAGAATGTTCTGCAGGTACAAACCACACTCTAGAATGTTCTGCAGGTACAAACCACATTCTAGAATGTTCTGCAGGTACAAACCACACTAGAATGTTCTGCAGGTACAAACCCCACTCTAGAATGTTCTGCAGGTACAAACCCCATTCTAGAATGTTCTGCAGGTACAAACCACACTCTAGAATGTTCTGCAGGTAAAAACCACACTCTAGAATGTTCTGCAGGTACAAACCACACTCTAGAATGTTCTGCAGGTACAAACCCCACTCTAGAATGTTCTGCAGGTACAAACCACACTCTAGAATGTTCTGCAGGTACAAACCACACTAGAATGTTCTGCAGGTACAAACCACACTAGAATGTTCAGCCGGTACAAACCACACTCTAGAATGTTCTGCAGGTACAAACCCCACTCTAGAATGTTCTGCAGGTACAAACCCCATTCTAGAATGTTCTGCAGGTACAAACCACACTCTAGAATGTTCTGCAGGTAAAAACCACACTCTAGAATGTTCTGCAGGTACAAACCACACTCTAGAATGTTCTGCAGGTACAAACCCCACTCTAGAATGTTCTGCAGGTACAAACCACACTCTAGAATGTTCTGCAGGTACAAACCACATTCTAGAATGTTCTGCAGGTACAAACCACACTAGAATGTTCTGCAGGTACAAACCCCACTCTAGAATGTTCTGCAGGTACAAACCCCACTCTAGAATGTTCTGCAGGTACAAACCCCATTCTAGAATGTTCTGCAGGTACAAACCACACTCTAGAATGTTCTGCAGGTAAAAACCACACTCTAGAATGTTCTGCAGGTACAAACCACACTCTAGAATGTTCTGCAGGTACAAACCCCACTCTAGAATGTTCTGCAGGTACAAACCACACTCTAGAATGTTCTGCAGGTACAAACCACATTCTAGAATGTTCTGCAGGTACAAACCACACTAGAATGTTCTGCAGGTACAAACCCCACTCTAGAATGTTCTGCAGGTACAAACCCCATTCTAGAATGTTCTGCAGGTACAAACCACACTCTAGAATGTTCTGCAGGTAAAAACCACACTCTAGAATGTTCTGCAGGTACAAACCACACTCTAGAATGTTCTGCAGGTACAAACCCCACTCTAGAATGTTCTGCAGGTACAAACCACACTCTAGAATGTTCTGCAGGTACAAACCACACTAGAATGTTCTGCAGGTACAAACCACACTAGAATGTTCAGCCGGTACAAACCACACTCTAGAATGTTCTGCAGGTACAAACCCCACTCTAGAATGTTCTGCAGGTACAAACCCCATTCTAGAATGTTCTGCAGGTACAAACCACACTCTAGAATGTTCTGCAGGTAAAAACCACACTCTAGAATGTTCTGCAGGTACAAACCACACCCTAGAATGTTCTGCAGGTACAAACCCCACTCTAGAATGTTCTGCAGGTACAAACCACACTCTAGAATGTTCTGCAGGTACAAACCACACTCTAGAATGTTCTGCAGGTACAAACCACACTAGAATGTTCTGCAGGTACAAACCACACTAGAATGTTCAGCCGATACAAACCACACTCTAGAATGTTCTGCAGGTACAAACCACACTCTAGAATGTTCTGCAGGTACAAACCACACTCTAGAATGTGTCTCAATAACGGGCTTATAATTCAAATTAGAAGTGCCTGGGATTCTCTTCAGACTGCAAACCTACACCAAGGACACTTACTGTTGTGTTTTAAAAAATAATTCTCATTCCACACTGTATAATTCTATCCAGTATAAACTACAATATGTTCTGCATAAACCACACTCCAAAGCTGTGGCTATACAGAGGTCCTATACATGTTTGGATGAATCGATGTGTCAGAGTGAGTGGAAAATCAGATAAATCTTTTATTTGAGAGAACTATGGCTTTAACCTTCCACAAATATGTATCAGATGTGCAGCTATTTCTCAGCATTGCAACATTCAATATCACGGTACAGAACTCTCTGCTGGGGGCTTCATCAGGCCCCTGGTGGTGCTGTAACTGACGTGTAGACAGCCCGGGCCCGGTCAGAAAGCCAGGCCACATACCTGACATTCTCTACAGTACATACTGTAGTACAGTAGATGAATGTATCTCGTGCTTTGAAACTGGATCTCAGCCTCTAATGTGAGGCAGTGTGCCTCTGGGGGCACTGGGAGTTGGGAACATTGTATTACTGTACGTCCTACGTCACTAGGGTTAGACTAGTGAATACAGTACTGTGTATAAAAAAGCACCAGAGAGCGGCACAGAATTCAAATAATCACGATAGGAAAAGAGATAACGGACACACTCCTATGATGCTTTTAGCCTCTCTTACTCTGTAATGTAATTTAATGTAATGTATTGCTTTATAAATGTTCTTAGCCGGTAGACAAACATACTCCTGGAGCTTGCTCGATCGCCTTGTTGAGAGAGGTCAGGGAAGAATTTTATCAGCACACTTATCTGGCCCCCGGGTGATTACTGTTTTTTTGCTTCCCTCTGGAATATGTAGAGAGTGGGTTGTATGCCCACCTCCCTTGTTCTCTGTAAAGCGCATTGTGTTGCCTCTGGGTATGAAATGCGCTATACAAATAAAGCTCTGCTCTCTCCTATCCTCGTCTCCTCCCCCCTACGCCCCCCTCTCTGCTCTCTCCTATCCTGGTCTCCTCCCCCCACGCCCCCCTCCTGTGCCCCGTCTCCCCCCAGGTGTGAGAGGGGCTTCGTGGGCTCCAGGTGTGAGTACGTGGATCTGGGCCCGCGAATCGGAGAGCAGCGCGAGATCATCATCGCCTGCGTCATCGCTGGACTCGTCTTCCTCATTCTGCTCATTGTGTTCATCTGCATCTGCGTACAGTGAGTTCCACACACGCACACACACACACACACACACACACACACACACACACACACACACACACACACACACACACAGGTACACCATGCACACCTGAGGCTGTTGATCGCCATCAATTCTATCTCAGGTACTGTATTCCAGGTTGACTTTTTTGTACTTTCTTAAACTGGGATAATCTAATCTAATCTAATCTAATCTAATCTAATCTAATCTAATCTAATCTAATCTAATCTAATCTAATCTAGTCTAATCTGTCTCCTGGTCCTAGTCGAAGACACAAGCTGTGCAGAGGGAAGAGGAGGAGGAGGAGGGAGGAGAGGAGTAATGGAGAGAAGATCAGCATGATGAACACCAGCAGTGGGACGCATGAAATGTCCCTGGACTCAGCTGAGACCTCACACACTAACACAGTATGATGAGGTGAGGATAGCTGTGTGTGTGTGTGTATTTGTGTATGCATGTGGCTGTGTGTGTTTCTCTCTCTCTCTCTCTGTCACTGTCTGAGTGTGTGTGTGTGTGTGTGTGTGTGTGTGTGTGTGTGTGTGTTTGTGTGTGTGTGTGTGTGATTGAGTGTCATTTTGATCCTGCTCACATTAATGGAGACAGAACATTCCACTCTGTTTCCATACCCTATATAGACAGCTGTGGGTAGCTGTGGGTATGTGTGTGTGAGTGTGTGGGTGTGAGTGAGAGAGAGAGAGAGAGATAGAGAGAGAGAGAGAGAGATAGAGAGAGAGAGAGAGAGAGAGAAAGAGAGATAGAAAGAAAGAAAGTAATAAAGAAAGAAAGAGTGAGTGAGTGAGTGAGTGAGTGAGTGAGTGAGTGAGTGAGTGAGTGAGTGAGTGAGTGAGTGAGCGAACTTGTGTGTGTGAGTGTGTGGGTGTGAGTGAGTGAGTGTGAGAGAGAGAGATAGAGAGAAAGAGAAAGAGAAAGAAAGAAAGAAAGAAAGAAAGAAAGAAAGAAAGAAAGAAAGAAAGAAAGAAAGAAAGAAAGAAAGAAAGAAAGAAAGAAAGAAAGAAAGAAAGAAAGAAAGAAAGAAAGAAAGAAAGAAAGAAAGAAAGAAAGAAAGAAAGAAAGAGTGAGTGAGTGAGTGAGCGAGCTTGTGTGTGTATGTGTGTGTATGTGTGTGTGTTCATGCTGCTTGGTAATTGTTTGGATGAGAGGGGATTTTACCAGCCATGTAGCAGCTGGTGATCTGGTCTTTCAAATGGTAGCTAAAAAAGGTCATCTTCTGTTGGCCAGGAGGATGACAGCCCTGGGATGAAGGTCCTCTTCTGCTGGCCAGGAGGATGACAGCCCTGGGATGAAGGTCCTCTTCTGCTGGCCAGGAGGATGACAGCCACGGGATGAAGGTCCTCTTCTGCTGGCCAGGAGGATGACAGCCCTGGGATGAGGAGCCTCTTCTGTTGGCAGATGACAGCCACGGGATGATGGATATCATTACCCTGCAGAGTAACATGGACTGGTTATGACTGGTTATGATTGCTTACAAAGATCATGGCCCCATATCCAGAGTACACTGTACAGCCCACGCTAACCTCACACAGGAGGGCGACCCCATGTACAGTAAGAGCTTATAACTACAGATTGCATTGATTTTATATGAAATTATGCTGTCTTCTCATTATAAGGAGTGGTCATAAGAACTTCCCAGAGAAAATGGCCGATGCTATTTCCAATGTCCAGGAGCAAGATGTATGAATTTATAACTGGACGATGTCTTCATGCAAGAGGGCCAGATCCTCTGTTAATATTATAAAGAGTTATAAGGAATGCGCAACTTTACAGAAGACAATGACCCTTTCCTTAAGTATCCCAAGAATACTTCACAGAGCAAGATGGTTTTATAACTGGACAATGTCTTCATGTGAGAGGGCCATATCATGTGCTTATAATGAGTTACACGTGGTCATAAGGACTATAAGGACTAACTTTACAGAAGGTACTGTTTGACCCAGTCCTAAGGATTGTACCCTGTGAACTCACACAGGCGGATGTGTAATGGGAGAGGGCGTGTAAGTGGAGATGACCGTGTGGTCAGGAGTGCCTGACTTCCTGGAAGGGAACATTATCTTAATGGGAGAAGACAATGACAGTGATCTGAAGACATCGTAGGATGTTCTAAGGGGTTATTACCTTATCCTAGGTGGTTGTGTTGTAGCCTCCCGGGAGATAGCCATGGTGTGGACAGCTCTTCACCGAGGAGAGACCAGTCTCTTTACTGGTGCTACTGCTACCAGCTCTGCCTGCCTGAGCTACAGACTGACCCTGCTGCTGTAGTACCAAGCTGCCTGATCACCCAGACTGACTCTGACTGAGCCCATAGCACCCACACACACACACACACACACACATAGACTGACCCTGACTGAGCCCATAGCACACACACACACACACACACACACACACACACACACACACACACACACACACACATATACTGATCCTGGCTGAGCCCATAGCACACACACACACACATGGACTGACCCTGCTGCCCGATCACCCTAACATCCACAAAAAAACTGACCCTGACGGAACCCATAGCGCACGCGCACACACACACACACACACACACACACACACACACACACACACACTCACACACACACACAGACTGACCCTGCTGGTTGCTACCCTCCAGACTAAAGCCCAAAATACACCAACCCTCCGGTCAGAGGAGAACAGAGGGGGGGGGGGCTTGTGGTGGACAACTGCCCCCCCCCCCCCCCCCACCTGCAGGTACACACGCAGACACCATGGAGACTGTGAACTGTGACATTGATAAGGCAATGCTGTACTATACTGTATGTGTCATACTATTCAACACTAACTGTACATAGTATTCGATCCGAGATGCCGTCACCACACGTTTCATTTTTCACCGGTTGGAATGATGAGTTTTTGAACCACGCTTTATGGCCCATGTCCGACACATTCTGTACACAATGCAGCATTGAACTATTATCCTACTGTACTCTGCTCTACTGAAATATAATTCACATATTGTTTTGTGCTGAGCTATACTGTGCCGTGCTGTAGTGTACGTTGTAAAGGTGAGAGGAGTCAGTCCACAGCCCTAGGCTGGAAGATGGCCCAAGTCTGTGTGCAGTAACAACATCGGCTTGTAGTGTTGTTGTTTGATATTCCTAATTTGGAGACAGGCAGACTCCTCCGGAACAGGCCGGGCTGTGTGCTCCTCTCAGCCCAGGAGAAAGTGCTCCTCTGTTGTGAGGAGAGAGAGTCCAGACCAGCAAGCCCCCCCCCCCCCCGAGGAGGAGAGTGTGTACAGAGTGGCAGTGTGTGTATCGGTCCGCCGACGGACAGAGAACGGTCAGAACCGCACCCCGACGCTGCGCTCCTCCTCTCCTGCTACTCTGTTACACTTGTCTCTTTCCATTAAGATATTTTCACCTTTACTTCAACCAGATATGTATTTAAAATTTTCCATCCAGTCTGAACCACAGGGTTTTAGTCTGGCCAGCTTCGGTTCTACAACGAAATATTCCGCTTTACCCGAAACCTTCCGTCTGACGATGACGTCAACAGGTTCCATTCTGCTGTGTAAATAAACAGAATTGTTTGTTTATGATGGTGCATGTCATGCTGCAGGTCTAGGTAAGATACATAAATATATCCTGGTGATCCGAAAGATGTTAAAGAAACTATTCTACTTTGTCCTAGTAAACTTCCTGGAACTGACCCACAGCGTGCTTCAGAACATGACCGCCTGACAGCCAGCTGGCCGTCCATCCATTCAGTCCGCCCACCAACCATCCAGCAGCAGATTGCTCTTTGCTTCGTGTTGTTTCCATCACGTTGCTAAGCCTTGCTGGGAGTCTGGCACCTCTTCACAGCCGGAGTAGATAAGCCAGGGCAGATAAGAGTCAGGTTTCTTCCAGAGGTTTATTAACCCCCCACCCCCACACACACATAAACAAAAGGAGTTGCTACGGTGACAGCTCAGGAGGCAAGCAGCTGCTCAATAGGAGACGGTTTGAGCCTCCATAATGCATTGCGACGTACCTAATGTATACTGTATGTTAATCAATACAAACTGACTTTCCGTTGCCTGAGTTCTGAGGCGATTAACCGGCGGACCTGCCAGAAGCAGGCAGAGCGGAGAGTTGACATGTCGGCGGGGTGGTTTTCGTTTTTCTTGGCATGGAATACAGCTGACCTGAGGGACAACTCATATGACTGGACGGAATATAGTTCAATAAAGTAGAGTAGAAATCATTTCACACATTCTGAGGCCTCCCAAAACTACATCCATGCTGTTCAAAATGTGCAGTTCAGTAAGCCAAGACTCCCTATAAGTCATATAATCAGTCAGTGATTGATAAATTAATAAATCAATGATTGATCAATCAATCATTGGTCGGTCAATCAATCAATAATTCAATGAAATAATCAATGTATCAATCAATCAATCAATCATTGGTTGATCAACTAATCAATACCAGCACACAGTAAGGGTGCGGACAGCAGCGCTTCTACCTCAGATCAATACTAGGTGACCATGAGTAGGCAGTGACAGTTCTGGTCCACAGTTCAGAGGACCATGTGGTCACGTAGAGGCAGCTGTGGAATGTGAGCGTCAGCCTAATGACTGGGAGTGTCTGTGAACCGCAGATAAGAGACAGAAACTAACCGTTATAACTCCAGGTCAGACTTTGTGTGGAAGGCCTCCTGCTGTAGATGATCAGCAGACCATCAATCGAACCGTCAACCTGCGGCTCTCTCTGATGACTCTCTGGTGATGTTATATGGTCAGGGTTGTCTGGTTGCACTGGCAGCGAAACTACCACTGTTTCTATTGCACCTCTCTACGTGAGACCGTTTGACTGTGTAGGTGCAATACCCAAACGATCCACCAGAGGGTAGCATTAGCCTAGCCTCAAGGTAATTTTTCCTTTGCTTGCTTGCTGTAGGCTACCATTCTTACTGGCACTTATTTTGCAAATATCTTGAAACAAGTTAACACTGGTCGAATAGAGATGTGAATACTGATCTGAGTGATAGAACTACCCAGAGGACCACACCAGTGTGTGTGTGTGTGTGTGTGTGTGTGTGTGTGTGTGTACATACTGTACTGGCAAGGTTGTTGAAGCAGAACCACACGCACATGATTATCCAGCCATACTTTTCACAGTGGGGGCCGACTCCTGGACTGAGAAAAAGCTCTGCAGCATACATGATAGATAGGTAGGCCTGAGGCGAGCTAGGCTCAACGGCAGGAAATGATTGATTGGGAAATCAATTGTGGCCTGACCCGGTCTCAAACCAGCGGTCACTGGTGGGATGGGATGCTCTAACCACTGCATCGCCCTCCAGATGGTCTCTGGGTCGGGCGGGGCTCGGCTTCGGCTCGGTGGGGCCGAAGGCATTCCCGCTTGAACAGAGATAAAGAGAATGATTCACTATCTGCCTTCAGACGAGGTCCACTGAACAGGAGATGGCTCTGAATAATAATGACTTCAAACACAACATACCATCCTGCCCATCCTGGCTCGCGGAAAAGCGTCCAACGATGCAGGTAGACGATATGGTGGCCTGGATCATGGACTACCTCACCAGCAGGCCACAGAAGGTCTGTCTGCTGGGCTGCCTGTCCGATGTGGTGATAAGAAACACTGGCGCCCCCCAAAGAACAGTCCTGTCACCTTCCCTGTTCACCCTTAACACCTCCATCTTCAGCCACAACTCTGGAGCGTCTATCTATCTATCTATCTATCTATCTATCTATCTATCTATCTATCTATCTATCTATCTATCTATCTATCTATCTATCTATCTATCTATCTATCTATCTATCTATCTATCTATCTATCTATCTATCTATCTATCTATCTATCTATCTATCTATCTATCTATCTATCTATCTATCTATCTATCTATCTAATCATCGATCTAAATGAGGAGGATGTCTCCCTCTCTCCCACCCCCCTCCTCCCTCCCTCCTCTCTCTTCAGTCAAAGTAATGAATCAATGTTTTCCTCAATCAGTTTTATTTGTGTTCTTTTACGTCACTATTATGCACACCAACAACTTGAAAGATGTTCTGTTTTGCCATGATTTCCCCTACGGTTACGTCTCTGACTTCATAAACACTTAACAATGGCTACAGCAGATGGTTAAAACACAGACTCACAGAGTACACGCCTTTAAGAGCCTAGTGTCAGACAGGCAGCGATAGCAGAATCAGAGAAGATATACTGTCTGTCTGTCTGTCTGTCTGACTTTACAGCCCAAATCCCCATTTCTTCCAATTACTCAACTGTCAGGGTACGGGGTGGGGAGGGGGGGGGGGTACGCGTGGGAGGACTTGGAGAACAGCTGGAATCTCTGCTTTATGATTCTTTAATGTCTGCAGCAAAACCCCAGCAGCTCGTCCATCTGCAGATCATCTCTCTCTCTCTCTCTCTCTCTCTCTCTCTCTCTCATACACACACACACACACACACACGCGCGCACACACAACCCTACAGCGATACATCCTCCTAGAACATCCAAGACCTCTAACACCTGGTCTGCTGGCTCCCTCCCCTACCTACTCACCCCCCCCATCCCCACACTCCAACCTTCTCACCCCCCCATCCCACCACTCCAACCTTCTCACCCCCCCATCCCCCCACTCCAACCTACTCACCCCCCCCATCCCCCCACTCAAACCTACTCACCCCCCCATCCCCCCACTCAAACCTACTCACCCCCCCATCCCCCCACTCCAACCTACTCACCCCCCCATCCCCCCACTCAAACCTACTCACCCCCCCATCCCCCCACTCAAACCTACTCACCCCCCCATCCCCCCACTCCAACCTACTCACCCCCCCATCCCTCCACTCCAACCTACTCACCCCCCCATCCCCCCACTCAAACCTACTCACCCCCCCCCCCATCCCCCCACTCCAACCTACTCACCCCCCCATCCCCCCACTCCAACCTACTCACCCCCCCCATCCCCCCACTCCAACCTACTCACCCCCCACCATCCCCCCACTCCAACCTACTCACCCCCCCCATCCACCCACTACAACCTACTACCCCCCCCCCATCCCCCCACTCCAACCTTCTTCCTTTGTGTTTTGCAGGCTGCAGGTACAGTATGGAAGTCACACCACCAGCCAGATGAAAACAGCACCCTGATAGGAGTGAGATATGGTGTAGCGAATTGTTCTTAACATGACAGTTTGTAAATATCAACACAAAGAGTAAGGATAAACTGGCCAGGATTGTTAATATAGCTGGCAAGCTAATACTGTAGGACGACAGCAGGAGCAACTGGATCAATTGCATACGGGTTTTGGCTGTAGTCCACGGTCCAGCTGGCCACTCTCTCTACCTACAGTTTGAGATGCTCCCCTCAGACCGGTGCTTATAAGGCAAAGAGGAACATTAACGTACTGTTCTGTACTGTATGAAGTCCCTTGTCCTTAGTTCTGTCAGCCTCCTCAATAAAGATGAGTGAAAAGCAGATGGGGAGCACTTTCAGTGCGTGTTCCTGAGTGTTGTGGAGATGTGCATGTACTGTATGTATGTATGTATGTATGTATGTATGTATGTATGTATGTATGTATGTATGTATGTATGTATGTATGTATGTATGTATGTATGTGTATTTGTCATATCTACAGTATACAGCCTATATGTATGTATGTATGTATGTATGTATATATGTGTATTCCCAGACATACTATATCTATTTATACAGACTGGATGTAAGTATGTACATATTGTATTCTATACTATACTCTACACATGCTGTATGTACAATATGGTTGTATATAGTCATTCTTCTTCTCCTTCTTCTTCGTCTATCTATCTATCTATCTATCTATCTATCTATCTATCTATCTATCTATCTATCTATCTATCTATCTATCTATCTATCTATCTATCTATCTATCTATCTATCTGAATGACGAGGATGTCTCCCTCTCCCTACCTTTTGCTGTATTTTTTGCTTGTCCATGTTTGTATTATTGTGAACATTTCATGTGAGTGAGTAGTTTATGCTGTTTTTGTGTTTTGACACATGTCCAATTTTGGACAGTAATAAAGTTGTATCTTACCTTATAACAGCACCTCATGTCTCCTCTCTCCATGCCCTAGCCTGGGGGAAAACAGACAGATAATTATCTTAGGCTAATCAAATGTTAGCAGATGAAATCCAAAGTAATAGATTCATGAGATTTGAACATCCACCGACACACAGCTGTTCCATCCCCCTGACTCATGGGTGGGTTTTGGACATGTCTGGTTTATGGGCATGGTGGATTATGGATTTGGGTGGATTATTGACATAGGTAGATTATGGACACAGTGGATTATGGAAATTTCTGGATTATGGACATGGCTGGATTATGGACATGGTGGATTATAGACATGGTGGATTACAGTATAGACATGTCTGGATTATGGGAATGGTGGATTACAGACATGGTGGATTACAGACATGTCTGGATTATGGACATTGTGGATTATAGACATGGTGGATTACAGACATGTCACGATTATGGACGTGGTGGATTATAGACATGGTGTTATTGATTTTGTGATCTTTCTCCAACATGCAGTATCTCAAATGTCAGTGACTTTTTAATAGTCTCTCAACCACAGCTCTGTAGAGAAGAGATCAAGAGGCAAGGCGTCTGCATTCACAAAACGTTCATGTTTGTTTATGTTTCTCTACTGGATGAAAGCTAAAGATAGGTTTGTGCACTTTCCGTACCCATCGGTTTCATCTCAGTATCCCTTCGCATTTCAACTCTTTCAGGAATGAATGAAATAAAAAAGGACATCTGTCACTCATTCACCTTAAATACAGTTTATCTCAAATATATCTCATCATCTAGAGTGGTTGTGGGTAAAGCCAAAGTCTAGACACAAAGAAAGGTATGAGGTTTGCACACCACAGAATATGCACTCTCTTTCAATTCCCCTTTTGCTGTTATCGTGTTTTATCATTCAACAACACCTCACCAAGGGAAAGGAGATGAGCACACACAGAAGAAAACCCAGAGGACGAGACACAAGATCAACATCTGTCTGTCGGCCTGTCTTTTTGTCTGTCTGTCTGTCTGTCTGTCTGTCTCTCGGCCTGTCTGTCTGTCTGTCTGTCTGTCTGTCTTTCTCTCGGCCTGTCTGTCTGTCTGTAAAGTGCTATACAAATAAAGCGTATTATCTATCTGTCTGTCTATCTGCCTGTCTCTCTCTCTCTGTCAGTCTGTCTGTCTCTCTATCTACCTGTCTTTCTCTCTATCTATCTATCTATCTGTCTGTCAGTCTCTCTTTTTGCCTGTCTGTTAGTTTGCCTGCCTGTCTGTCGGCCTACCTGTCTGTCATTTGGGAGAGAACATCTGTCTGTAGCTCTAGCTAGGTCTGGGCTCAGAGTGGATTCTGACAGATGACGGCTAGGACTAACCATGTTACAGATGGCAGGTGAGTGTCGAACCTGTCGCTGAATCAATATTACCCTGGTTTTGATTGCATCACAACTTTATTGTGTAGCTTTATCGTCCCTGGTGTCAAAACAGGTTTTATCCTCTCGTTTGGATCCTTGAACATGGCCAAGCAGTATCAAGACACCTTGTCAATTTGACAGCAGCTGTAGTTTATTGGGTTATGAGGGAAAACCCGTCCATCGATTGAAATGTAAGTCTGCAGAGAAGAGGGGTAGGTTTTATTTCAAAGGATAATTTATTTTAGTAATAATAATGTATTTATATTATTTTAGAAATGTCAAATCATATTGAAGACTGAGAGAGAGACCTGCCAAATGCCCTTTTGAAAAAAGTTATTACTGTACATCTTGTTATGTTTTGGGATAACCTCAGATAAACAAGTTTGATATGAGCAAGGGAAATTAAAAAGTAATTATGGGAATAAGTCCAATATGGCTGTGTGCTCATGCTTGCCTAGTTGTTTTTTGTTTGTTTGTTTGTTTGTTTGCCTATTCATCGTCTTAGTTTTCCACAACAACAGATTGATATCTGCACTGACCCATGACAGCTAATGCAATTCACATTAGCATGATGGGACTCCAGCTTCCTAACTGGAGACTGCCTAACGCAATTATAATGATGATTATGACATAATCATATGTAATATAGGTAATCATGACAATAATTGTACACCTATTTCCTGTGGCCTTTGAAATGACCGTTTTCCCCTTCAGCTCTTCCTGCCAATGAGTGAAGGTGGTCATTTCCCAGTCAGCCAGTCACCACTCGCTGTCCTGAATGACCTTATGGCTGCCTGGGTGTCTTACTCTGGGTTCTGCATCTGGTTGTTACGTGTTCTTTTTGGATAGCTCAGGTTCTAGTGCTTGGCTTGGACAGGGGCACACCAGAGCTGAGTACCGTCTCAATATATCGTCAACCGATTGAGCTCCTGCACCTCTTACTGTGTCTTAGAATTTGATTATCAGCTCTAGTATTGTGGTACAGTAGTCCTGTACCTAAACAGGCTAGGCTAGTCCTGTACCTAAACAGGCTAGGCTAGTCCTGTACCTAAACAGGCTAGGCTAGTCCTGTACCTAAACAGGCTAGGCTAGTCCTGTACCTAAATAGTGCCGATGGGCACCGGCGCCTATTTCAGTCCAAGTCAAGAACTGCTTAGTACTGGATGTACCCTAGTTTCCATAGAGTCCAGCTTTCATGTGATCATTATAGAGACATGACTGGATCAGGATATCCTTTCATCTGTGTATCAACCCCCCCCCCCCCCCCCAACCCTAACCCCCCGAGAGAGATAAGGGGAATAAAAACGCTAATGAGCTCCGGTTGACCATGTTTGAACACCAGTTCAGTGTTAATGGATCTAAGTGTAAAATGATCTCAAATGAAAATCATTGAATAAACAAAAGCACAATAGACTCAATTAATTTATACACAAACACATTCACTCACTCACTCACTCACTCACTCACTCACTCACTCACTCACTCACTCACTCACTCACTCACTCACTCACTCACTCACTCACTCATACAGTATGAATGCACACACACACACACACGCACACACACACACACACACACACACACACACACACACACACACACACACACACACACACACACACACACACACACAGGGTGTGGTGATAAGTGGATTACACAGGCACACAAACGTCCCCCACACATACACGCACGCACAATGCTCAGCATCTGATTTGCAAACTCCATTTCCCACGCAGCCTTGCTGCTCTGACGTCATTACCAGGAACTACTGTGCAACTGGGACAAGAGAGCATTTTTTTCCCCCACACGTTTTGTTGTTATTGTTTATCAAAGGTAAGTCGCGCGTAGTTGTACAGCGAGGTTAACTGAACGTATAGCCTCCCTTTGTAATTCTCTTCTACACTGTCATGCTGTGTTCTTTTGCCCTGACTAGCAACAGGAGGGCATGTTACATACTGTGTGAGACTCTGAGCTGCAAATCATGTCAAGTGAACTATGCCCCAGCAAGCGTATATTGTACTCTGGCTGAGTACTTTCACTTCATTGCTTTTATGAAGGCAGTAATTCTATCCTTTATCAGAACGGCACACCAGTCTAAGCGATGGATCCGTCTCTTGATTGCGCATTTATTGGTAAAGTTCGGGGTGATTTATTGGTAAAGTTACGAAGATGAGGAGGATTCAGCCACAGTGACCCTGAATGCAGTGAAGCCCATACTGCCCCCTGTCGACGGGATACACTAAAATAGTTCCACTGGATCAGTAAAACACTGGAGATGTGATCTTGGAAATGGTAAAAATAATATATATAAAATTAATAATAATAGACAGATTCAGAATTTAGCATTATACGCCATGTTATAAGGTTATTTACGATTATATACAACGGCCGATGTCAAAGTTTCATCAAATGTTGCACTCTTGAGATATAGCCCGTCGCCGTTAACACACTCAATGGATCCATAGGTGCATTGACAAAATCCCTCAAAAACACCTTAAACTCTCGTTCCTGTCTTTATAAATGAGAGTTTATGGTGTTTTTGAGGGATTTTGTCAATGCACCTATGAGTTTGAGTGTGTTGGTGGCGACGGGCTATATCTCGAGAGTGCACCGTTTGACGAAACTTTGATATTGGCCATTGTATATGATTGTAAATAACCTTATAACATGGTGTGTAATGCTGAATTCTGAACCTGTCCTTTAAGGTCCCATGGGGGTTTTCTTGGCATTCTATACTGTCAAATGATCCTTTCATTCATTCTGCTGAGCTGTATGGAGGCAGGGTATGATATGTTTGTTTGTTAGTAGTTTAAATCATATTTTAGTTATGTTAAGTGAGAAATAACAAGGGATATAAGTGGGGATTTTAGGAGCTAGATCAGGGATGCCAGAGCTGGGCCTGTTAAAGAGGAATTAAGATTTTCCATCATTCATCAACATTAGAAACTGTCTGCAAAATGTTCGCTGCGGCTACAGTCCACCAACTTGACAATTTTGTGATTTCCAATGTCTGCTATGATCTCAGCCTTCTAGATCCTTTTTCATTTCCTGACTAGCGGTCTGTTCTGTCCACAGCCTGGCCGTCCGTCCACTCATGGCTCTGGCCGGGGTACGCGTGGTGGAGCTGGCGGGCCTGGCCCCAGTGCCATTCTGCGGCATGATCCTGGCCGACTTCGGCGCCAAGGTGATCCGCGTGGACCGCACCAAGGTTGCCATGGCGATAGACACGCAGTGCAGGGGGAAGCGCTCGGTGGCGCTCGACTTGAAGAGCCCAGCGGGAGTGGCGGCGCTGCGGAGGATCTGCATCCAATCAGACGTGGTCCTGGAGCCCTATCGCAAAGGTCGGGAGTTGTCAGCCATTTTGAGTTTGTCTAGGCTAAATGATATTAGATGATGATGAGAAATACAACAGGAGTGAAGTAACAAGCGGTAACGTTAACTTTAGATGAATAAACACAGCCATAAGTGCAGTTATTGCAGAAATAATTATTGCAGACTCCGTAACAATAACTCAATGTCTTGTTATGCTGATTGTCTGAATGAGTTTGTTGGTCAAGGCAAGTACTCCTGCCCACTCAAATCATTCTGGGTGGCTGGAGGTCAAGTCTTTGTTTTGAAACTCATTTTTTTCGTGAGGATTCTGCTTCCAGGCTAGCGATGCTAGGGCGGAGGTTAAAAATAATAATGGTGGCCAGAGCAATTAAAGGACGCATTGTCAGGCTAGTAGAACACTAGAGACTGCAGATCCTTGATGGAAGAATGTAGACATTTCTCTCTCCATCCAGTTTTGGTTTTGTCTCCGTCTGGCTGAAATATACGGGATGGATAGGCCTATGCCGTGATTGTCTAGAATCAATGATCGACAGGTTGAGAGATAGTGGGTTGAAGGTTCTATGTCTAGATTTATTGATGCTACAAGAGTCCAGATAGAGACCCCTATCTCTCTGTCTCTGTGTATCTCTCTCCCTTGGCTCCCCTCTCTCCCTTTCTTTACATCTCCGTGTGGCAGCGTGTTCCAGCAGCTCTGTATCTTTTCATTCATTCATTCATTCATTCATTCATTCATTCATTCATTCATTCATTTTATTAGAACCGTGACATTCCCTGTGTTTACGGTATTACGTTTATGGTATTACTCAATAATGCGCTGCAGAAACTTCACATTTCTAGTTGCTTGCAACAGTTAATTTTGTAATTTAATATAAGCTTGCTATTAATAAACTGAGCTTAATTACAATAGTGTGTATTTTCCATCATGTGTTGCACTGTAGTTCCTTCAAAGTAAAATACTTGTTTTTTATGCCTCCGCCAGGCGATAGTCCAATTGGCCTGATGAACACAATATCTCAAGAAAGGCTTAACGGAATTTGTTCATATTTGGGTAAAATGTCCAGTTGGACTCAAGGATTAACTGATTGCATTGTGGGGGTCAAAGGTTAAGGGTCACTGACCTCACAAAAGGTGTTTTTGGCCTGCTGAACACGATATCTCAAGAAAGGCTTGACCAGAATTTGTACATATTTGGCCAAAATGTCCAGTTGGACTTACTTAGATTAATTGGATTAGATTTTGGTATTCAAATATCAAAGGTCAACTGAATGTTAACTGCAACTTGCATTGTTGGGCGGAGGCATTTAGCCGCTATGCGTTTTTTCTAGTTTTATGTGTGTTGGGGAGGTGATATGCCGTATACCGTGAAATACCGTAAACCGTACCGTGTAGATACCGTACCGTAATGCAAAAATCCATACCGTCTCATCCCTAGTGGAGAGGAGGATGAGGGATAAACTGAAGTCTATCCTAGACAACCCCTCCCATCCCCTCTATGACGAGCTGTGGCAGATGGGGAGCACTTTTTTTTGCCACGGGCTCATCCCACCCAGGTGCAATACGGAGTGTGTGTATGTATATATGTGCAGTACTAGATATATGTATGTATGTATGTATGTACAGTATGTATGTGTACTCCTAGACATGTATCTCTCTGCCTCTCCCCCTCACCCCCTCTCCCCATTCCCCTCTCTTTAAGTGTGTGAGTGTGTACATGTACATGTGAGCCATTTATAAAATGAAGCGGTAACTTTAACAAACGAGAACCAAGGTCGTCGAAGACAGCACTTGGAGACCATTAGTATTCACTGACTGGACCGAGCCACCTTGTAAATCAAATCTTCCCTCCAATTACTCAGGCAGGGGAGGGATTTCACTGCTACATGGTGAAATCTGTCTCTGTGGCAGTGAGAGGTTGATCCACGACATAAAGTTGTGGAGAATGCAGTATCGGAGGATTGAGAGCTGTGCAAATCTTTCTCTTTCTGTCTCTCTCTCTCCTCTCTCCCTCACACACAAACACACAAAATCTACTTTAAAAATATTGATATATATTTAAAATATTGAGTGCCTTTTCACCAGCCATGGACATACTGTACTGTGCTTTGTGATAATGTTGAAAAATATGCGTGCACGCACAAACACATGTGCTCACGCAAACTTAATAAACACAGTGCTATTTTCACCATCAGTGGACATACTGTACTTTGTGATAATTTACTTGCTCCCTCATACACACACACACATGCGCGCACGCACACACACACAAATACAGTATAGTTTACAGTCACACAGTGACAAGTGTGTATCACACACACACACAGTTAATTAGCTCAGAGGTTAGCTTTGGAGACAATAAATGCAGCTCAAAGTGCTTTACAACAATTGTACTTCACATTAAAAAAGGGAAAATACGATGGAAGTTAAAATTACAGTAGGACCCCACTCATCCGAACTTCAGAGATCCGAACCTCCCGGTCTACCGGACAGGCTTAAAAAACTTTTTTTTTTAGCCTGCTATCTGGTTACTGGTGGGATTTTCATTACAGTACTGTACCCTACTGTGAATAAAAACAGAACTGTATGTAGACCTACATGTTGCCTGTAGGCTGTAGCCTACTGTCACGTTTCATTTATTTGTTACTCTAATGTCGAGTGCAAAACGCAAACGAGTCTACTGCGTGAGAGCTGCATTCCTTGGTAGCCAGAAAGATACCCCATACAGAACCCAATAAGAGAACATGGTTTCCCCCATACAGAACCCAATAAGAGAACATGGTTTCCCCCATACAGAACCCAATAAGAGAACATGGTTTCCCCCATACAGAACCCAATAAGAGAACATGGTTTCCCCCAAACAGAACCCAATAAGAGAACATGGTGTCCCCCATACAGAACCCAATAAGAGAACATGGTTTCCCCCATACAGAACCCAATAAGAGAACATGGTTTCCCCCATACAGAACCCAATAAGAGAACATGGTTTCCCCTATACAGAACCCAATAAGAGAACATGGTTTTCCCCATACAGAACCCAATAAGAAAAACATGCAGAAAGATGCTATCCATCCTTGAGGAAGACAGAGAGAAGCACTTTGTTGGTCCCCGGGCGCGGCCCATGCACTCTGCGTACTGTCTGTCTGCTCCCAGTTACCCTTGAGGGAAGGATGACGGGATGAGTGAAGAGCAGGAGAGGCATTTCAGCGGCGACCCTGATGCGTGTGTATTTGTGTGTGTGTTCCCTGTGTCGCCCACGTGTGTTTGAGCCAAGTGCGCTAGCATGCCGCATGACAAATATAGGATTCTTTATTGATCCCCCCCCGGGTAGTAATATACTACTACTACTACTACTACTACTATTACTACTATTGAGTTCTAGGTGTGATGAGTGATTGTATATTGGTTGTATTCTGGTCGTGTTCTCTTGGACTGGGTGTGAAGTACAGATGGCTTTCGTTGATTCGGCTTGGGTTCTAGGTGTGAGGTAGACGCCGAGTCTGAGGTTCTCTTTGGTTCGTTTTGGTACCGAGTGTCAGGTAGGGGTGACTATTTTGGATTCTCAGTGTGAGATTGGACATTGGATCTGTATCTGTGTTTCTGATCTGGTTCTGTTGTGTTCTGGTCGTGTTCCCAGGTGTGATGGAGAAGCTGGGTCTGGGTCCAGATGAGCTGCTGAAGGAGAATCCTCGTCTAATCTACGCCCGTCTGACTGGCTACGGCCAGAGTGGCGCTTTTGCCCGCGCTGCCGGTCACGACATCAACTACCTCGCCATGTCAGGTACAACACTATCCACCCCCTCCTGTAGGGGGTGCTAAACTTAACCTCTACTGTAGTGAACATGTCAGCTACTGCACTACCCACCCCTGCCTGTAGGGTGTGCTGTAAAAGACTCCACTGTAGTGACAGTGTTGGGTGCTGTGGTACCCACTCCTGCCTGAAGAGGGGGTCAGTGTGTCTCTAGCTGTGACTAGAGCTCTATGTCTGCAGCTGTTGCTCTACAGTATATACAGTAGCTGTGCCTCTAGCTTTGTCTCTGTGTCTGTAACTCTTATCTCTGTGTCTGTTAATGTAGCTCTGTCGCTCTAGATCAGTGTCTGTAGGTCTGTGCTTGTGTCTGTAGCTCTGTCTCTGTTAATGTGGCTCTGTTGCTGTAGCTCTTGCTCAGTGTATGTATCTATATCTGTGTCTTTAGGTGTAACTCTGTCTCTATATCTATAGTTGTAGCTCTACCTCTGCGTCTGTGTGAAAGAGGAGGATATATACCCAGTGCCTATAATTTCAAAAGGAAAGCACATCCTTGTTTTTTTGGAACTGTAAGGTGAGTGGTCTCCATGGCAACGATCCTTGGAACACAGGCTTTTTTTTTTTCTCCTCTTGTCCCTCAGTGATGTCATATCAGCTGGTGTTCTACAGAAGAACGCCTCGCTCGCTCTCGCTCAGGTTCCTCCCTCTCTCCCTTTGTCTTCATCACTCATTCTCCCTCTCTCCCTTTGTCTTCATCACTCATTCTCCCTCTCTCTCTCTCTCCTCTCCCCTCTCTCCCCTTCGCTCGCTCCTGTCCATGCTAGGTTGTAGTGCCCCTCTCATCCCTCTCTCCTCTCCCCCAGGTCTGCTGTCCATGCTGGGTCGCAGCGGCGAAAAGCCGTACGCCCCGATGAACCTGTTGGCGGACTTCGCTGGCGGGGGCCTGACCTGCGCCCTGGGGGTGGTCCTGGCGCTGCTGGAGCGGGCCAGCTCAGGGAGGGGCCAGGTCATCGACGCCAGCATGGTGAGTCACACCAGAGACATCAAAGAGGACAAGAGAGGTGTCACTCCCTGGGTACTACTACTGCCTGGGCACAGTCAAGGAATCTACGGAGAATTAAGCGTTTGATAGTGACAGACGTGCGGCCGGTTACAGAACATGGGAGCCGATGGAAATATGGCTGCGGTTTGGCTGCCAGTGCAGCAGTAGTTCCGGTTTGGGTCCCTAAGCAGACAATAGGGCTCCATCAGACTGGACTTCCTGTGGGAAATCACTGATATAATAATGACTGGATTGGTAACAGCCGAGTAGTAATGGCTTGCGCTTATCCCATCACAGACATTTCTTCAAGGAAAACAGATGTATAGTATGTAGATGGTAACAGATGGGTGAGCTGGGGATCGAACCAGCGACCCACATGGGGAACACAGATATCTACCAATAGACCGAAGAGGAACTCCCTGAGAACCGAGCGTGATATTTTGAGTTTTCAGTGGATACTCATCATCACATGAGCGTCGTCCAAAACAACCTCTCCTGCGTACGCACGCCAGATGATGATTCCGGGCACCCTGATTGGTGTTTGATTGAGCCGGTCTGGAGTTCTGCGTCATAGGCTGAAGTATTCCAGAGGGTTCCTGGGGCTGGGTCAGTCCTGGGTTATTATGCACAGTGAAGAATAAGTAATATTCAAGCCTTTCTGCCATGCTGGCCAGACAACACAACACCTTATCTCTATAGTATTCTATCCTCCTCTCACTTTGTGTGTCTGTGTGTGTATTAAGCATATACAGGGTGTAGCGGCTCGCATCCAGTTTAAAACTCTGGCGCTAACCTACAGGGCAATGAAAGGAACAGCCCCCTCCTACCTCCAGGCCATGGTCAAACCCTACATCCCCTCCCGACCACTACGCTCTGCTACCTCAGGGCGACTGGTTGCCCCGTCACTCCGAGGCTCCTGCGGTCGATCGACACGGTCACGGCTCTTCTCTGTCCTGGCCCCGCAGTGGTGGAATGAGCTGCCCACTGATGTCAGGACAGCAGAGTCGCTGCCCATCTTTCGTCGCAGGCTCAAAACTCATCTCTTCAAGAAGTACTACAACAATCCTCCCACCTAAGCACTTATTATATTATATTGCACTGTACTTTAGATTGTGATTCTTGCACTTTGCCTTCAGCACTAGATTATGCTCTTAGTCACTTGTTTGTTTTAGAAGGAAGATGCACTTGTGAGTTCTGGCAAGTAGTAGTACATTGGCTCTTCCTACGTTAAATGCAATTATTGTTAGTCGCTTTGGATAAAAGCGTCTGCTAAATGACTGTAATGTAATGTAATGTAATGTGTTCCCATGGTTTAGTTATTCGGTCCTCACTCCTCCATCCATCAGAGCTGCATCTTTGTTTACATCTCCAATGAATATTATCTCCTTCATAATGGCCAAACTCAGCGCTTTATTGGCATGAATGGTAACTATAGCTAAACAGTATTTTCAAAGCGGTTCACAGCAAGGGGCAAAATATGAAATTATGAACACGGAGAGGAAGAAGAAATGTGATCACAAATCATCACAGGATGGTCCCATTGAGATTAAAAATCTTTTTCAAGGGAGACCTGGCCAAGACAGGCAACAGTATAAAATAAACACTGTTACAGACATGACGTGTGTGTGTGTGTGTGTGTGTGTGTGTGTGTGTGTGTGTGTGTGTGTGTGTGTGTGTGTGTGTGTGTGTGTGTGTGTGTGTGTGTGTGTGTGTGTGTGTGTGTGTTCAGTAGGAGAACCTCTGTGGATGCAGCAGGCGTCATTCTAATGCCACACAGATTTCCAGAGTGACAGACGCAATCAAAGCCTGTCTCTCTCTCTCTCTCTCTCTCTTTCTCTCTCTCTCTCTCTCTCTCTCTCTTTTTCTCTCTCTCTCTCTGTCTTACCCTCTCTCTCTCTCTGACATTTGGTTCCATGAGTGGAGTGCTTGTCTCACTCATCGCTATACAGGCCAGAACAATCAAAGTGATATGAGCTTGGCTGCGATCATGCTAGCTTTAATGTCTAGGCACTGTGTTCATCCTAGATATTTAATGTCCTCTTATCGTACATTCCACTGACAAGATGACCTCATCTCCTCTTAATAACTCAGGGATCACAGGCTTCTGTACTGTATGTTATTACCCTGCTCTTGACTGGTGTCTGATTGCAATGGTTGTCTAGAGAAATGCTTGCAGTCTGATGCACACAAAAACCCATGCTTTTCCATTGCCACACACACACACACACACACGCACACACACTTTCTCTCTCTTTTCCATCAGGGCTAAGTTAGGGTACAGTAGAATGAAGTGCTTTGACAACTTAGCAGTAACGTCATTATTGACAGAGTCTCTTGATTAATTTTTTTGTTCATCTGAGACCTGGCGCACCACCGTGATCGCTGGCGCCCCCTTAAGGGGGGCCCGGCCGGACCCCAGGTTGGGAAACCCTGGACTAGATGATGGGAGATGACTGAAAAAGACTTTGACTGAGCAGTCTCTGGAGGCGTGACCTACCTCACTGGAGGCGTGATCGACCTCACACATACAGTCGATCCTCTGTTTCACTCCTCTTTCATGTTCTACTCATCCCTCCTTCACCTCTACTACAGACACAGCTAGCAGTGTTTTCACTGTTGTCTCCTGGGGCTTCCATTCAGAGTGCATCTAGGGCTAGGCCCTTGCGTTTAGTATGTATGCAAGTGAAATAAACATTTGAAAGAAGACGCATTAGCTCCTCACGTATGAACGCATAGTCCTGCGTGTTGATCTGTGAGATGGAGATGGAGGTTTTTCACAGGCTGCGACAGACATCTGTCTCTTTCTCCGTTCGCTCTGTTTTTGAGTAGAAACAATCTGGCGCTCGCGGACGCATCACAACAGATTATTTTCAGTTTTCAAAGGTCAGGGAGAGGCCTCAGCATTCCTCTATGATACCGTACACAGCGTTTCCCACGGGATTTTGTGAGATATTGACATGTGAAATGAGCAATGAGTGAAAACAGGAGATTGATTGTGATTGTGTGTGTTTGTGTGTGTGTGTGTGAGAGAGAGAATGATGAGTGAGTATGTCTCCCTATTTGAACCAAACTTTGCACCCTGAATCTGAGCATTGGATTTTCCTGGGCTTTCTTCTCTTTTTTTTTGTCTGCCAGAGCCAAAGCGATGAGGCTCGGCAGGTTGCACCGATTTTGAGTTTCTTCCTCATCTCTCTCTCTCTTCTTGAAGTATTTAAATATACTCATGACCTGAAAATCAAGAGTACAAACATATTAAGCTTAGATGTTTTGTTTATATTATTATGAGAAGTCAAATACTTTCGGTAGCCTAAATAATTATTTACAATACTGATTTATGAGACTATATGGCGGCCCGCCACAGTCTAGGGAAACACTGCCGTACGTCAGTGAGCGCTGGACTGTTTATCATACAGGAGACGTTCTAGACCGTCCACCAGGCACGAGACGGTTCACCTTTGAGTCGTACTCGCGTTCCCTACTTCATAGGCCCAGTCCCAATGTCCACCCTTGCAGACTCGCAGACTTAAGGGCGCTCTCCCGCGAAGTCCGCAAGGTCTTAGGGGTGTCCCAATGTCAAATCGGCAAGTGCATGAGGGCTCTCTGGCAGACATTTTGAGCCCTTTATGCCCCCTTACCGTAAGTCTGCACTTCTGCAGACTTCGCCTAAGGGAATTACCCACAGTTCATATTGTTGTGACGTGAAACACGGGGTTACCTGAAGAACGGCCAATAAACAAGCACGGACAGATCAACCACCCCTAATGTTCACGTTACAAAACAAAAATATGTTTTCATGTTTTCAGCTGGACTTGCTTATCTGCACAAGTAGCCTTATAAATATTTTGGTTTTATTATTTTTAAGTATGGGTTATTAACCCCATGGGTTTGTATAATGTGTGTGTTTAAAAATATGTAGGGTATGGTTATAAATTACATCGATTTCTGAATCATGATTTCCCAGTTAAAAGCAGTATGACATTAATCACCCATTTCGGTGCAGTGTTCTTTGAATTGAGATTTCCAACATGAATATGGAAAGAGTTGTGAGGTGCAGAAATGTGTATTATCATATTTAAGTAAATACTTTTGGATTCATCACAAACAAGAATCACAGGCGGTAATGTAGTTCGCATATGACCACAAAATGAAATGATTTTAACAAGTTGAACAGACATGTTTTGAGGGTAACACAGAGAGTTCGGATAATGTATAGGGGATTTGACTCAGGCCAAAATTAATTTACATGAAGGCCTACAAGAAAAACGTGTAAAATTGACAAATTGATAAAAAGCCCCACACCCACAATGTTTTCACGCCAACGTAATGTGATGTCGCAAGTGCTGTCCCATTCCTTTTAGACCAATTCGAGCCCTTGCAGCCTCTCGCACTCAACCACTTTACCAGGTGACGTCAATAAGGGCTGTGAGGGCTCAGGGCTTGAGGGTTGAGGGGGGACATTGGGACTGGGCCATACTCTGTTTTTGCTCTCGCTCTCTTTGTCTCACTTCCTCTCTCTTTCACTCACTCCTTCCTTTAACTCCTTAACTCGCTCCCTTTTTCCTCTCTCCCTGTCCCCCCCCCTCTCTCACTCTCTCTATCTCACTCTCTCTCTCCCCATCTCACTCTCTCTCCCTCCCATAACTCTCACGCGATCTCTCTCCCTATCTCACTCGCTCTATCTCTCTCTCTCACTCGCTCTATCTCTCTCCCTATCTCACTCGCTCTATCTCTCTCTCTCTCCCCATCTCACTCTCCCTCTCTCTCTTTCTCTCTCTCTCTCTCTCTCTCTCTCTCCCCATCTCCCTCTCTCTCTCTCTCTCTCATTATTTCTAACTCCCTACCCCCCCCCCCCCTCTCTTCAGGTGGAGGGGGCTGCATACATGGGTTCCTTCATATGGAAGTCGCGGAGCATCGGGATGTGGAACCGTTCTCGTGGGGAGAACATGCTGGATAGTGGAGCTCCGTTCTATGACACATACCAGGCCTCGGACGGGAAGTACATGGCTGTAGGGGCCATGGAACCGCAGTTCTACACCCAGCTGCTCTACGGTCAGTTCATACTGTATACACACACAGACACACACACAAGCAGCCCCCCCCCCTGCCCCCCCCCCACACACACACACAAACCTACACACACTCAAAACAGGCACACACAACACAACTCACTCACTTTCATGACATGCCATTTCATTGTACATGGCACCTGGTAACTTGAAGACAATAATGAAGTTTATAGCTGCAGCAGCTTTGATTGTTTGTAATGTTTATTTTTGTCCACCCCCTCCTCTAGGCCTGGGATTGGATGCTGCCGACCTCGCGCCTCAAATGAGCTTCTCCGATTGGCCGGAGCTGCGTCGCATCTTCGCCGAGCGCTTCGCAACGAAGACTCAGGCGGAGTGGGCCGGCGTGTTCGACGGCACGGACGCGTGCGTGACCCCCGTGCTGTCCCTGGAGGAGGCGGGCTCCCACCCCCACAACCAGGAGCGGGGCTCCTTCGTGACGGACGCCCGGGGCGAGGAGAGCCCGCGTCCGGCCCCGGTCCTCTCCCGGACCCCTGCCCGGCCCTGCCTGGACCGGGACCCCCTGATCGGGGAGCACACCCGGCCCGTCCTGGAGGAGTACGGCTTCGGGCGGGAGGAGATCGACGGCCTACTGGCCGCCGGGGCGGCGGAGTGTAACGCTGCTAAGGCCAAGCTGTAGGAGAGAGGAGGGGAGGGAGAGAGGAGGAGAGGAGGAGAGGGAGAGAGGAGGGGAGGGAGAGAGGAGGAGAGGAGAGAGGAGGAGAGGGAGAGAGGAGGAGAGGGAGAGGGAGAGAGGAGGAGAGGGAGAGAGGAGGAGAGGAGAAGAGGGAGAGAGGAGGAGAGGGAGAGAGGAGGAGAGAGAGAGGAGGAGAGGGAGAGAGGAGGAGAGGAGGGGGAGGGAGAGAGGAGGGGAGGGAGAGAGGAGGGGAGGGATAGCTTGGTACGACCATCCCGTTCTCGCGAGTTCACATTGTTTCACTAACGCAGTACGGTCTGGCCTTCGCCTCCTCCAGAGCGATTACCCCAAAATCCAGACCATACTGGGCCAATCAGGGACTGTGTTTTAACTGCTGTTCTGTACCACAGTGGAAAGCAGCCCCTGATTGGTTCATGTACTTCGCTCGCTAAACAAACATGGCGGCTCCGGAAGCAACGAGTGCTTAACGTTAACATTAGAAGAATAAACGCAGCTAAGTGCAGTTATTGCAGAAATAGACTCAATCACAACACTTAAACAAGAACAAGAGTATGCACTAGCGGAGTTTCTCGGTGGAAAAGACGTTTTTGCCGTTCTTCCGACTGGATTTGGCAAAAGTTTGATCTATCAGCTTGCTCCGTTGGTGTTGAAGAAAATAGACCCCAGCATGAATCCAACATTCATTGTTGTTTCACCACTCATTGCGTTAATGGAGGACCAAATACGAGAGGCTTCATTGATGAAAATGATGGCGTCATTTTTAAAAGAACGCTGATTGGCTGAAGGTGTTGTGTCTGTCAGGGCAAGTACCCCCGCCCACGAAATCGCGCTCTCTATTGGGCGAAGGACAGACCGATATTGCGGAGCGAAGCAGTGAGCTCGCGAGATCGGGATGGTCATACCAGGCCAGGAGAGGGAGGAAGGGAGGGAGGAGATGAGGAGCTGGAGAGTGAGAGAGGCAGGGTGGGTACCTCTCAGGGTATCTACAGTTCTTATAAGTGCCAACTGCAAAGTCCCCCCCCCCCCCCGAGAGTAGTTTGCTGTCCATCCCTCCTGGCAAACCTGCATCCACTCAGCCTCCCATCTTGATACCATAATGGACGGTCTGACCACGGAAGCTCGGCGCCCTAGACCCTCTCAGAGTGCACAGCGTGTCATTGTCAGAACAGCGGTAATTATCCTTGAGCAACTGCGTGTGTGTGTGTGTGTGTGTGTATGTGTATGTGTATGTGTATGTGTATGTGTATGTGTATGTGTGTGTGTGTGTGTGTGTGTGTGTGTGTGTCCATGGAGCAGGGGAGGACAGACAGCTCTCCTCTGACACCCCCTCTTACTCCAGCTGCTCTTGGCTCTGGCAGCGTTATGGTGGAATTGATGTGATGTTGATAATATAAAATGTATATTTAATTGCTTGAAGGAGCCCTGATTGTAATGATGATGGAATAGCGAGGAAAGAATAAATGAGAAGTGAAGATGGTACAGCTTGTGTGTGTGTGTGTGTGTGTGTGTGTGTGTGTGTGTGTGTGTGTGTGTGTGTGTGTGTGTGTGTAGTAGCAGATGTGAACTACAGTAAGTGCCTGTTGACCTTTGTCTGACCCATCTTGACCTTTGTGTGAGTCATCGCCACGTCCAGTGTATGTTTCTGATCATTTCTAATAAAATACTTAATTCTTCCGTCTTGTCTCGTTAGCTGTTCCTACTTTAGCACTAGGTTGCGCTCCTGTTATGAAAGCAGATGCACAAATGAGTGCTGGTGAGTAGTAGTACACTTGACTGTACAGTACCTACGTTGAATGCACTTGTAAGTCAAAGACATATTATCGAAAGTGACTACCGGGCCCAGGGACCCAAGACCTCAGGGGGCCCTTTGCATTTCTTGTTGCAGGGACACCGATAGAAATTTAGGGTAAAAGTTAAAGTTTGTGAACTTGAGACAGATCACACAGGTGCAGGAGACAAGGTCAATTGGCTCAATCTATTTGATCTTGACAGAACCGTAAATGTAAAATGGAGCACCGTCATAAGCGGAGCAGCAAAACTAAAGATTTGAAAAGAAAAAGAGGCAGTAAGATGCTTTACAACAGGTTCCTCGCATTTCCAGTTTTTGAAAGAAAACAAACGCTGAGAACAACAGTGTTGTGGTGGAGGCTTTGGCCGGTGGGGGGGGGGGGGCTGGTAGGGAGGGGGCCCCTCTACACTTAATTATATTGCACTGTACTTTAGATTGCGATTCTTGCACTTTGCCTTCAGCACTAGATTATGCTCTTAGTCACTTGTTTTAGAAAGAAGATGCACTTGTGAGTTCTGGCAAGTAGTACATTGGCTCTTCCTATGTTAAATGCAATTATTGTTAGTCGCTTTGGATAAAAGCGTCTGCTAAATGACTGTAATGTAATGTACACGTCCAGGGGGCCATTTTTTCATGATCCATATTTCACTTTGGATAAAAGCGTCCGCTAAATGGCTTAATTTTTATAGGTTAATCACAGGTAACGGACCTATACTTCCCCAGCTCTATAATTCAGCACACAGCAGGGTTTACATTGTGTGTGTGAGTGAGTCTCAGTAATGGTTCTAATTGCTTTGAGGGTGGAAGTGTTTCTCGACTTTTATGAACCGTACATGTACAGTACTGTAGGTGAATCATCTCCACTTTTGATGCATGTTTCTGATGATAATAAAATACTTTATTACTTAAAGGCATAGTATGCTATTTTGGACATATGGCCCTATTTGCAGTACATGAACCTGACACATAAGAGACCATTTCACTGATCACTCAAGTATTGAGCTAGATAGACATTTTCGAACTGAATGTTGAAACAGTTATCAGTACATTTGAAACAGAAACAACTATTTCGCTGACGGCACGGGCACTGCATACCTATCCTTTAATACTTATTTTTCTGTATTATTTAATTTATTTTGCAATTTTACTTTTGCAATTCTATTTTCCACTGTAATTCAGAAACCTATAATTCAGTACACACTAGGGTTGACATTACTAAGGGGTCAACTACAATTTTGTAGGAAGGTAATTCGTATGGGATTTAGCTTGTCTAGTCTTAGCTAGATACAGAAGCCCTGTCCCTCAATGACTATCACGGCACTGCATTGAAAAGTAAATATTGTAAATATTGTAAATAAATGCATTCACATTTCAAACATACACAAGGCATTTAGAATAGATCTCAAACACACACACACACACACACACACACACACACAAACACACACACACACACACACACACACACACACACACACACACACACACACACACACACCACCTGATGGAAATGCCTGGAAGGAGAGAATGACATGTAAGCATGACCTAGCATGTCCTCATAACATGACCACTGGAATGCTGAATTCATCCAATCAGAGCAGAGCATGACTCTTTAAAGTAGATTACGATGACGCAAAAGCAACTTCCCGGTTAGGCTGCGTGGCTGACAAATTATTGATTCCATTTAAAAAATGAATTGAATCTGAATCATAATCTAATCTAATCTCTAATCACCACTAACATTAGCTTGACCTCACAGACAAGGACAGTGTGCTCACATCATACGCTAAACCATGTTACTGCTAAAACGCACAGCTGAAAACCACAGCCTTGATGGCCGGTTAAGATGACCCAGATAGCAAGCGGATCTGGGCCATATATGGGCCGGAATCTAAAGCCACAAGGGCCAGATCTGGCCTGTATATGGCCCAGATCCGCTTGCTATCTGGGGACAGTCAATACCCCCAAAGGATCTTTACACAGCAGAGAGTAGCCTAGATGCAGAGTTGCATTTCGATACTCTAGAGCAGCCTTCTCCCTTCCTCGGGGAAGATGCCATTCTTAGAGAATCAGAATCAGAAGATAATGAATGTAAAGATGAAGTAGATGTGATTGATTTGTCAAGGGCCTCCCCTTGTGATCACATACTAGAGCAGGGGTGGCCAACCAGTCAGAGACTAAGAGCCACAAAAATTACTGTGGTACCACCCAGAGCCACACCATATACCAGCGTTTCTCAACCTTTTTTTCAGTCACCGCACCCTTCATAAGTACTTAAAATCCCAAGGCACCCCAGTCTAAAATAAGAAGAAAAACATTATTGTCCATTAAATATACATTTTAAGTTAATTTATTTAAAATTAATACATACAACAAGATATTTTCTGACATAATATATTTTGGACTGGGCTGGGTTAGGCTGGACTGGGCTGGGTTAGGCTGGGCTGGACTGGGTTAGGCTGGACTGGGTTAGGCTGGGTTAGGCTGAACTGGGCTGGGTTAGGCTGAAAATATATATATGAGGACGAAAATGTCCTGTGTTCGTCTTCATATTTTCTTTTAGCTGCGCATTTCTTTCCAGCCATTCTTTGGTTGTGTACATAGCCTAGGCTACGTTAGCTTTTGTCGTCACGCAAAGCAAATTATGTTGTTTACAATGGGTGCGTTCACATGACAAATATTTTTCAATCTGGTTGATTTCAAGCTGATTTCAGCTTGAGCGTATACATGGGATACAAAGTAAACTGGTTGGATGTTTACATGCGATAACGAAACAAATGTTTCGAACGCGCACGCAGCCGTGAGTGATTGCGTTACGATGGTTACAAACAGCTGACTACGGAACTGTCGCGCGTGCCTTGATTAGTCAAGTCTTGAGCATGCGCAAAATGAACGCAGAACGCAGCATCAATCCGTTTCAAGGTAGTACTATACATGACGGACCAAACGGTTTCGAAAAGGTTTAAACTACCTCCTTGAAAGCGATTGGAATTTCAATCGGGTTGGGGCATTTCAGTCGGATTGAAGTGTTTATATGACATATTTTCAATCGGTTTGGTCTTCCAAACCTATTTGAAACCGATTCAAACTGTCCATGTAAACGCAACTTATAATTTTGTTACCAAGGTGATTTGCTACCTATATGATTAGTTTGAATTTATTTTTTAATGAAAGGATGGAAGAGCCGCAAGCCAACCTTTTTGGGGGGATGGATGGAGGAGCCGCACATTGACGGGCAAAGAGCCGCATGCGGCTCGCGAGCCGCGGGTTGGCCACCCCTGTACTAGAGATTCTAGAATCAATCAGAACTAAAAGTTCTAGTTCTGCAGGTATGCTGTCCAGGGTCAACTCAGAGCCAGGAATGTGATCTGGTCCAACATTCGCACCCTGGTCCTGGTTCCGATTGTTCAGATCATGCTGTTGCACTCTGGACCTCTGGCATTTCTGGAATGTGGTGTGTGTGTGTGTGTGTGTGTGTGTGTGTGTGTGTGCGCGTCCGTGTTGAAAGACATCATCTGACTGTGTGTGTGTGTGTGTGTGCGTGTGTGAGTGTGTGTGTGTGTACGTGAGTGTGTGTACAGTATGTGTGTGTTTGCCCTTTCAAAGCCAGATCCAAGCTGATCCTAGCTGCTACGGCTCTCAGTCTACTAGACACTAATGTTAAGTCCAGGAATCCCAGTGTGTCTGGTTATGTGAGACTAAGCCAGGCCCAGCTTAAGTCCGCCCCGTGAGAATCATGGCTCTACAGGAGCTCACATGACTGGAGCCTGCCATCAGCCTGCTGTCCCATGACAGACACGGTGTAGCCGGCCTGGCCTCAGTGAATTACATTCAGAATGTATGCTCCCATGCCCATGTTCCCTCTGGGCATCCCTTCTTAATGTACCAGTCACGAATGAGGGCTGGACAATGTGTACGTGTGCGCTCGCGTCCCTTCTTAATGTACCAGTCACGAATGAGGGCTGGGCAATGTGTACGTGTGCGCTCGCGTGTGTGTATGTCCTAATAAGATGAGCATAATAGGATCTAACATAACATTAGTGATTCTTGGAATCGTCAACGCACATTGATTGACCTTTCCTGTGACTTGTCTCCTCCCTCCACCTCCCTCCATCTCCCCCCGCCCCCCGCCTTCCCCCTCCCCCCCCCCCCCCCCCGCCTCCCCCCTGCCTCCCCCACTGGCACCCCCTTGCCCCCGTCCTGCTATGCTGTGCCTCTCCTGAGGATCACATGCTTCATCACTTGATGGACCTAGCGTGCAACAACATAACAGCAGATCCCCGTCATCGCGCCACAATGGAGGCCTTGATCTGCAGCAACTTGTACGAGGGTTTGGCTAGCCTGGCCTAGCCTTGTGTATTTAGTACATTTGTAACTTGTAAATGTGTTATTTTGTAAATTGAGTATTTATCTGTATTGAGCATAATCTTGGAGCTGACAACATTTCACTGTAACTTTACATGTACATTACATGTGACAAATAAAGAAATCTTGAATCTTGGCCTCTGACCTGTGTGTGTGTGTGTGTGTGTGTGTGTGTGTGTGTGTGTGTGTGTTATATACAGTCAAGCCGGAAAGTCTGCACACCCCTTCTCCACGTTTTGTTAAATTACAGACTTATTGTCTAATTACAATAGATTGAGTTCATTTTTTGCCTTAGACATCTACACACAATAGCCAGTAATGATGACGTGAAAACAGGTTTTTAGAAAATATGCAATTTTATTTCATTGACAAAAAAAAGGCTATTTAGTGTTACATATCTGTACACACCCTTAGCTGAATACTTGGTTGATTCCGCTTTGGCAGTAATTACACCTTTAAGGCGTCTTGGGAAGGAAGCTACGAGCTCGGCACAACTGTTTCTGGAGATTCTAGCCCATTCCTCTTGGCCTATCCTCTGTCAGGTTGAATGAGGAGCATCAGTACACAGCCATTTTCAGCTCTTTCCACATATGTTCAATTGAATTCAAGTCTGGGCCACCCAAGGACATTCACAGACTTTCTCCGAAGCCACTCCTATGTCCTGGAGCAGGTTTTCTTGACTATTTACCATTTACAAGGATCTCTGTGTACTTAGTTGCATTCATCTTCCCCAATCTATTGGATAATAAGTCAGTAATATAATAAAACGTAGAGAAGGTGACTTTCCGGCTTGACTGTAAAGTTGCTCTTGTGATCCCTCCCGGGCTTTGAGCATGAACTGAAGAGCTATTCACAGAATCATGCTTCTCCGAACTTCGAAAGGTCTAGTTAGGATATTGAGTACAGAGTACAGAGAGAGGGGGAGAGGTAGAGGAGGGACTACAGAAAGAGGGGTAAGAGAGAAAGAGAGGATAGAAAGTAAGAGAGAGAAAGGGTGAGATAGGGAAAGGGAGACAGAGGAAAAGAGAGAGAGAGAGAGAGAGAGAGAGATGGAGTATGAACTCCCTGTGTTGTCTGTGTCATGTGACTGATCTCGTGACCCTCTGAGACCTCAAGGAATGAGAGAGAAAAAAGAAGGAAAGTTCAAGATTCATTCATTTGAATCAATCACACCTCCTATCCCCTCTCCTTCTTTCTCTCTCCTTCCTCTCCCCTCTCTCTCTCTCCATCCTCCCTTCGCTCCTCCCCTCTCTCATCCCCCTTTCTCTTCCTCTCTCTTTCCCCTCTCACCCTTTCTCCTCTCCCTCTCCCCCCCCCCCCCTCTCCCTCTCTCCTCCCTCTCTCCTCCCTCTCTCCTCCCTCTCTCCCTCCCTCTCTCCTCCCCTCTCTCTCCCTCTCTCCTCCCCTCTCTCCTCCCTCTCTCTCTCCTCTCTCTCTCTCTCCCTCTTTCCTCCCTCTCTCTCCAGGCAGCAGTCTCCTGTCTTTCAGCTCAGTCTCCCATTCGGGTGGCAGCTTGAGCCCAGAGCTCAACTATGCAGTAGAGTAGAAGATTACCAGGACCAGGAGAAGGCTTGGGCTGGGTGTGTTTGTGTGTGTGTACATGGATGTTTGTGTGTGTGCGCATGTGTGTGTACGCATGTGTGTGGTCGTGTATGCATGAGAGTGTACGTTCAAGCGTTCCAGGACCAGTAAAGAGTTCGTACTGTGTGCGTGCGTGTGTGCGTGTGCCATCAAGTGTGTGAGTAAAGCTTAGTGTGTATGAGAGTATTATACCGTGTGTGTGTGTGTGTGTGTGTGTGTGTGTGTGTGTGTGTGTGAGAGAGAGAGAGAGAGCCATCGAGGCTGAGACCTCCTCCTCCTCCTCCTCCTCTTCCTCTCTCCCTGCTCCCTAGCCTTTCCGCCAGCCATGACCCTCCTAACAGAGGACCACAGCCCGCCGTGCCGGCTTTCCGAACCCGGGGCCAGCGTTGCCGGCCTGGACATCTACCCCGCGGTTCCCTCCTCCTCCAAGCAGGATTACACGGACAGCCTGGAGTCCGCCATGTTCAGGCCGGTGGAGCCCCTCCGGCGGTCCAGGGGTCGCCTGCTGCTCCACGCCGTGGTAATGTTCGGCCGGGAGTTCTGCTACGCGGTGGAGGCGGCGTTCGTCACGCCGGTGCTGCTGTCGGTCGGCCTGCCGAAGAGCCTCTACAGCCTGGTGTGGCTCATCAGCCCCATCTTGGGCTTCCTGCTGCAGCCTGTCATCGGCTCGGCCAGCGACTACTGCCGGTCGCCGTGGGGCCGCCGCCGGCCCTACATCCTGGCGCTCGGCATCATGATGCTGCTGGGGCTCACGCTCTTCCTCAACGGTGACGCCGTCGTCTCAGGTGAGGGGCGCTCGGGGGGAGGGGGCGAGGGTGGGGGGGGGGTGGGTCTAGGAGGGGGCGACGTGATTGGCCGTTGACCTTGTTTGGCTTCTTTCCTCTGAGAGACTAAGTAATGATACTGTGTTAATGTGTGAATTAATGTGCGTTTATGTGTGAGTTTAGGTGCGTGAATTCATTGAACCGTTGCTTGAGGGAGGCTGGGAGAGGGAGAAGAAGAGAGAGAGGCTAAGAGAGGGAGAGAGAGGGAGAGAGGGAGAGAGAGGGAGTGTGTAGGAGAGAGATGGAGAGGGAGAGAGAGGGAGTGTGTAGGAGAGAGAGGGAGAGAGAGGGAGTGTGTAGGAGAGAGAGGGAGAGAGGGAGAGAGAGGGAGTGTGTAGGAGAGAGATGGAGAGGGAGAGAGAGGGAGTGTGTAGGAGAGAGAGGGAGAGAGGGAGAGAGAGGGAGTGTGTAGGAGAGAGAGGGAGAGAGGGAGAGAGAGGGAGTGTGTAGGAGAGAGATGGAGAGAGGGAGAGAGAAGGAGTGTGTAGGAGAGAGATGGAGAGAGGGAGAGAGAGGGAGTGTGTAGGATAGAGAGGGTGAGAGAGGGACTGTGTAGGAGAGAGATGGAGAGAGGGAGAGAGAGGGAGTGTGTAGGAGAGAGAGGGAGAGAGAGGGAGTGTGTAGTAGAGAGATGGAGAGAGGGAGAGAGAGGGAGTGTGTAGGAGAGAGAGGGAGAGAGAGGGAGTGTGTAGGAGAGAGATGGAGAGAGGGAGAGAAGGAGTGTGTAGGATAGAGATGGCGAGAGGGAGAGAGAGGGAGTGTGTAGGAGAGAGAGGGAGAGAGGGAGAGAGAGGGACTGTGTAGGAGAGAGATGGAGAGAGGGAGAGAGAGGGAGTGTGTAGGAGAGAGAGAGAGAGAGAGGGAGTGTGTAGGAGAGAGAGGGAGAGAGATAGAGAGATGGAGAGAGAGGGAGAGTGGTGGAGAGAGGGAGAGAAAGAGGGAGGGAGAGGGAGAGGAAGAGAGAGAGAGGGAGGGGGAGTGAGGGAAAGAGGGAGAGAGAGAGAGGGAGGGAGAGGGAGGGAGAGAGGCTGAGAGATTGTGGTGGCAAGCCAGGTTCTGTACATCTCAGGTTGACACTGTCGTGTGAGAGAGGCATAGGTGAGGAAGCTTGACCTTCATCGGTCAGTTGACCGCCAGAAAGAGCAGAAAGCCTGCTGTACCTCGACCCCCTAATCCCCCCAGGCTCTGGGCTGACTGGACACAGAGGCTGTTACATGTAGAGGGAAAGGACCTCCTAAAGGGGGAAAGGACCACCAAAAACAACCTTTGATTCCTGATGGAACCTTTTATTTGTGAAATGTTTCTAGCTAGCTTGTTTAGTAATGATATAGTTCTCCCTGGGGTTCTCCCTTAAGGTACAAGTGAAAATCTGTTATGGTTCTAATAGTGGCTTTTTGGTTGGTTTAGGGTGTGTTATCCTCTGGGGTGGTTAATGTTTAATCCATTGTTGTTGTGGACTCAGATGTGTGTGATTGTGAGGATATTATGGGGAAGTGCTTCTATTGGCTTATCAGTCCAAGATGTCTCTGTTGTTACCAAGTCATCTATTGTTATCTGTATTGTCGCCCGTTGCTTTAATGCTGTTTAAACAGTGATAAACACACAGAATAACACTGTGTGTACTCCTGGCCCCCTGAGCCCCATTTATAGAGAGACAGATGGAGATAGAGAGAGAGAGAGAGAGAGAGGGAGAAAGAGAGAGAGAGAGAGAGAGAGAAAAAGAGAGAGAGACAGAGTGGGAGATAAGGATTGAGGAAGAGAGAGAGAGACAGTGAGGGACAGAGAGGAAGAGAAAGAAAGAGATTGGGAGAGAGATACTGTAGAACAGAGATAGAGGAATAGAGAGAGAGGGAGGGAGAGGAGGGGAGAAAGAGAGAGGAAAGAGAGAGAGAGATAAGATATATAACATTAATAATCAGAAGGGGAAATTCAGGCAGGACAGAAAAGAGGCAAATATCAAGATATACATAAGATACAGTGCATACAATACAACACTAACATGTAGAACATGCAAAGGAAATAACTATTTAAAATAAAGAAAAAAACTATTAAATAGAAATGACTACTAAAAATAAAGCTAAAAACTCAAAATAACTAAAATCTAGTCAATGTGATGGGGGGAGGAGGGGGGAGGAGGGGGGAGGGGATGAGTCCAAGAATGGAAGGTGGGGGTCTCAGACACTGTTGTACAGTCTGATGGCTACTGGCACAAAGGCACGCCTGATCCACTCTGCTTTGCACTTGGGATGAGGGTACTCCCCATCTGCAGCTCATCATAGAGGGGATGGCTAGGATGGTCTTCGTGAGTTTGTTGGTCTCCCCAGTCCTGATACTGCCTCCCCAGCAAAACATGACAAAGAACAGTGTGCTGGCTACCACAGACCGGTAGAACATCCTCAGTAGTCTGCTACACACGTCGAAGGACCTGAGCCTCCTGAGTCTGATCAACAGTCTGTTGATGATTATTTTTAGTCAGATTGTCAAAGAACACGCTGAGTGGTCGATCAAGCTGGTTTTAACAAAGTACAATAGTTTATTCTATGTTACGATTCTGCAGAAGCGGACCCTCGCACCGGAAGTGATTCCAGGCAAGAGTGAGAGTCAGGAGGAGGGGTCGGGGGTTTATACAGGAGAAGAGGAAGTGACAGTTTCAGGGGAAAGACAGGGAAGTGATGTCACACAGGGAGGGATTTGTAGTTCTGACAGACTGATCTATGAGAACGAACTACAAGGTTTAGAATTACAGTCCAGGGGGAAAACGGAACACAATGTTGAGACTTGAAATTCATTCACAATTCCCCACTTTGTGGATTAAATATCCACAACTATAATAGAAATGAAAGAATCAACAATGTGAAATCAAATTATAAAATAGGCCTATCATAAAAATAATCCAACATCTTTGGAAAAAAACCCTATTCTACACACATGGAAAGGAAGTAATCTATTTCTCCACCAGGTGGAGCATAATAAAGATTTAACAAACTCAAGTTATTTAACACACCAAGATCATTTTCTTCTCATATGCAATCACTTACCAAAACTCCTCACCTTAATTTGGCATAAGCAAGGTAAAAAGATACCATGATTATTAATCTAAGACATCATATATTCATGACTGAGTGGGAAAAACCCTATTTGTTTTAGAAGAAAACCCTTAAATTCAAATTAGAACCAACAGATTATGTATCAAAATATTCCAAATAGTCAATGTCAATGGCACAGACATCATTAAGATCTTGAATTGAATTCATAGTAAATTTAACTTTTTCTATCATTATTTAGGCAGCATAGGCATATCTGGAACAGCATTTAAACATACACTTAAGAATATTTAAAAAATAATAACGATGAAGAACATACAACTGAAAACACACATATTTGAGAATATCCAGGACTTGCAAAAGCATTCCATTTAGGAACATTATCTAAGATCTGAATACCTTTATCGTTTGCTTCATGGAACTCAATGTAGCATTGGGATCTGAACTAACCGAACAGCAGATATAGCCAGTATTATCTCTAAGGGAAGTCTATTTTGTAGCACAATCTTTTCCATGTAATTTACTTCTGTAGCTAAGGCTGAAATTACTTGGTATTGTGCGATCATGTGTCATGCGTTCATGAGAGAAATAATATACTGAAACTAAATTGAAAATTCGAGACAGCTCTATGGTGTCTAGTTTGATTGCTGATGAATTCCCTGCATTTGAGTGTGATCAATCTTCTTAATCCTGGACATTACATGAGCAAGATAACATTCATATGACACTGTTGCAATTTAAAATTGAATACGCTATTTCCCTATAGCTCAAAAATACGCCATTTGGAATGGCTCTCTGAACCTTAATGCCACATCTCATAAATCTGCTTAAACACTAATTTGTCCTAATCTATGTGTTGTATTTGAAAATATTAATACATGCTGTGATGTATTGAAGAGGTCACTTCAAATTGTTTAACTCGCTTTTCAAGTTCAGCCCTGTGGATGCAATTCTGTTAGGCTTCATTTTGATACTTGGTTGATGTAGTTAGGTGCATAGCAGTTAAACACAGTTAAACACAGTCCCCTGAGAATAGTCTGGAACAGCTTCTACAAAGATCAACTTTATAATTATGAATTTTCAATACTTCTATACCCACTCTAAACTAAACTCCAGTCACAGTTTCAACAGTATAACCTGGAAATCTCTGTTGCTTTCAAATCTTATATATGCAGAATGTAGTATTTTCCATTCATCTTCGTCTCAACAGTCAAGTGGAGTGCAACATTCAAATAGGACAAACGCTTGTCCACGTTGCCATAATGATCCTGGGAAGGAGGTGACAGGCAAGGTCACTTCTTTCAATAGCTCCTCCTCAGAGGAAGCCACAGTGTGGTGGCCCATGATTGTGTTTTGCTGAAGTGGCGCTCAGAGTTGTCATCCTGACAGCAATGAGGCGTTACTCTTTGTCTGATTCCTCATCTGAGACCAGAGAGTGAGCTTTCGCCCTGGTGGTGACACAGGATATTGCATCCTGGTTGTTGGAATTCTCAGGCCGGGTGGCCTCGTCCTGGTTTGGAACCAGCCTGCAGTGGCTGGCGTGTACCCGCAACGTCCTCTCTGCTACGTCTGAGTTAGCAGCAGGAACTGGTACGGGCCCAGCCAACGGCCACTCTGGTTTCAGGTCTCTGCTCACAACCCATTGGCCTGGTTGGAAATGATGCAGGTCGGCTCTCTCAGGTCGGCAGACCTGTGAATCCACAGATGAGACAGCATAGACAAAACAGGACCGGACCGCAGCTTTTAGCAGCGGAGTTAGCAGCCATACTGGACACAGGATCAGAGGTTTCAATTTTCATTAGCAACAACCAGTTAACTTGATAACATCCTTTACTCCCCCTCTTTTTTGAAACATGATCTGGTCAGTGTGCTAATTTGAAAACATAATGAAAGCATGGAAGATGCAGTATAGGTTATGCTAACTATGAAATGAGCATTCATTCCAAATCAGAGTGAGAGGAGAATATCTGAGAGGTTTGAGCGTGGCTTAATTGATCTCGTTCAATATGTTGAGTCATGTCTCTCTGCCTTCTGGAGGAGGAAGCAGAGTTAAGAACAGTGCATCTTTGAAATGCACGGTCAACAGTTCAGTCTTATTAAAGCAGCAGCCACGCTGTGTGTAGGTGCGATGTAAAAGATGAATAGACACAACATGCCGGATATGGACAAAACTGTGTGCGCAGTGCTACTAGGTGTAAAACAGCGTCAGTGGTAGTTGCCACTGGTTTCAAGTAGGACCCAAGTCCTTTTAACAGAGTCAAGTCTTTTTAGTCAGAAATACTTAAACAGAGTGCATTAGTCATCGTCAAAACCAGTCGGGCTCGTCAGTCCATGTAATCTTGTCAAGTGGAGCTAGCTTTTGTCTAATGAGGGTTGTCTGCTAAATCAGGGATAGACTCTGCAGTAGTCTATTACCAAGCAGCCTTTGTTTATTTATCATTAGTAAGTGACCAAGGTAATTAACCTGCTCACGCACCAATAAGATTTAGGTCTTAGAAATTCTATGGCCATTTCCTAAAATAAAACAACATATTCGTATCCTCAAACCATGAGTCCTTGTTTCTAACAAGAAATTGTTATTCAAAATAATCATTTAAAAAGGGGAGCACCAACACATTATGTAAAACAGCGCCCTCTAATGGTGAAAACAAAAATTCCCTTACATCAGGGTGAACAAATGGAAAAAATGCATTACTCAAACCAAAACAATAAATGAATAGCTTCATATGGGGTTCTCAAATCATGAACAAATATAATTTATCTAAACCGCTCTCAAAAGAACACTAGGGGTTGTTATAAGTTGAGCTCAATTTCAATAACCACATTTCTGCGTTTGAGGACAGAGGGTTATGAGCACGCTTAGGACGTGATGGTTCCTTGGGTCTGACAACCACTTGGTTACTATTCTTAAATTTAGCCTAGATCATATCTATCTCTTACCCACAGTCAGTTGGGCAACGTGGGGGTGAGGCGGTTGACCAGCGTCCCCACGAACCAAGGTGTCAGCCCATATAAATGGGAATTCGGTTACCCCGGTTGTATCCAATTCTTGGGGCAGCCTCCATCTCTCGTCCAGTGCCTGTGTCTGCTCTGTAAACAAACTTCAGAAATAATACGTGACACATTTGTTTTACCATGCAGCTGTCTCTTTGGGCCGTCAGACGCACAGACAAAGCTGCATGGGCAGTTTACATACAATAAAAGACAGACAAAATAAAAGACATTTCAATTTCTCACCACTCTTGTGGGTAACACCAATTCTTAGAAATTATGCGCCGGAGGCACATAAACATAACAAAATAAATCATAGACCGCAGTTTTGATAAATTGGAGTGATGTCTTTTCTTTTTTTTTCAAGAATATGTATCTGAGCATATTAAGTTAACATGACAATACAGTGAATTGAGGTTGAAGTTAGCATCATCTAACACAACTTTAAGTGGCAGTCATTTCAAATTATTAAAATACTTGCGGTTCCAACCGGTTTGGCATTTATCCGGTAGTCCAGGAACGTCAATTCTCTGTAAAACTCAAAACCAATGAATGTGCATCTGAAATCAGTAAAACATGAAATCTTAAACAAAACAAAATTCTCAAAATTGGGTTGTCAGACAAATGTATCAGACTAAGATATTGGCAAATATGAATGATTTTTCTTTTTTCTCTTACCTCTACCCTCCCCCCCCCCCCCCTTGTCACGTACACTCTCACTCTCCCTAGAATGGGAGAGGAACCAGAGGGAGGTGTCTCAGAAGAGTAATACCCTAGGGGGGGCGTTATTTCAGACATCCCTGTTTGGGGTAAGGGTATGTAGCAGCCGTAGAGATGACAGTTGGTCGAATAACAGGAAGGGACGTTTGGACAGGAACAACGGACGTGGCCTGAACCAACAAAACTGTTTGGATAGGTGTCACAACAAGGAGGGGCCAGTATTGGGGTTTGGTTGAAATAGTCTGCTTAACAAGGGACATGGCCTGAAACAACAAAACTCTTGTTTGGATAAGAGGTCAGAACAGGGACTTTCTGTCCCTTCACTATTCTCACACACACGCTTTGTTGTACAAAAAATAACTCCCATTTTAAAAGAAAATATTAGAACCAACAATGTAATTAAAAAGTTACAGAAAAAAAAACTAAACACGTTCAGTCAACCAAATTACTGCTGTGCTGAGAGATACTTGTTTGTTTTTTTTGTTTGTTTTTTATCCTGTTATATATATTATTTTTTTTCCCAAGATGGCAGTCATCAGAAGCCAAAATGGTCGACCCTCAAATGGAAAAGAGGAACAGGAAGTCTCTCTTTTTTTTTTTTTCACACAAGCAGCAAACCAGGAAGTTAACAACGTGTGCACAGAGTTAGCTAAGCACGTGGGCTAATCAACATGTGTATGAACCAGCTAGCATTGAAACAATAGAACAGAGAAAGCTAGTTTGTAGCTAGTTTGAGCAGAACAAGAACAGTACTCAGCTAGAACGCAGCTAGCACGAAAATCAATCACAAATGTACACAAACCAAAACCCAGCATAACCCCAAAACACCCAACATAACTATGGGTTTCAACAGTTAAACAGGACCTCAAATCCCAAGACAAAAACAGATCTACCTTGGCGTAGACTCAAACATACAATGGACCAAACATTGAAGAAGCCTCAGCTTCAACATGAAACACAAAACGCAGCACAAACAGACATCCAAGTCTACAAACAAAACAATAAGGATTACGTCGTAGGTACGACTACCTAGCTAACCCCCCCGGGGATTCCAAATAATCTTTCGAAGTGAAACAGCCATCTTCGTGTCGTGCTCCTTCACAACACGAGAAACAGAAATAAAAAGAAATAATGAGCCCAAGATAACAAGCTCTCTCGCGCCGCAGCAACTTCCACAACGCGGATCCCAAAAACAATCAAAACAGTAGGCTTTCCGAAAGTGAGACGTCGTGTAGTACTAAACACACCCGTTCTCAGAAATGCACACTTACAAGACCAACCCTGGTATATTGGCCTTTAAGCGAACATGCGGTTCAACAACCGGCTTTCTACCCAGGACACGTGTGCGCGACACCGGCTCGAATAAACACTATTGTCTAAGTTTTCACACAGCTGAACAAACAAAAGGACCACTCTTAAACTAGGTTCAGTTAACAACGTACCAGACTCCAGCAAATTCCAGGCTGACTCGG
>NC_140241.1:23176874-23181874 GCF_949987555.1 Borostomias antarcticus | reverse complement strand
ATTGTATTTTAGAGCAGATCCGAAGCACAGGGTCGGTCCACGGACCATCTAAACACAGCCAGACATTCACCTCCATTCGTTTTTGGAACCAGGATTACGCAAAAACTAAACTACCTGACCAATTTTTATGAAACTCGGTGGAGGAGTGTAGCATGGGCCACCTTAGAACCCATTCAATTTTGGAGCAGATCCGAATGACGGGCCGGATCCATGAATGAAAACAAAACTTGTGAATGAAGCCAGCTCCCTGGTGCTAGAGACACTGGGTTTGGACTGGGGTGTGCGGGGGAGATCCCAGAGTGCCGCGCAAACATGGCCGGCCATTCACTTCCAGTCATTCTTTAGACTTAGGCTCAGGGCTGCTTATTTCTCCAGGGTAAAAATAAGCAGGGGAACTCAGCTCGTTTATATCTTTGCAGGATTACGCAAAAACTACCTGACCGATTTTCATTAAACTCGGTGGAGGGGTGTAGCATGGGCCGACTTAGAAACCATGACATTTTTGAGCGGATCCGAATCTCAGCCCGGATCTACGAATGAAAACTACGACCAGACAGTATCTCGACGTGGAAAGGTCACAGAAACAAGGGATTTTGACATACATAAAGCTCTCCACCTAAACCAGCAATACAATAACAATACCAAATATGTCCTGCTCACACAAATGTACGTGGGCACAGAGCCATAAAATTAATTCAGGGGTGGAGGTCTATCCTCTCTGAGCACCATTTCTAGTTTGTTTTGTTTTTGTTTCGTGTGCCTAATGTTATTTTGGGTTGCACTCCTGATGACGTGAGAAGAAGACTCATTTGGATGTGATTCATACTAAATGTTTGGATGTGGTTGACTGAGTGCAGCTGAAGTTCATGGAGTACATTCACATGATTGACTGACCTTAGACCAGTAATGTTTGGCTATGAGACCTCTGGCTGTGTGTGTGTGTGTGTATGTGTGTTTGTGTGTGTGTGTGTGTGTGTGTGTGTGTGTGTTTGATCGATGCTGTTAGAAAATAGGGCACCATGACTGGGTTGCATGATGAGGCAGCATGTATGTATTATATTGTATGTATTTGTGGGTGTGGGTGTTTGTATATAGCATGCATTTGTGTATGTGTGTGTGTGTGTGTGTGTGTGTGTACGTGTACGGTATGTATACTGTATGCATTGTGTGTGTGTGTGTGTGTGTGTTTTGAGTTAAGCCTCTCATTGGCAGCCTCTCAATTAAGCCTCTCGATTCCAGTGGCGCCAGTCAGATTCAGTCCCCCTGACACGATTCATCAAGGTCACCAATGAAAAAAACAAAAGCAAGCTTAGTCCCACCCAAGAGTAATGTGATTGGTTTAAAGCATGGGTTCCCAAACTCCATCAATGTGGGCCTCCCCTCTGAAAACAATGACACACCCGCGCCCCACCAACCCCCCAAATTTGTCCATTATGTAAGGCAGCGTTAGCTAGCCCAGTGGTTTTCAAAGTGGGGGCCGTCAGGGAGCACAGGGTGGGGCAGTTGGATGGGAGAAAAAAAGGGGAAAAGCAAAAATAAATATATATATATATATAATCAAAATGCACTTCAATTAAAATGTAATTCATAATATTATTGTACCGGTTTAAAATAAAATATGAATTGAATACTGTAAAATCCATTTATATCGAAATGAGGCCATGCCCTTTCAGTCGTGCCTAATCTACGCGTCTGCCTGACAAAAATTCAAAACATCAGCCTACAAACTGCTTGTGCTAGCGAGCTCACATTATCTTTACCGGATATAAAAAATGCACGACCACAGAACTCGTCTTATATAGCCTATGCCAGTTTTTTTGTTTTGGATTTTTGCCATCTTGTAATAGGGGGCCGCTAGCCTGGCATCACCAGACCCTATTCGCTATTCGCAAATGCGGAGAGAAACAGAATGTGAGCTCACGTCATCAGGATGGCGTTGCCAGGCTAGGGGGCCACAGCCAGAGGCTACAGTTATTTGGGGGTCCTTGACATGGAAAAGTTTGGGAACCCCTGAGCTAGCCCATAACGTTACAAAGCCAGGTGGCACCTGTTGCTAGTTAACGTTATGACGTTTTCGCACAATACATTCATGCCTGCGGTGGGAGGCTCACTCTGCACTGTCCACAAATTTAGTATACATCTCTCCCATTATTTATTTAGATCTTCTGACCTTTAAAACCACGTTTCATTCATAAACATAGAATAGAATCCATAGACATTTCAAAAGTAAAAAACATGTTTTTCCTTTATTTTTCTCTAACCATCCCTCCGCGCCTCCCCTGAATTTCTTTGGGGCCCCCCAGGGGAGGCCCGCCTCACAGTTTGGGAGTGCCTGGTTTAAAGACATTACAGCTTTTCCCTCTATCTCAGAATGATAATCCAGTGCAGCCAGACCTCCAGCGCTGGAACAGCGTGAAACGAAGTGTGGAGGAAGGTCTGGCTATGGGAGGTTAGTGTGAGAGCGACTGAGGCGGTCAGCTGACAGCGAGGAAGCCCATGTGGGCTGGTGTGAGCGCGCTCAGTAGGCGCTTATCCCGCTGAGGGCCAGTCACGGGGTAGAGCTGAGGGAGAGGCCGGTCACATGACCGGACGCACCCCGGAATGTGGGAGACTACGCTTGATTGTGTACTGTATGTGTGTGTGTGTGTGTGTGTGTGTGTGTGTGCGCGTGTGTGTGTGTGAAAGAGAGAGAGTGTGTGTGTGATTGCGTGTGTTTTTTTGTGTGTGTGTGTGAACTCATGTGCATTCATGGGCGTGTCTGTTTGATGTCATTGAGGTATTGCCTATACAGTGCGGCACCTCATATATTTCCCCTGAGCATTTCATTACATCTCCGTGTTCTGAATGCCAGTGACTGCCATTATGATTATTCATACACACACACACATGCACACACACACACACACACACACACGCACACACACACACACACACACACACACGCACAGACACACAGACACACTCACTCACACACACACACACACACACACACACATACACATGCATGCACACACACACACACACACACACACACACACACACACACACACACGTCACAAGCCCCATCACATGATATAGGCTGATCACAGAACTCCAGAGAAAACCAGAATATCTTCTAATATTTTGTCAATGACACGACTGAAAAGATATCATTCAGTTCATAATTGTATTGATATTTTTATGAAACAATGTTTTTTTTGTCTATAGAGAAGAGTCACCCAGTATTACTGTAAAGCATTGTCTCCTTGTAGTGGTTGTATTGACAATACAGTAAGTGTTTGTTTGTGTGTGTGTGTGTGTGTGTGTGTGTGTGTGTGCGTATGTGTGCGTGTGTGTGTGTGTGTGTTAGTGTCAGTTTGCATGTGTTAGTGTGTGTGCTTGTGTGTTAGTGTGTGCATGCATAGGTTATTGTGTGTGTGTGTGTGTGTGTGTGTGTGTGTGTGTGTGTGTGTGCGTGCGTGTGTCAGTGCATGTGTGTTAGTGTGTGTGCATGTATTGGTACTAGTATGATACTCTCAATGCTGTGGAACATTGTATCCCACCTCCAACATGCCAGGGGTTGACAGGCGGACATACTGTGAATGCAGAAGGGTGCGAGGGGGCTTGGGTTTAAATCCTATAGATTTCTAGCAGAGCTGGAGATAGTAAAACAGATACTGAGTGTCTTCTAGCCAGGTCACCACCAGGGAGCACTTAGCTTTCCCTCAGGGTCAGACAGCCCACATCAGACGTGCTCTACATGTAGTAATGGTGCACAGTGGGGAGCCTGGTCGATTGACACCAACGCAAGTGTGGAGGAGAGGGAGGGAGAGAGATCGACAGAACGGGAGAGAAAGAAGGGTGACGAGGGAGGGGGAGAGGGGGGGGGGGGGGGCAGAGGGAGGGAGAGCGAGAAGGAGAAGGACTCCCAGTTCTTGTGATCTCTAAAAGGAAGCTGGGCAATGAACTACATATCCCATCATACCGCTAGTTTAGTGCTGCTACTCTAACAGTGTTGTATCGTCGCAGGTCTGGGCGGAGCGTGCGGTTACCTGGTGGGGGCGATGGACTGGGGCCACTCCCTGCTGGGTCAGGTTCTGGGGTCGGAGTACCAGGTCATCTACTTCTTCTCCGCCGTCACCTGGGGATTCTTCCTCACCGTGCACCTCTTCAGCATCCCGGAGAGGCCGCTGCCGAGAGACGGGACCCCGGACGACCCCGGCGCCCCCGCAAGAACCGCCCTGCTCCCGCTGGCAGGCCAGGGCAGCGGGTACGGAACCCTGCCCAAGGACTCCCCCCTGGTGCCGGATGTCAGGCCCAGGTCCTTCTCGGCCCTGGGGGAGGCCAACTCGGTCACGTCCAGCGTCAAGCAGCCCAACAAGGAGGTGAGGGGGTGGAGGGGAGGTCAAGCCAGATAGAGCCCGTTTTGAGGTCGGAAAGAATCATTTACAGTGTAATGTTCCAAACATTTTTTTTTTAAAACAGGTCTTAGTAACACTAACCGAATCGATATTGAATCGAATTGAATCGAATCGAATTGAATCGTGATAATCGATTCTGAACCTTGTGAATCGGAATCGATTCTTGAAATTCGAATCGATACCCAGCCCTACTGAAAAGGGTTCTGTCTGGAACCTTATGGATCTGAAACAGGGTTCTTCTACAGTTAAAAATGGGGTTGGGGGGGTTTATTGAAATGAATGTGTTGGAGAGTGAGTTTAGGGGTGTGTGTAATAACTGAGTTGAATTGGTTGAACTCACTCCTCAGTATAAATATCACCCACCCGCGCCCTCGAATCGTTAGAGCTTTTCAGTGGCGTACTGTGGCTAAAGTGTAAAGTTGTCATGCTGGTACAGGGTAAGTCAGGGGACCCAGCATGGGTAGGTGAGGGTGTGACACAAACACACACACACACACACACAAAGAGAGTTGGGATGGTATTGTATTTTTAGCTGGATTTAAAAATTTACAGTAAATTATGTCGAGTATCACAATGTATTGCAATATGTATCATATTGTG
>NC_140241.1:23169374-23171874 GCF_949987555.1 Borostomias antarcticus | reverse complement strand
TGGAGGAGGAGGAATAGCAGCACATTCACATGATCGACTGACCTTAGACCAGTAATGTGTGGTTACGAGACTTCTGGCTGTGTGTGTGTGTGTGTGTGTGTGTGTGTGTGTGTGTGTGTGTGTGTGTGTGTGTGTGTGTGTGTGTGTGGTTGTGTGCGTGCGTGTGTGTGAGGGCATCTATAGTCCATTTCAACAGTCTTTCTAACAGACAGCATTACCTCCAGAGCTCCGGAGGGCGGGGCATTACATTACAGTCATTTAGCAGACAATTTTATCCAAAGTGACTTACTGACTAATGGGGCATGTCTGTTAATCAATAAAGAACAGGTTGTGTGAGCCGCCAGAGACCCCCGCTGATTTAGACGCTCCGCTTAATTATAGACCGCAAGCTTGGCTGCCATAGCAACAGTTTTGTAGTGACACAATGGCAATTTCCCGTTGGAAATTTCCCAGGTGGTGGCGGATGACATGCTGTGCCCCACAGCCTAGAGATCAGTGGTGTCACTAATTTGATCCTCAGCTTCTGTCTAAACAAATTAGGGAGCCGAGGGCCTTTTAAATGATTGTTTATGTGTCCTGTTTTTTTTATTTTTTTATGCTCCTTTGCTGCATAATGAATCCTAAAAGCCTACTGTAACGTTGAAAGTTGTAAAGTTGAAACAAGCCGGAGGTAAACAGTAGACATGTTGTGACTAATGATGCATGTTCCTTTGTGATAATGAAGGAGTGGAAACGTTTGCATCTTGAATATGAGTATAAGTCTTTAATTATACATTTTACATGCGTAGTAATAATTTATCATAATAATTAATTTTATGTTCATAGTATTTAACTCCCGCTCTAAGCTCTGTGGGAAAAGTAGAAGGCACTAGAGCACCTTCTTTCAATTCTGGAAATCCAAAAAACGGCACAAATGACTCTCCTCAATTGTTCAACAAAGATGTAATGTGCACCAGTTTTTGGGCTTTGGTGAAGCAGATCAAAACATCAAAACGTTGACAAAACTAGCACTTTTGAGAAAGTCTGATAATTGCTCTACCACTGTTTAGGTCATACAATGGATGTGGGTGGGCACCTTGAAAAATCATTCAAAAACATGTTAAACTCGATTTCAAAGACAAGAAGCTCACCGAGGGGGTAATTGAGTAATTAAATTTGCCGCAAAGTATGAATCCTGTAGGGTTTTATTGATCATTTTATGAAATCCATTGACTTGTATTGACATGACACAACCGTGTAGAATCAATAGGGGATTCAGGAAGCGGAACTACTTACGGTAGCTATTGTTATTAGCCTTATTTCCACTGTCGTGTCGAACCGTTCTGAGCACGCAGGGTAACCGTTCCGATGGTGTTTCCACATGGGACCGGTTGGGCCCAGAACCGTTCGCAGAACCGTTCCCATGGCACGGTTGTCTAACCGTACTGAGTGAAGCAGAACCGTTCTTTAGTAGAAATGTGAAAGTTAGTTCCGCAAACAACATTCCGTGGAACGCAACAGCCCGAGAGGTGGAAACAGACACTGTAACCGTTCCCACGGGTCCGGAGCGGCGCGGTTTAAGCACGGTATCGGTTCGGCACGACAGTGGAAATAAGGATATTGTTTATGTTAGCTAGGCTAGCTAGTTCAAGTGGAAGTTTACACACGTACTGTATGTACTGAGACTAAATAGTTCTATGCTAAATATTTTAAAAAGCCTTTCCAGATGAACTATAATCTTACTTTATGGCGAATCATATGTCAGAACACCAACTAACACCTCGGTGAGTTTCTTGTCTTTGAAATTGAGAGTTTTACATGTTTTTTTAATGATTTCACGGTGCCTACCCACATCCATTGTATGACCAAAACGGTGGTAGAGCAATTATCAGACTTTCTCAAAAGTGCTAGTTTTGAAACATGATTTTTCCCTTTACTACTCATTTAACTGCATCTGCTTCACGTTGCCACGACACAAGCCCAAAAACGGGTGCACATTGCATCTTTGTCGGACAATTGAGGAGTCATTTGTGCCGTTTTTTGGATTTCCAGAAATGAAAGAAGGCGCTCCAGTGCCCTTGTATATGATCATAAGTAACCTTAAAACAGGGCTAAACATGATTTCTCCATTTACTACTCCTTTAAGCTGTCCCTGCATTTGTGAAACATCTGACCGCAGCTAAATCAAAATAGTATTCAGTGTAGTATTCATGCAACACCATCATGTAGCTTCTGACCATTAGGTTTCATTCAACCTGTTTCTCGTTTCCAGAGACTAAAATGCCTTGGTCTAAGCACATGCTTGGCTAACGAACGTGGAATTCCATAGCACGGCGAATTCCATAACAGTCCCGAGTCTCGAGGTGCGTTCCTGAGCTGTGAACACGGAGGTCAAGAGCTCAGCAGTCAGTTCTGCAAACGATGTCCACAGACTCTCCAATTGAGGCGTGACTCTGTCATGGTTGGACACACACACTATATGACCTAGCCAGACTATATGTCTGATCTATCCAACACGATC
>NC_140241.1:23039374-23166874 GCF_949987555.1 Borostomias antarcticus | reverse complement strand
GAGAAGTTGTAATTGTAAATAGCTTCTACATCTAAGCGATGTTTCTGATGCCCCTCCCCCCCCCCCCCCAATGCAGATGAAGCTGGGTTCCGAGGAGGCGGAACGTCAGGGTCGGGGGACGGGTGTTGACTGCGCTGCTCTCACCTGTATGGTCCAGCTGGCCCAGATATTCGTGGGGGCGGGGCTAGGCGCCCTGGTCAACATGGCTGGAAGCGTCATCGTGGTGGTCCTCTCCGCCTCAATGATGTCTCTGCTTGGATGCTTGTTCATTGCTGTTTTTATTAGATACGTGGAATAATGAATACTGAATAATTATCTCTTTTAATAATAAATATCCTACTACCCATTCATGTGTGTAGTGCCCTTGAAAGTATGTCACAAGTTTTTTTGTGATGTCAAATTGAGGATTTACAATGAAGGAAACTGTGTTTACATAAGTATTTGAGTATAGGCTACTGAGTATAAAGGGTGGAACATGTAGTTCATTATGTTATGCCTATTATGAGATTGGTACAACCTCATAAGAGTTCTGGTCCAATCACATGTATGAGAGGGCGGGACTGGAAGGTCAGGTGGGAAGGTCAATGAGGAGCAAGAGTGCAAAATTTCTAGAATCCGAGAGAGATAATAAAAGGAAAGTTTGACTGTTGATATCAATTGTGAATCGAGTTTAATGTTAGTAGTGTGGTAAATTGTTATCCTGATACGGGGGGGAAAAAGAGCATGGACATCATTTGGATATATTGAGCAGACTGACCCAGAAAATATTTGGGTCGATGTTGGCCAAGTTATACAGTTAGGCTAGCCTACAGTACATTGAGACAGCACATGGACACTTGAAGACCAGTTTAGTGCCGTCTGATTCGCCACTGAGTCCTTAATTATAATTTTTTTGTTTTCATAGTTCCAAAGTGTAGGAAATTGTATTGTGTTTAAGCGGCGTTAAGGTATCGTTCTCTGCAAGTGGACGTTGGATTGCTCCTGTTTGCTGCAGGAGAGAAACGGGGTTAGCCAGCAAAGCAGGGGACATCGTCAGAGAGGATAACGTTGGGTTGCCTGTTTGTTTTTTTGGTCGGAGGATTACAACCGTGGAGTAGGTTCTTTGCTTCACTACAGACCGAGACTGTGAGTAATAAAATGATCGTCTTTTGATCCATAAGAGCTCCAACAAGCACGCCAATGATGGTACCATAGACTATATGACCTAAAGAAAAAAAAAAACCAGGGTATTTCATTTCATTTCTATTTTAATTTATTGGGATTGCAGTTGCTATTTTTACGCATGTGTGTTGTGTGGAATAAATTACACACGATGGATTGATTATTTTTCTAAGAATGGGTAAAGCATTCTTGCTGTTTAATATAACATAGACTCATTCTCTCTAGGGATATATCTCTGAGTATTCAGAGTGGGGGCTCAAGACCAAATATATTCTGCTGCATGGGAGATTGGTTCCTTAGGCAGTATAGCTACACTTTGGTACTACTGTGGCTATCCGAGGCCTCTTTGTGGCTCAAGTGAGAACCTAGATAATGGGCATAATTTTGATACAATTCCCATGCTTTTCAGTATTCTATTCTAGTTAGGCCTAAGTGAGCAAGGTGGCTGGGGAGGCTACAAGTGGGGGCTCGTCTGGGATCTGTTTACTGTGTTGGGGAACACATTTGCAAAATTGAAAGCGATTCTATTTTTTTTGCATCTGGGTAAATGCGTGGTGTGTGAATTAACCATTGTACTCTGATGTATTTCCTGTTTTTGTTGTATTTACTGGTGTTTTATGGTTTATTGCTAGTAAATCTCATGCAAGACCCAGATAGCAAGTGGATCTGGGCCATATACAGGCCAGATCTGGCCCTTGTAGCTTAGTTCCGGCCCATATATGGCCCAGAATTATTACACATCCGCTTGCTATCTGGGGATGGAGGCAAGTCAGATTCTTACCTGGTGTAAAGAGAAGGACCTTGAGGTAAAACATGCATTTGTACTCAATAAGGTCTCTGCTGAAATATCTGATGAGGAAATTTACAAGGCTTTAGATGCTGTTGGGTCGACCTAAAATAAAGGGGCATGGTCTAGATACAACAGGTAAAAGCCACTCCCTTTTTATTTGACACCACAAATGACATGACCCAAATCAAAGTACCAGAGCAGGTAGGGCTCCAAGATGAGTTAGGCCCCTGGCCCGTCCATATCGTGGAGGCACAGCCACTGTCAGTCTCCACAGAGGAAGAAGACTTCCAGTCAAAGCTGATGGAATTTCTAAGTCACGAAGGGAAGACTTTAGATGAGGTGAAAGGCCTGTTTACTCCTGTTACCTCTGTGCCTACTGCTCCTGATTTGGACATGGTTGAAAAGTGTCAAGTTGCACCTGCTGAGATGCAGAGCTATCGTAAACTATGCTCTCTGGGGTGAAGCCCACTCCTAGCGAAGAAGAGGAATACGATGCCTGGGCTGAACAGACCACCAATATGCTTGAGGAGTGCCAATGTTCTGATACTGTGAAGAAACAGAGAGTAGCTGAGAGTCTTAAAGGGCCTGCTGCAGATATCATTAGGTCCTTGAGAGTCAGTAATCCTAATCCGACTGCCAATGACTACTTCAAAGCTCTGGAGAATATGTTTGGAACAACTGAGAGTGCTTCCGATCTCATGGTGAGGTTCCGTAATACAGTCCAGCTTGAAGGAGAGAAGCTCTCTACATATCTGTTAAGACTGGACCAATTGCTGCACTCTGTGTTCTGTAAAGGTGGAATTGATCGGTCTGGTATGAACCATGCTCGTATTGAGCAAGTAGTGAGAGAGGCTTTGTCTTACAACCTTGTGGCCCTTCTTAAAAAAACTCACCACTTTCGGTCCGGACTGTCTACTACTCTCTACGGAATTTTGACGGGATATTCGCCCGTTTTTTCCCCAACGTCCTTCATCAAAATTTCTGCGTCTGAATACCGGACGTAGTTGACAGTCCAGGCCGGAAGTCGACTCATCTGGCTCGCGAGACTAAGACCACTCCCCAGCATTACTGAACTGCTCCATGAAGTGAGAGAAGAGGAAGACATGATCCTTGACAGACATAGTGCTAAGAAGGGTGTCACTTCAGCCGCAGTGTTACCTGTTGAATTAGCTCCTCATGCTGCTGCCTCCGCTTGTGCTGCACTTACCGTGGCTTCCGCTGTCGTTAGTGTCCCCACTGAGAGGGACATGGACATAGAGCTACTGAGGAAAAAAATACACACACCGAAGAGTGAAATTGTCAGCCTGTGTTGTGTGGAATAAATTACACACGGTGCGTTGATTTATTTATTTTTCTAAGAATGGGCGAAGCATTCTAGTGTTTTAATATAACAGCCTAATTCTCTCTAGGGATATTTCTCAGAGTATTCAAAGCGGGGGCTCAAGAGCAAATATATTCTGATGCATGGGAGATTGGTTCCTTAGGCAGTATAGCTACAGTTTGGTACTATTATGGCTACCCGAGGCCTCTTCGTGGCTCAAGTGAGAACCTAGGAAACAGGCATAATTTTGATACATCCCACCATAGCTCCTCCCATGCTTTTCAGTATTCTATTCTAGTTAGGCCTAGGGGAGCAAGGTGTTTGGGGAGGCTACGTGTATTTCTATGTGTATTTCTATGTATGTGTCATTAATTAAAGAGAAAAGATCTGTGGAGAGACTGTAAGCTTGTGAGATCAGGATGGTCTCACAAGGTTTCAACTCTACCAGAGCACTAACAAGGTTTTTGCAGCCCACGGCATCAACACCTGTTACAGTACGGTAGCTATGCTGGTCTACTGTACTTCAAACAACATGCACTCACCACTGATCAGGCTGCTAGAATTCAAAACCCAGAGGGAAGATACTTTTCCTCTTTGGTCTAGTGATAAAATGTTTTAGTTTGGAATCATCCCACCAGCAACAAGACTTTGAATCCAGTCCAGAACCCAGAACCAAGTGTGAACCCAATCTGTCTCACTCAATAACACCCTTGGTTGTGTTTTATCAGCTACAGGATCTCTTCAGGGAGGCAGACTGGACACCACGGACTAATACGCCTGACAGGCTGCCTCCATTTGAATGGACTCAGACTAATACAGGCCAGGGGGGAGAGACGGACAAGCAGATTAAATTAGATGTCTGTATTGTCCACAAGGGAAATTCATTTTGCTTCAGTCAGACACATAAAACCCATCACAGTACAACATCACATCACAATAAAAAGGGAAGAGGTAGGGTCTTTAAAAATAATTTTGTGCTGAAGTGCTTGTGCATTGTGTGCATGTGTGTGTCCGCATAGGGGAGGGGTGGCTGGCGTTGGCCAGTTCATCTAATCATGGGGGGGGGGTGTAGGAGAGGAAGTATTCTGTTTGTTCAGGAGCCTTATCGCAGAGGGGGTGAAACTGGCCCTGCCCCTGTTTGTTTTAAATACCTCCTACCAGAGGGCAGGATCTGGAAGCAGGTGCTAGGGTTGTGAGTTGAGTCTCTTGCGATCTTACTTGCTTTCTTCAGCGCCCTCTGGTCGTAGAGCAGCTGGAGGGCTGAGCACTGCACCCTGCAGAGCGCGGACCCCAGGGTGATCACCCTCCGCAGTTTGGCCTGGTTGGTCTCCGAGAGCCCCTCATACCAAGCCAAAAAAGAGAAGGCGAGCCAGACACCCCAGGGCTAAGGGACCAACAGCCTGCAGAAAAGACCATCTTCATAATTAATAATTCAGAAAATACCATCTTCATAATTCTTCATAATTCTGAAATTGGATGAAACAGATTTGTTTATTTGTGCTTGAGTCGTGGCAGGGATTTTGAACATTGATTCCTTTTCAACTCGCCTGTCAACTCGTACCCGTGCGTGTGTGTGTGTGTGTGTGTCCACGTGAACACACGTTGAAGGGCTTTCTATGGCAGTGAAATTGCCCATTCTTTCTCTCTTCACTCGCTCTCTCTCTCTTTCTCCCTCACTCTTTCTCTCTTTCTCCCTCTCTCTGTCACACACACACACACACACACACACACACACACACACACACACACACACACACACACACACACACACACACACACACACTTTCCTCGATGCGTTAAGCCTGACATTAAGACCAAGGGCCAAACTGCAGTGCATCATCCAATCCGCCGAGAAGGTGATCAACCTGCAAACAGCCCTCCCTCCTGGTCCTGCACAACTCCAGGACCCTGCAGGAGGCCAGGAAGACTGCGGCCGACCCCTCCCACCCCGGCCATAATCTCTTCGTGCCCCTCCCCTCAGGCAGGAGGCTGCGGTTCACCATGTCTGCACGCCACAGAGGCAGCTTCTTCCCCACGGCCATCAGCCTCTTGGGGTCCCCCTCTGACCAGCCCCCCCCCCCCCCAAAGACTCCACCACTGTTGATAAGACGCTTGCACATGACCGGAATGTTCTGTGTAGGACGCACCGCACTCACATATCACGCCGCACACACTATACTGTACACACACACACACACTCGCTTACACATTACACTCTGGATACTCACTGTATATACACTGACTGCACTACTTTTTGTATGTTGTTCTTTTTCTTAGCTTATCCTTTTTTGCACTAGCATTTTGTACTCGCTCTTTGCACTGTCCTGACTCGTCCCAGCACCCTGTCCAATGATGTCTCAATGTTATGCACCACGACCGAAAGCAAATTCCTAGCACGTTGAAAAACTGCATGGCAATAAACTAATTCTAATTCTACAGACATTGTCACGGATGATGTCACTGCTGGTGTGTGCACGTCATTTGAGGAATCTAAATCAATAGCTTGTCACACACATACACATACACACACACACACACACACCCACTCTCTCTCTCTCTCTCTCCCTCACACACACACACAAACACACACACGCACATACTCACACAGACACACACACTGACACACACACACACACACACACACACACACGCACACGCACAGTCCCTCTCCAAGACACTAGGACATCTGGAGTCTATAGGTAGACAGGCGTGGGCAGTGGTACCATACTGGGAGCCATAACCGGTTCATCTCCTGTAATAACAGGATGATTAAGTTGGCTCTTCTCTGTTTGTGTTAGATTAACTGTCATCTCCATGGCAGAGTGGACTGATATTCACGGTCGTTAAGAAACACATGCACAGTGTGATCTATATACAAGACTATATCAGCTATATCTGACAATATCAGTTCTGTGATCTGAAAGGTCAGTTCAAAGATCAACATTCATCTTGATTAAGTTGCCTCCTTAGAAATGAGATACAATTTTATTGGGTTGGCATGTCCACATCAAAGCGAACACAGTAGGCTACAGCAGATAACAGTGATGAGACTTTTTTTTACATTACATATTTTAGGCCTATTATATGTCTGTTTGGCTTTTTTGGAGAGAGCTTGATCAGTAACAGATGTACAGGCCATCCTAATAATGTTTTCTGTGAATGATATACATCACTTGCAATTACACAATATCTTCTACTGTATGTAATGATATGCATTTAACCCTCTCCTGATGTAAATGTCAGAAAACACTGAGTACAAAACAGTAACACACCTGTAAATGTTACTTATATGGTTATCCGTCTGTAGGCTTCATTAATACAGAGTGTCTATAAATACTTTATCATATGAGAGGCTGAGCACGAAAATACATTTAAAACATGTTGTGCACCAGTCCGAGAAATGCCCTCACTCACCGATACAAAACCAACGAAAGAAGTCAAACAACCACTATTGCAAAAGTATGATTTGAATAATCTGATTGATGGCAACTATGGATAGATAAACACATATTAATAATATATATTATATATATATATATATTGAAAATATATATATTATATATATATATTGAAATACATATTCATACATTGATTTGGCACAGCGAGGGCGCGAGCCAACACTACGTGCTGTTCGGGAGCAGATCGTTCCTGCCGTTGTAAACGACAACACCGGGAGGATAGAACACCACCGGCTCCGCCGCGGACTGTGTGACCGGGGCCACCAGCGCGTGCCCCTGCTCGTCCTGCTCGGGCTTGGTGGACGCGGTGAACGGTCTCATGTTGGTCACCGAGGGCGAGGTCATCTTCCAGAACAGTTTCTTCAGCCCCTTTCTGAACTCGCGACGCATCAGGCAATACAGGATGGGGTTGAGGCAACTATTGGAGTGCGCCAGGCACACCGTCATCGGGAAGATGTACGCCTGTGTGGTGTAGTACTCGTAACTAAAATGGACCACGTTGAGTTTGATGAGGATGCCCCAGGCGGTCAGCGCCTGGTTGGGAAGCCAGCAGAGGAAGAAGGTGAGCACCACGATGGCCACGGATTTGGTCACCTTGGATCGTCTCTTGGCGCTGGTCTTGTTGACATTATTGGATGTGATGAAACGCAGGAGTAGAAGGTAGCACACTGATATGATCGCCAACGGAATCACGAACCCGATCAGGACTTTTTGCGCATGGTAAAGCCCTAGCCAAAACACTCTGGTGTTGTCCGGGAATCTGACAAGACACAGTTCTTCGTTGGATACGGTTGACGTTGTAGAGAAGACTGCATTCGGCAAAGCGGCAGATATCGCTGCGAACCAGATGACAACGCTAACGGAACGCGCGGAGCAGCAGGGACGTCGCCGCTTGCTCTTGAGCGCGGATGCAAGTGACCAGTAGCGCGCCACACTCATCGCGGTAAGGAAAAACACACTAGCATACATGTTCATAGCCGTGACATAGGACACTATTTTACACATCGCGTTGCCAAACAGCCAAGTGAAGTCCAAAGCATTCTCCACAGCCCAAAAGGGCAAAGTCAGGACGAACTGTAAATCCGTTACAGCCAAACTGGTCACGAACAGGTTGATGGAGGATTTCTTCCATACTTGTTTGGACTTCATGAGGTACAAGACCAGGACATTTCCAATCAACCCCAGCGCGCAGACCACGGAGTAGATGATAGAGCTGATAATTCTCAGGACGGCTGATCCATCTCCCCCGAAATCCCACGAAACCTTATCAAAGTCTGCAAGCTGAAAGTAATCGCCAGATGAGCGATTTGTTTTATTAAACGTGTCAGTGAAGTTAAAAGCAGTAACCTGGAAGAATCCTCCGGATCCCTCGACAGGGTCAGAGGGCTCCCCGGGTATCTCCGACCTCAGCTCCGTTCCACTGCCGGCCAGGAAATCCATCGCGAGGTCAGCCGGTTGCTCCAACTGTTGGGAACATCCTAGGTACGAGGACGCTGGGGCAGCCTCGGTGTCTCATCAGTCCATGCTCACTGACACCGGCAGGCCTACAATCGGCTGAACAAATCCACGTTCAAATGGAGCCGAGCACACAGCAGTCCAGTTTGAAACCAAGATTTCAAACAATTCAGCCGTTTATGAAGAAAAGTTCCATGCGTAATGCCACATGGATCTCGGCGACCAACATTTACTCCCCTCCCGACTGAACACTGAAGTGAGTTGACGGGAGCAGTCTCGAGCTTTCCTTATCCTTCTGCTGCGTGCGCCTGGATTGGACAGACGAGCCATTACGCAGAGCGCGCTTCAAGTGTCCAAGGTCTGCAGTGTTGATTTAATAATTTAGAGAGACACCCTATATCTGTCTCCTAGCCTGCGGCCACCGCTGCTCTCTGTTGTGGCGGTGTGTGCGGAAAATAATAGAAAAGAGTAAGACTGTGTGTGTATTCATAGGGGAATTATATTCTTTATTATTTGATTTATTCGTTATAATTAGTTTAGTAAATCTAGTTTTATTTCCAGAGCCAGTCGTTCCAAGTGCTGTAGGCAAATTAGTTGTAGGCTACGTTGATCTCCAGGGCCCAGTATTTCAAAACATTTAATCTAGATCAGAATGATCCACATTTGAATCCCTTTTTTGCTATCCCAGATCAAATTGATCTTGTAGGTTTTGTCCTGGTTTTTCAAATAATGTACAGATACCACAAGATCACTGAATCCTGATTTGCAGTCCTTGGATAGTCCTCTTGGTAAAAGTAATACCACATTTCATTGACACAGACGTGAAAATATTGGGAACTGTAAATCATATTCATATTCATTTAGCTGCATTAGTACACAATATATAGGTCAGAAATGCATAATTTGAGTCTGGTCATAACCATATGTCTAGTCTAACTATTAGTACTATACAGTTTATAGTAGTAGTACAGTAGTTTGTATAGGCCTACTATATAAAGGCAAAAAACCTTAACTTCATTTTTGGTCGAAAATGTGGACAAATATCTTAAGTCAATTGTGTTGTGTTGGTTAAGCACAACAGAACCAAGGCAGAAGGCCCTAACATCAGTTAAGGTTCTGTGTCTTGGCTTCACTGCACTCTGAAACATTAGAGTTGAGTTATGGTACTCTGCCTTACTTTTGCAGTGTATCATATATTATATTTATGTTCATATTACATTAAGCCTACACGATTTTATGTAGATGTTATTATTATTATCATGTACGGATTCAAGAGTCAAGATGGCTATGGGGATCTAGTGAGGCAAAAAACTGAGAGAGCAGAGAAACAGATCTCACTGAGGAGCAGATTAAACTGACCTTGCTTCAACAGAGGGAAACAAAACTTCTCATTCGCCTCTTAGAAGAGCTGCTGAAAGATGATGGTATTGCAGTTTCGGATGAAGATGTATGACATTCTTGTACTTGCACCTACCTATTTTTTACAGGCGTAGAGTTTAAAAAAAATGTTTTTAAGTTGATTGAAAATATTGTATTATCAATTTTTAAATTTAGAATGGATATTGTTTTGCCATGGTCTGTGTTAGGCTACTTTAATATGCAAACATTGAATAAAAGAATGATTAAATATGTGCCATGTATCATATCTACAGTATATCCACCTGAAATCCATGCTTGATCCACCCTTCCAGTGGGATCAGGATAATCCTGATTTTTAGCATCAAAACAATACACACACACACACACACACACACACACACACACACTCGTGTTAGGTCCCTAACAGCACCGTCATTTTTTAATTTGCAGCTTGCTCGTGCTCTTGAAGGTGGCACAGGAATTAAAGTGGTACAGATTCAAGATTCAAGATCTGTTTATTAGCCATGTATATAGTTCACACTATACTAACAATTTGACTAAGGCATACAAATATAACACCAGCTTATTACCACCATTAGTGTTTAGGTGTGAGGTCTGAGCTCTGTGAAATGCATAATAACACCATCATCTTTGTGTTTGCAGTAGGCTCCTGGTGCCGATAGGAATTAGAATGCTGCAGACTCCACCATAAGTGTTTAGGTGCAAAGTCTGAGCTCTGTGAAATCATATTCATTTTTTCTTTAAGATTCTTTTGATTTATTCAAGATTGTTTTGAGTGGGAACAGAATGTACAATGTGTCATTAATGCCCAGAGATACAAGAGAGGGAATCCTATCCATGCTTACTTTTATTCCTCGATTTTATTTTTCCTGCATTTTGTTTTGAATGTCCTTTTTTTGCATTTCGTTTTATATGACCTTTTATGTGTTGCACTTTGTCTTGGTGCTTTTAATGTCTCATGTAAAGCACTTTGAATTGCCTTGTTGCTGAAATGTGCTATAAATAAACCCGTCTCCTCTCCTCTTTGCTCACCTCCTCTCCTCCCCTCCTTTCTCCTCTCCTCCCCTCCTTTCTCCTCTCCACCTCTCCTCCTCTCTCCTCCTCTCTTCTCCTCTCTTTTCCTTAAACTTGCCTTGCCTCGCCTTACGAGGGTGGAGCAGAGGCTTATGGTCAGTGCTTCAGCTGTGTACGGGTTCTACTGTATACAACATAGAGCAGATCTAACAGAAGAACCCTCAGGAAAAAGGTTCCATATAGAACCCTATGGTTCCAAAACATCCCTACATTACCTGTGTCATCTCCAGGAGGTGCTGTTTGGAACACAAAAGCGTTCTTTCTGACCTGAAAAGGAGTCTATATTGAGCCTTACAGGCCTGTGGAGTCTCTTTCAGAGTTCCTCTGTTGAGCGCCTCTGTACAGCGTCCATTATGAGTAGCCGTGTGTCTGTGATGGACATCTTGTCAGTGTTTAATTATCGTGGTGATTTTGTGAACAGCCTGAAGAGGAGTGGGCTGTGACCACTGTGCTTGAAGCTGATCTGCTTATTGCAATTCATCCACACAGCAGCAAAGACGGTCAGATTGTCCTTTTCTCCAGGGATCTAGATTACCCTCTTTATATCACTAACACACACGCACACACACACACGCACGCACGTGCGCACACACACACACACACACACACACACACACACACATGCAAAGTAAAGCAATCTAGTTTCATAGGCAGTGGGCAGAGCCACAGACTTTTATTGCAGTCAAGCATGACCTCTAGTCCTCATCCCCCCATCTCTCTTGCCCTCTAGTCCTCATCCCCCCATCTTTCTTGCCCTCTAGTCCTAATCCCCCCCATCTCTCTTTCCCTCTAGTCCTCATCCCCCCATCTCTCTTGCCCTCTAGTCCTCATCCCCCCATCTCTCTTGCCCTCTAGTCCTCATCCCCCCATCTCTCTTGCCCTCTAGTCCTTATCCCCCCATCTCTCTTTCCCTCTAGTCCTCATCCCCCCATCTCTCTTGCCCTCTAGTCCTTATCCCCCCATCTCTCTTGCCCTCTAGTCCTCATCCCCCCATCTCTCTTTCCCTCTAGTCCTCATCCCCCCATCTCTCTTGCCCTCTAGTACTCATCCCCCATCGCTCTTGCCCTCTAGTACTCATCCCCCATCTCTCTTTCCCTCTAGTCCTCATCCCCCCATCTCTCTTGCCCTCTAGTACTCATCCCCCATCGCTCTTGCCCTCTAGTACTCATCCCCCATCTCTCTTTCCCTCTAGTACTCATCCCCCATCTCTCTTGCCCTCTAGTACTCATCCCCCCATCTCTTTTGCCCAGACTCAGATCCCCTGAATCCACACTCAGAATGCAGAGCCACAGCCCCTAGGATCAGAGTCCGGATTAGAGGCCAGCCAAGAGCCATCACAGCACAGAGTTCTGCTGATGCCTTTATTAACTGTAGGCCTATAGGCTACTGTTTCTATGAAGATGCCTTTTATTAAATGTATATTGTTTTAATGTTGATGTGCTAACCATGTGTATGTAATGCAATGTAATGTCATGATCAATGCCTGTTTTTTCCTTTTTAAAGCTGACTACGGATGAAGACTAGCCTTCTTGAGTAATTCTGGTGCATTATCCCGGCCAAATAAACCAGAAATAAAATATAAAATGGATTGTATTTGGTACCTTGTGTACTTTATCCTCCATATTTGTTTTTTGTTACGCACTCATGGACTCATGTGGTTGCATGCAAGCAGGCATGTATACATGCATGGACACACAGAGGCACACAGGTAAGCGCATGCACGCACACACACACACACACACACACACACACACACAAACACACACACACACACACACATATTAGATAGCTATAGTCAGTGAACTCCTGTTTAATTTCATCTGGCTGCTGTTTGTGTGTGCAGCCTCCAGGGGGCAGTAACAGGTTTAATACTGTCACTGCTACTTCTGAACCGCTGCTGAGGAGAGGTGTAAAAGAGAGGAGAAGAGGTGGAGAGGAGAAAGCAGGGGAGGAGAGAAGGTGAGCAAAGAGGAGAGGAGAAGGGAAGAGGGGAGAGGAGAAGGCAAGGCAAATTTAGGCAAGGCAAATGTATTTGTATAGCACATTTCAGCAACAAGGCAATTCAAAGTGCTTTACATGAAACATTAAAACCATCGAGACAAAGTGCAAGAAACACATAAAAGGTCATATAAAACGAAATGTAAAAAGGGACATTTAAAACAAAATGCAGGAAAAATAAAATACAGGAATAAAAGTCACAGTGCAGTGTATGAATGAATAATTATTTAATTTAATAAAAAGCAGAAGCAAAAAAAAGTCTTCAGTCTTGATTTGAAAGAACTGAGAGTCACAACAGACCTGCAGTTTTCTGGAAGTTTGTTCCAGATATGTGGAGCATAAACACTGAACGCTGCTTCTCCATGTTTTGTTTTGACTCTGGGGACAGAAAGCAGGCCTGTGCCAGACGACCTGAGAGGTCTGGAGAAGGGAAGAGGAGACGGGATGAGGGAGAGAAGGAGGGAAGAGGGTAGAGGCCAAAAGGTGAGAATAATAGAGGAAGGGAGAGAAGAGAAGACATGAACGGAGAGGGGAGGCAGAGAAGAGATCTGAGGAGAAGAGACACCCTGACACCCTCACCAGCCCTGTAGACCCAATTATTTTGAATCTTTCTATTTTTCCACCAATGAACAGTATGAATGGAGGCTATTCCCCAAGGTGCTGAAAGGCCATCCCTCACAAAAAGGGTCAGTCGGCTGTCTCATCCAACTCTGTACAGCTTCGCCTTTCCAGACAACCATCAACAACACATTAATGAGCTATCCTCGGCCTGTCTGTCTGTCTGTCTGTCTGTCTGTCTGTCTGTCTGTCTGTCTGTCTGTCTGTCTGTCTGTCTGTCTGTCCGTCCCTCTATCCGGACTTTCCTTGGACACCGTCGGCCTGACAGCATTCATATTTGGCCCGGGTATTCGTAGGGGTCCCGGACAGACCATGATACGGTCAGATTTTTAAATCAATTTAAGTTTTGGCTAATTTTACAGTAACATAAAATACTGCCAGCCAATAGAAATACTGCTCCGAATAGAACCCCGCCCCCAGCGTCCCAGCTGCCTACTCTAGAATTATCTAGCCTGCTCATCAAGGAGCTGCAGCTTTGCCAAAAATTAGTGTGGCTGCCCTGATACAAACACTGAACTATCACCTCGTGCCAGACGGGACTTGCCAAACACATGTCCACTATGTTCTGGGGGGGAAATGGGCATATAATGGACTAAATGGTCAGTTACTGATTGCTGCGGTTATCAAGACTAGCAGATAGGTTAATTGGAAGGACTAAGCTGGAGAGATAGCAGATGTACAGTTTACTTTAGTTGATGTCCATAGTGCTCCAATGGGTATCAGAGCTAGTTTAAATAAAGTACATTTTGCCCTGTTCCTAATTCACGTCAGATTTGGAACTTTTGGGACTTCATTGGTGTTATCATGCTGGTTGAAATAAAAGTGTATTTTATTTGCTGTTATTCTCCAGGCTTCAACTCTCCTTTAAAACACCTAGGACAGTGTAGACGTCTGGGCCCAGTATTTAAAAACATTCAATCTGGATCAGAATGATCAGAATGGGATTACATCTCAAAATTGGGTATTTCAAACCAGGATATGTGATCCTGATCCTCCTAAATTGGGATATGGATTTGGTAATACAATCCTACCCAGAATCCTGAACAAATGTTGTTCCTGGGTATTTCAATATTCTAAGGTGGAGATTAGGATAGCTTTGATGCTAAAAATCAAGATTATTCTGATCTCTCTGGAAGGTTGGATCAAGCAAGGATTCAAGGTGGATGTAGAGACATGTAGGATACATGGAACATATTTAATCATTCTTTTATTCAATGATCAATCAATCAATCAATCAATCAATCAATCAATCAATCAATCAATCAAAGCTTTATTTGTATAGCGCATTTCATACCCAGAGGCAACACAATGCACTTTACAGAGAACAAGGGAGGTGAGCATACGACCCACTCTCTACATATTCCAGAGGGAAGCAAAAAAACAGTAATCACCCGGGGGCCAGATAAGTGAGCTGTAAAAATTCTTCCCTGACCCCTCTCAACAAGGCGATCGAGCAAGCTCCAGGAGTATGTTTGTCTACCGGCTAAGAACATTTATAAAGCAATACATTACATTAAATTTCATTTCAGAGTAAGAGAGGCTAAAAAAGCATCATAGGAGAGAGGACATCCTACGGACATGCTACGACATCCACAGCAGACACGGGGGTATCTATCAGACTCCAGGAGGTGAGTGAGAATGATTGCATATTAAAGTAGCCTTCCATAGACCATGCCAAAACAATAATATTAATTCATCCATTAAATAATTAACCGATAAAATATTTTCTAAATCTTCATCTGAAACTGCAATGCCATCATCTTTCAGCCTCTCTTCTAAGAGGCAAATGCAAAGTTTTGTTTCCCTCTGTTGAAGCAAGATCAGTTTAATCTGCTCCTCAGCTAGAGAGATGTTTCTCTGCTCTCTCAGTTTCTTTCCTCTCCAGAGCCCCATAGCTATCTTGACTCTTGAATCAGTATAATAATAATGATAACATCTTCATAACATCTAGCAATCATGGCACAATTAGGCTTAATGTAATATGAACATAAGTTTAATATATGATGCACAGCAAAAGAAAGGCAGAGTACCATACAGTAACTCAACTCAGAGCGCCGTGAAGCCAAGACAAAGACATTTAACTGATGTTAAGGCCTTCTGCCTTGGTTCTGTTGCGCTCTTGGAGGTTATGGGAAAGACAACCCACTATTTTCTCCCCCAAAAAATAACACAATTGACTCAAGATATTTGTCCACATTTTCAACCAAAAATTCTTCTGCCTTTGTAGGGTAGAATAGTTAGACCAGACAGATGGTTATGACCAGACCCAAATTATGCAATTCTCGCCTACTGTATGTATTGTGTATTAATGCAGCTAAATGAATGTGAATAATATGACGATTTACACTTTCCAAAATGTTCACGTGTCTGTGTCAATGAAATGTTGTATTACATTGACCAACGCAGACTGCAAATCTAGATTATGTTATCCTGCTCTTGTGGTATCTAGATTAAAAGGATCATATCTGGAAATTCTTTGAAAAACCAGGATAAAACCTACAAGATCATCTGGGATAGCAAAAAAAGGGATTACAAAATCTGTATCCAGATTATGTTTTGAAATACTGAGCCCTGGGAGATCAATGTACAACTATAGCCTACAGCACTTGGAACGATTGGCTCTGGAACTTTGATAAAACTATATTTACTAAATTAATTATAATGAATAAATCAAATAATAAAGAATACAATGCCCTATACATACATAATAATAAAAAGGGATTACAAATTACAAATCATCAACAGGGAGGAAGTGGAGAGGAAGAGCCACTTTAAATTCCTAGGGATACAGATCTCTAATGACTTGACCTGGACACACAACACAGAGGTGATCCGCGGAGCTGGGGCATGAGCACGCAAACACATGAGCACGCAAACACATAAGCACGCAAACACATGAGCACGCAAACACATGAGCACGCAAAAACATGAGCACGCAAACACATGAGCACGCAAACACATGAGCACACAAACACGAACTTCTACCGCAGCATCATCGAAAACGTCCTGACTGGAGATGACGACAGGGCAGAGGGTCATCGGTGTGTAGCTCCCAGCTAATGAGGATCTCTACAAACAATGCTGCCGCAGGAAGGACATTTCCATCACGAAAACACCAACCGCCCCCTCTACCACCTGTTCGCACCATCTCGCCGGAGAAACGGAAGATGGCTGAGCATCAGGCTCGCGAAGTAAAGGTTCCACAACAGCTTCTTTCTTGACGTAGTCCACCAGCGCAACAGCTGCAGTAGACTGACACTGAAGACACCCCTGGGACAGATGTGCCCACCACCCCTCTCTGTCTGGGGGAGTTAACCCTCCCCCACCCTGCGACTGTTCTATTCTAATGGACCAGTCTCTCAATCCCACTCCCCTGCCCTCGCTGACACCTCTCCCCAATCCCCGTTGACCTATCACCCCTCCCTCTGGACCAGTAGCTGATCACTTGACACGTAGACTTGGATTACACTGCCTATATCATGGACACAGACACAGTCATGCATGATTGGATGGGATAAGTAGATGAGGATGATACTGACAGATGAGGAATACGATAATGTAAGGACAAGCGATGACAAGAATTCCTGTACCGGTACTGGTTAAATATGGCAAATAAACGGGATATTCTATTGTATTCTAAAAGCCATACTGCTATGCTCATGCATGCGCAAGCATGCGTGAACAATTTCGAACAGGCACGCACACACACACACACACACATATGGAGGCATACACACATACAGTACACATCCTATAGCAGCTCTCTTCCCCAAGGCCTTTTGAATTGACTGAAAAGAACACCCACAAACTCGGTAATCCCCCCCCCGACACACACACACACATACACACACATACACACACACACACACACACACACAAATAAACACAGACACACAGTGTGTGTGTGTGTGTGTGTGTGTGTGTGTGTGTGTGTGTGTGTGTGTGTGTGTGTGCGTGCGTGCGTGCATGTTGGTGTGTGCTGGAACAGATGATGAATCAGCCACTACGGCTGTTTGAAGATGAGCCTTCTGCTCTCCAGCGGTAGCCAAACAGATGAATGTGGGCCTCCAGTATACTTCAGCATGGCTGTCAGCTAATAATGTATGTAAGTAGCCTGGTCTTTTATCTAATTTGGTTGAGAGGATACGGATATCAATCCCCACTAGAATGGAGTATATGTAAATTTGTTTCAGTCAGGATGAGGTCCAAATGGATAGAGAGAGAGAGAAAGAGAGAGAGAGAGAGAGAAAGAGAGAGAGAGAGACAGAGAGATAACACGGGAGGGAGAGAGAACCTGCAGATGTTCTCCAATTTCACTCTAATCAAACAATTTTTTTTTTTTTGTGTATCTCTATTTTTTACCTCTATGGACGCACCGAGAGGAGATGAGAAAGTGAAGGTACAGTAGAGGTAATGCTGAGATCAAAGAGTAGCAAACCACTCCAGCTACTCTGATCAAACCCATTTTGAGCCCCCCATGCTCAGAGTGCCCCTACTATTCAGCTGCAGAGAGGCAGAGAGAGACCTGATGGAGAGAGAACCGCCTGTCTCACCTCCTGTCACCACAGGATACTGATCCTTGCCTTGGTCACGTTCAGATTTGGATTACTGCAGCACACTTTGATCCAGCTGCACTAACATTGCCCTCAATAACCTTCAATTCGTCCACAACTGTGCTGCTAGAATCGTGACTGGAGCCAGACTGGACCGGAACAACGGTTACGTATTGTAACCCTAGTTCTATGAGTGGAGAGAAGCCCGAGAGGGCAAACTCCTATTGACTTGAGAAACCCTACAGCTAGAATGACTGAAGAAAAAAAAACATACACGCACCTGTGCCCAACCAGGTCTGGTGCACCACTGTATAAGCGGGCTTCTGCACATCTGCTGCTAGCTGAAACTTTCAGCGAGCAGACTGTGGGCTCAGCAAAGTCTGCGCCCTGTGGGGCTCCGCTCCACTCATGGAACTAGAGTTACAATATGTAACCGTTGCTCTATCTCGTGGAGCTCCGCCCCACAGGGCAAGTTCCTATTTGAATAAGCGGAGCTTCACGACCGCATCATACACTCTTGCTGGACCCATAAGAACTGGCCAGCCAGGACACAAGCCAGGGCTCCAAGGTGAGACCATACCAAATGTTGGCCCAACCCAAGCACTGGCCCTTACCTGCCGCACTTAGCTTATCACAGCTGAGGGCAAGGAAAGACGTGTGAGGGGAGAGCGGTTACACCGTCCGAGTCTCTCCCAGCCCCAAAGGGACAAGAGCAGACCGCCACTCACCCAGCGGCCCCGCCCTAGACCATCATGTCTAACGTGGATTCCCGCTGGCAGCTGTGCCCAGCACAGACGACGCCACAGAGACAGACGACATGGATAAAAGATAATAGCGGACAAAAAGAGACGGTGACGACCAAGTCGCCGCCGCACAATTGTCCACCACAGACACTCCATTGATAGTCTGGGGTCTTTCTCGTTCGGTGTTGTTTCGCCGGTCTAGAGCGGAAGTGTGATGACGCATCGCATAATCATCCAGTCTGGACCGGAAGAGTTGAGAAACAGTTGTTGTAATGTTTTTACTGTAGGCTGCACATGGTGAAATTTCGAGTAGATAACATTCGCGATGGCATCACCAGGCATAACACCGCCGAAAATTGTAAAAGAAGAGGCGAGGAGAACTACTGGTTAAGGAAAAATAAAGCAAGCGGATGTTGGAGGCGGGCTCTACAGGCTCGAGCCGGATGATGGGGCGGGCTTAAGGCTGTGAAGTAAATAGATACCAGGCTCTTCTCCCCGAGGAGAGACTGGTGATGCGAGGCTACTCCATTGAACAGGGCAACTGACGTGGCCACGCCCCTCGTAGAGTGTGCCCAAACAGCCCCAGATAGAGGGCGACCCACAGTCTCGTAAGACTTGGAGATGCCCTCACAAAATCTATTCCATTTATTATAACCATCTAGATCCTGTGCTGGTGCCGAGCTCGTTGGAAGTGGAGCTCAGCTATTGGAGAAACCGGCGCATGATAGCGCTACAGGTCTCTCCTTGCTACAGGTTTGGCCCTGGGAGGAATAGCCTAGAGAAAGGAAACTAGTGTTAGAAATATCATCCCCTAGAGAGATGAGAGACGTTTTTTGGGTTTGATAAAGACTTGCTCTCACCACTCGGGGGCACCTTACATGTATAACATTGTCTTACAGTAATGAGGACTGAGGGGAGAGCTTCTATCAACAGGATGAGGCTCTGAGGTTCAAGTATGCTCTCAAATCCTTGTCTCCTCCCCTTGCTTCCTATAGCTTCATCACAGCCTGCTCTCCTCTTCTCTCCTAGCCTCCTCTCTCCTTGCCTCCTCTCCTCTCTCTTCCCCTAGCCTCCTCCCTCCTTGCTTCGTACTGTACATCACCTGTTTCTGCACCACTCTACTACATTCAAAATAACAGCATCGTCTCACAGAGAAACAGCGTAATCTTTCTGACATTTATTCTGTCTGACATTTAGGGGTTTTATGAACACCTCCGGGGAGACGGACCAGCAGCGTTTCTCTCACACAGTGTTGACAGGAAGTGGTGGGCTCACCCTCTGTTCTGCAGAGGCGTTGTGGCGGGGGGACTCGAACAAACAAACGAGGTGTGAGGAGCTGATACAGGAAGGCGAGGGCGGGGCTACCTCATCTGCACCATCCGTCTGAGCAGTTGGGGTGAGGAGGGGGTTGGAGGGGTCGGCGGGAAGAGACATGCTCATCTCTCTGTTTGTCCGTGTCATCTCTCTGTTTGTCTTCCCCTCCCTCCCTTCTCTCTCTTTCTCTTCTCACTTTGCATTCTCTCTATCCCATCTCTCCTCTACTCTCATCTCTTTCTCTCATCCCTCTTTTCTACTCTCTCTGTCTGTCTGACCGTATGCCGGCACCTCGTCGAGTGCCCCAAAAGTCTGAGGTACCCCACCACATCGACGCCCGCTGAGTCCGATGTAAAACGGCTACAATGAGACCGAGGAGAGAGTGTGTGTCACATCGAGGCGTTCGCTACACTGGCTCCCTGTAGCAGCTCACATCCAGTTTAAAACGCAGGTACTAGCCTAGAGGGCAATGAAAGGGACAGCTCCCTCCTACCTCCAGGCCATGGTCAAGACCACCACCCGTTCCCGACCACTATGCTCTGCTACCCCGGGCCAAGTGGTTGCCCCGTCACTCCAAGGCTCTTAACAAATTCCTTATGAAGGCTGTTGCCGTGCATTTAAGAAAAATAATGCATGGCAACAGCCTTCATAAGGAATTTGTTATGAGCCTCGTTTTTTGCAGTTTTCTATCAGTCACAGCAGTCAGGTATCTTGCCACTGTATACTCTCTGTTTAGGGTCTCATAGGATTCTAATTAGGTTGCTAGGTTAGCTTGTAGAAGCTAGCCCAAGTTGTAATATTCCCACTATTTCTTTCTTTCTTACTTATTGTTCTCCCCAGTTTTTTCTTCATACTTTGTGCTAGAAACTTCATTCAAACTTTAAAATGTTCATGATGTTTAGCTGTTTCCTGGACTTATTCAGATTTTTTATATTTTTTTAAATAGTTTTTTAGTCATTTAACTTTTAATAGTAATTGTTGTGCCATTGAAGCTGCTGGTGGAATGTTCAGTAACTTGATGTTTTTAGAGTGGCCATTTTATATCAGGTAAGTTATTTTGACTACCTGGTTTCACTGGAATGTCTGGTTGAAATGTAGCCCTTCTCAGTCCCGTTGTCGCATTCCGCTCGCTCATGCAAAACAGTCCTTTGCTGGTCGATTCACTTTGCCGTCAAAATAAATTGGTGTCGGCCTAGTTAGGAGAGGCGCTCATATTTACAAGTGTCAGATAAACATGAAACTTCACTTACCTAAGCAAAAGTGTCTATTTTAACAAATGCTGGGTTGAAGCTTCAAAGCACCGCCACCACCACAGAAGAAGATTACCTCGGAAAAATAATTTCACTCGGACAGACGCGTCGGACGCGGACGCGTCTAAATAAGTTATTTATTGGTAGCGCCGAGGCTTCAAAACCCAGCATTTGTTAAAATAGACTTTCATATCTTTATATCAATATAATATCAAGATCCTAGTAGTTAGAGTTATGTCCAAATAACCCACTGTGTCCTGGGTCTACTTATTCACCACCTAAAGGGAAGTGAACAGCAAGTCATGACCTTTATCCAGAAACAAAAGTTGAACCCATTGCAGCAAAATAGCTAACATTACAGGAATCATCAGTGTAACTGCTTTAGCCACTGACCACTACCATTAATGTTATGGAATCTGCTGCTAGTTGTTGTGAGCCCATGAGCTTACTGGCTATCCTGCTCTCATTGTGCTGGATTAGCATTGGAAGCATTGGAACTGATGTGTCCAGGTCACAAGACCCATCTTTATTTATCAGACATTACCGTCCTACCAGTCCCGCACAGAAACAAGCTAGCCAACACACATAAGCCAGGCTCGACCTGGCCCGGTTCTAACTTGTCGCCATGGCTACAGTTTTTAAGCTATACAGATTATTATACATGAAAATGTTCAGCAAGTTCCCAGGATTCCTACTCTGTCAATATCTAAGCTGTAACATTTATACTTTTTGAGAGAAAACTGTCTGAATCCGGCATTCCTTTACATTGAAGTGAATCAGTCTCACCACCACACCACTATCCGCGCCACAGGCCCCACAACTCAGCCTCTGAGTGGGCTAGAGACACACGGTCTTCGCCGGTGGGTGCATAGAGATTGCCCAGAGGTCATTGCACTGCCCCCGACCAGCTCTGACCTGAGGGGGTGGAGTCTCACCACCACGCCACTCTCCACGCCACAGGCCCCACAACTCAGCCCCTGAGTGGGCTAGAGACACGGTTTTCACCGGTGCGGGTGGGTAGGTGGCCCGGAGAGGGGTACACTGTCCCCGACCAGCTCTGACCTGAGGGGGCGGAGTCTCGCCACCACGCCACGGACGCCACAATTCAGCCCCTGAGTGGGCTAGAGACACACGGTCTTCGCCGGTGGGTGCATGGAGATTGTCTGGTCCATAGTAGTACTAGCAGTAGCTGTTACATACAGCTGCAGCAGCTAGCCCACCTCACATTTTCTCCAGGAAATGTACTTTCTAGTTTATTTTGTGATTTGGTGGTTTTGTTCTAATATTTGATATAATTTTCTTTTTGTTTTGAGATGATTTGGTTGGGCCAGATTGATTGGTGTTTGTCCTGAAGCCCTGATGTTTGTGGGCAGAGCTTCAGGACCAGCTGGCAGAGGGGACTCTTATGTTTGTTTAACTCTTGGTAATGGAGGGCTTTGTAGTAGTGGTAGGAGTGGGGGTCACTTGATGTTTGTAAAATTTGATGGCTGTCTTTTGAATTTTTATAATTTAAGGGTATTGTCCAAGTTCTGATCTGCATGCATTATTGACTGTGTCTCTGTGAACCTTTAGTATGTTTTTGCACAATTTTGCATGCAGGGCTTCCAACTGATGTTTTTCTCATTTTGGTAAATCTAGGCTGGTCTCTCTCTCTCTTTCTATCTCTCTCTCTCTATCTCTCTCTCTCTCTGTCCCTCTCTCTCTCTCTATCTCTCTCCAGCTGTTTTTCTGCCCTACACATTCATGAGCTAAGGCCCATTTAGGATGCTCCCCAGCTGTGATTTGACAGATGAAGAATCATACGAATCATGTATTATTATTCCCTAGTCTACATCGTACACATCTTATTCCATGGGTTTGATGGCTTTTGTGCAATTTAATGTTGATTGTTTCCATTCATTTTACCACTTACTTTTTTTTGCATATTTTACACAATATGTAGCATTATATTTCTTTTTAAATGTTTCCCTACTGTGTAGCTCATTTGCATGTCATGTTTTCTGTTAACTGCTTATTGTGTAGCTGATTTGCATATTATATTTTCTTTTATGTAACCGCTTGTGATAATTTGCATATAATTTCAATAAATTATACTGTGTGCAGTTCCTCTATATTCTAGATAGTATTTAGCATAGGGGCTTTTTTATTTATTTATTTAAAAACAACCTTTTTCTTTTAACTGCTTATCGTGAAGTACATTTGCATATCATCTCAATAGATTTTACTGCTTTCAGTTCCTGTATATTGTACATAGTACTGTAGCTATTTAGCATGATATTTATTTTGACCAGCTAAAATCATTTGCAAATCAGCATTTTCTGGATGAAAGGAAAAGGAGAAGACTGACTCAGAGCTTAGGCTGTCTTACTGTAAAGCTGAGATCGATTTTCAGCTGATATTATAAAAAAAAAGGATCCGTCTCTCTCCTTCTCAAACTTGCACCTTGTAAAGAGGTTCTAACTGACAGTTAGGAAGGGAAGAACAACCACAAAACATCTTTCATTTTTGCAAAGATGTGAAACCCAAGGTGCTGTCAGGGTGGATGACATTCACAGGACATCTCCAAACCACAAAAAAACAAACAAACAACTAAAACGACCCCCCACACACACTTCCTGCCTACCCTCTGAACATGTACTAGGCTATACAGGTTTGTTCTTATGCAGGCTGGTTTCCTGTAGCTTGTTGAATCAGAAGGAGCGAGCCTGAGTAGACGTCCCGAGAAGATATGCAGTTGCTGGGAGCTCTAGTAAACAGTGCCCTCTTAATCTCCGGTATTTTGAAGTTATCAGGTAACAATGATCTCTTTGTGTTTCCACTTGGCTGTCTGCATGCGTTCATAGAACAGGTTATGACATCCTAGACTCTCCCCACACAAAGCTACACTTGAAAACTAGGCAATTTAAAACCATAGAAGAAGCATCTGAAAAGGCTTCCAGATTTAACTCTTTAAGGTGCTGTTTGGAACCCTTACGGCTCTTTTTGACCTGAAGAGGGTCCTACCTGGAACCATACACACCTGAAAAGTTTTACATAATTGTTCTGGATTATTCTATAGCAGTCTTTTTTTTGACAGTAGTTGTTGCTGTTAATTACTCTGTATATTATATGTACATTACAGTACATTTCATTACAGCTATTTAGCAGATGCTTTTATCCAGAGCGACTTACAATAATTGCATTTAATGTACAATAGGAAGTCAGTGTACTACTACTTGCAATAACTCATCTCCTGCCTAAACAAGTGACTGAGAGCATAATATAGTGCCAACACCAAGTTGTTTTGGATAAAAGTGTCTGCTAAACGACAAAAAATGTGAAATGTGAAAATGTGTAAGAGAAGTATGTGGTGACGGAAGAGCATGTGTTCATGGCTATTATAATTCTGATGGGACTATAGCCATGGTAACCCGAAAGGTCATGTTTTCTGTCCTCTGTCCCAGCATGCTCAGCGGTGTCGATTGTGGGAGGTCATGTGGTCAAGCCTCACTCCAGGCCCTGGATGGCATCCCTGCAGGCCAATAAGCAGCATGTCTGTGGTGGAACCCTGATCAATGAACAGTGGGTTCTCACGGCTGCACACTGCCAGAGGTGGGTGTCTCAGAGAACTACTCTGCACTAGACCCCTGAGTTCTAACCCTGAGATCTAACCGCCTCACACTGCAAGAGGTGGAACCCACTAGCTCTGAGAGAACTCTGTGTTGTCTGGGCCAGGTCACTAGGGGGCGATGTAACGGCTGTGACTGTGCTGCTGGGGGCCCACTCTCTGAAGAAGGAGGGGACCAGGCGTGTGGCCGTAGAGCGCTGGTTCATACCTTCGACCTTCGACAACGTCAAACTAACCGATGACATCATGCTGATCAAGGTGCATTTGTAATTTGTAATTTCCTAAAATATATAGCCTATGTATTTTACACGTCCCCTTTCCAGGCTAGTCGAAGAAATAAAGATTTGTGAAGATGATGAGGCGATTGAGATCTCAATACCCTGAACTTGTTGACATGAATATGCAGAATATTCACTGGCTCTTCAACTGACGGCAGTGTCCATTTTGCCCACTTTCACATGAACATTCAGGGGCGAATTCACTAAAGGATTGCGCAGCTTTTCCTGACGCAAAACCTGTGCAAATAAGTCAAAAATAACCTTTGCTATTCACAAAGCCCTCGCAAAGGGGGAAATACGGTGTTAACTGCGTTGCCTTCCTCATCGCATTGGGTTCATCCCTATATTCCCCGGGTCCTATGTTCCCCAGGTCCTATGTTCCCCCCCAAAAAGGGTTCTATGTTCCCCGGGTCCTATATTCCCCAGGTTCTATGCTCCCCGGGTCCTATGTTCCCCCTGAAAAAGGGTTCTATGTTCCCTGGGTCCTATGTTTCCCCAATTAACGGCCGCAATTCCGCTTTAGTGAATTCGCCCCTCAGAGTGTTAAATCCCATGCCCAGCGGTAGCGTACCTAATGTAACAAAACGGGGTTTGAACCGCCAGCCTTCTGAACGGTAACCCAAACCTCTCTGCCGCTCGACCAGTTTCTCGAGCTTCCAGCGCGGCAGGCCTAGTCTGAGGCCCCCAAACCCGGAGCTATGTTACAGTAAACCTCTAATCTTAACCCGTCTGCGTTCCTCCCCTCAGCTGATTCGCAAGGTCAAGGCCGACAAAAAGACCATCCGAGTCAAAGAGGTCCCTAAGAAGCCTGGCAAAGACTTGCGCAGCGGCACCGAGTGTCAGGTGACGGGGTGGGGCGCGATAAAAGCCACCGACAAAAACGGATCAGATGTTCTGAGAGAAGCGGTGGTGGAGGTGAGTTTATACTGTGTTGTTTTGTACTCTTAAACTGAATGTTGAACACAATAGATGCAATCTCCTCAGGACATTTCCGTGAAATGCACGTAACAATATATGAAATAATGTATTGTCCATTTGCATGGAGTTCCTTCCTGTGATGCCAGAAACACATTAAACGGAAGCTCACACATACATTACTGGGATAGACACATGGCACAATACCCCCCAAATACAGCATTCTATTACACAACACCTGTTACAGTACATTCACATGTTTAATTACAGTAGAATGTAACAAGTGTTGTGGTTATAACAGCATGTAACTGGTAGCAGAGGTGTAACAGTGCATGTTTGTTATGCTTGTTACAACTGTGTAAGTTTCCATTAAATTCACCAATGCACAGCTGTTACAGGTGTTATCTGTCAGACAGGTATGCTTTTGCTGTGGGGTGGAGGAGTTTTGTAGCTGCGTCTACAACCACCACACTTGTTAATTTGTAACCAGGGAAACATTGTAAATCAGACTTTGATCTTAATGGGCTCCCCTACTGTAATAATGTGTTTTCAATTAATTCCCCTTCCTGGTTACATGAAAGTTAAATAGAGAGTCATCTGAGGACATCATTTTGTGACACTTCAGATTAATAATTAATTAATAACGGTGTGTGTTTTTTCTGTGAGGTGGTGGACAGAGAGTTGTGTAGCTGCTACTACAACAACAAGCCTGTCATCACTGAGGACATGCTCTGTGCTGCGAACAAGAAGACGCAGGCGGACGCCTGTATGGTAAACCAGACAAAACTGACCACGCCTCATTGGCCTGATATCGTATCTCCTGTAGGATTTACATCAGCTATGTGTGCCTGTGTGTGTGTGTGTGTGTGTGTGTGTGTGGTGTGCATGTGTATTTATGTGTACTGTATTTATGTGTGTATGTGTGTGTGTATTTATGTGTATTAATGTGTGTACCTGTGTGTGTATGCGTGTGTATTTATGTGTGTGTGTGCGTGTGTATTTATGTGTGTGTGCGTGTGTATTTATGTGTGCGTGTGTGTGTGCGTGTGTATTTATGTGCGTGTGTGTGTGCGTGTGTATTTATGTGTGTGTGTGTGTGTATGTCATCTCCAGGGGGACTCCGGCGGGCCGCTGGAGTGTGGTAAAGCCCTGGTGGGCGTGGTCTCTGGCGGCAAAGGCTGTGGAGACCCTAAGAAGCCCGGCGTTTACACGCTCCTCTCCAAGCGACACCTCTCCTGGGTCCACAAGACCCTCAAGGGCCAAACCACGGGAACCAGCGGTGTCATCATACTGTAATGGGCGAGGGCACTTGATTTACAGTATCTCTGCTAATGTAACGCAGAGTCTCGGCTGGTCAAAGAGCACAGAGCTGACTGTAGCTCCTCCAGATCTTGGACACACTCGGTAAACTTTTCTGATGTAATGCCGACTGCCACCCAGACCTGGGGCGCACTTAACGCATCTTGATGTAATGTGATTTATCTTTCCAAATCTTTAGTGGGACTTATCTTTCCTAAAGTAATGTCGAGCCTACTGTGCTTTATCCAAACCTGGGGTGCACTTGGTTTACATCCCCTAACGTTATATTATTTAGTGCATGGAGCTGACTGTGTTCCATCCAGACGTTGGACGGGCTTGATTAACCGTTCCTATAATGTTGAGTCTGTTCCATGCAGATTTGGAGTGCGCTTGATTTATCTTTTCTAATGTAACGCGGAGCCTACTGTGTACCATCCACCAGCTGGTCAAAGAGCACACAGCCGACTGTAGATCATCCAGACCTGGGGTGCACTTAATGTAATGTGGAATCTGCTCTGCTGCACCCTCCAGACAGAGATTAAGTAGCCTTTTATTTACTCAAGGTGAACTTGATTTATTTTTCTTGATGCTTGGTCTATGGTGATTGGTTAATTGATCAGTGTAGTTGATCCAGGGCTGGTCGAACCCCCCTGGTATGAAATACAAACATGACCCTGAACTAGCCTGTAGGTTCACAGCTTGCTTTGTAGAAATGTTTCTTTCTGCCTCTAATTTCAAAAGTGAAGAGTGAACGCAACGATTGTTTTGAATGTTTGTATCTACAGTATCTCTGTTAATCTCGTTAAACAATGTAATTTCCTGTGTGTGTGTTTTTGTGTTTGTGTGTGTGATTAATGCACTGCCCTGCAGCTAGCCAGTTTACCACCACTGATACGCGCGCACACACACACACACACACACACACACACACACACACACACACACACACTTCTATCAATTATAATAACAGATTGTAGCACTGACTGATAAGATATCTACTAAAGACACCATTCTACATCACATAAATCTGATCTTGTGATTGAATGTATGGTTCTATGGACAATCAACAGGCACACACATACAAACACACCACCGCCATTCTCAGTCCTTGAATTTAGAAACCTAAAGGCCTTAACATTATTTTACAGTAAAATGTAATGTTCCCTTCAAAATTACACTGGGTAATTTCAACAGCACATTTCAACAGAAAATGAAAGGAGATATGAATTAGGTAAAAAGAAAACCTTGAAACCTCAGCCAATCAAATGTGATCTCAGCTTGCTAGGAGTGGGAGGGGTTTCTGATGAGGACTGGAGGGCTACAAGAGTGGAGAGACTTCTCTTCCTTTGTTCTCTCTTTCTCTCTATCACTTGAGTTGCTCCTAATTTTCCTGCCTTACTGAAGTGGTACTGATAAGAGCCTGTATGGTCTGCAGACAGATATTCCAGAGGGTGGCCAGATAAGCCTTTGTTCTTCTGCATGCTTTCTGTATTGGGTTCTTGGGGAGGAAACCCTTGCAAACACGGGGAGAACATGCAAACTCCACACAGAAAGGCCCAGACCTTCTTCCTGTGAGGTGTGTGTTTATTTGTGTTTGTGTGGGAGGGACTTGGTGTGTGTGTGTGTGTGTGAGAGAGAGAGAGAGCCTTGCCCTGTGTGACTTGTTTGGATTGTTTTTATGTGTGTATTTGAGGAATATGCGGTGTGGGACTTGATGTGTGTGCGTGCGTGCGTGAGTATGTGTGTGTGTGTGTGTGTCTGTCTGTCTGTGTGTGTGAGAGAGAGAGAGAGCCTTGCCCTGTGTGACTTTGGTGTGTGGATTGTTTTTATGTGTGTATGTGAGGAATATGCAGTGTGGGACTTGGTGTGTTTATGTGTGTGTGTGTGTGTGTGTGTGTGTGTGTGTGTGTGCGTGTGTGTGTGCGTGTGTGTGTGCGTGACTTCACTGTTGGGAGTTCAGTCGAGCTGAGTGCTAGGGGCCATGGCCAGAGGTCTGGAGAGTAGTGAAAGAAAGGCGTTTATATCTCACTGAGACACACACAGATAAACACACAAACACCTACACACACACACAGCTCTGAGATATCTATTTGATCTTTCCAGAACTGATGGAGATCAATGAAAGGACAGTGTGGAGGTACGGAGCACTAGCGCCCTCTACTGGAAAGAGAGAGAGAATCCCAGAGAGCGTCTGACACTTCAACAGAGCCTGGAACGAATGCACGATGTGAATAAATGACTGTGATTGCACATATCGTGCCCACATCAAGTTTTAAACACTCAAGAGCCGTAAAGAGAACAGACAGAACATTTCCAACGTGATGAAATACGTTGCTATTTTGGGCTGGGCTGATAGTGGCAGCAACACAGCAGGGGGCATCCAGTGCCTCGCTGCGACTCCCATACTTCATACACCGCCCCTCTGGCACCATGACAGAGGCTGCAGCTCCGACCTAGCAGAGGCTGGTGCTGGTGCTACTTTATTTATCCCCGGAGAGAAACGGTTGTGTTACAGCAGTAAGGACAACAAAATGGCACAATCAGGGTCTAATTTACAGCGCATCCGGAAAGCCCAGTACTCACACCCCTTCACTTTGTTCACATTTTGTTATGTTACAGCCTTATAACAAAATTGATTGCATTCTTTTTTTCTCATCAATCTACACACAATACCCCTAATGATATGTTTGCAATTGTATTAAAAATACTAAAATATCATAAGTATTCACTCCCTTTCCTATAGGGCTTGGGAAAATGTAGTCCCACACCATCTTGTTTCTACACAGGTGTATCCTGATTGCATAGGATTCTATGCAGTAGAGCCAATCAGACAAATAGATACACCTGTGTAGAAACAAGATGGTCGTGTCTGGGACTACATTTTCCCAAGCCCTATACCACTCAAAATTGAGCTCAGGTGCGTCCTGTTTCTACTCATCAACCTTGAGATGTTGTACAACTAGATTGGAGTCCACCTGTAGTCAATTCAATTGATTGGACATGATTGGGAATGGCACACACACCTGTCTATAAAGTCCCACAGTTACAACCCACAACAAAGTCTATAATCTCAAACTGTACACGAGTGTGCAATATCACAGTGTCAGTCAAATCAAATAAGGAGTATGCCATGTTGATAAATAATAAGTGAACTGTAAGCTGTCAATTCAAAACGTTTGGGCACCAAAACTGTCTCCCTCCAAGCTGTCTCAGGTCCAGCCGGTCAGGGGATGCGTCGAACCCCCTGATGGCAGCTGGGAGGTAGGACCCGGGAGGAAGCGCTCCGTTGAGCACCGCTGTAGAACCAGTCTGCAGCTGAGGGTGCTCCTCTGCCTGACCAGTGTCACGTAGAGCAGGGGTTCCCAACCTTTCTTCCCCAGAGCCCCCCACTTACACCTGATGGAATTTGCGCATTTTGTGTATCTTGTTAAAATTGCTGTGTGACGTCAATAACATGATTCTTTGACAAATATTTGTCTAGCTAATATTAAGGCCTCAAATTGTTTGAGGCCTGGAGCCCGCCCCTGCAATTGTTGGCGCCACCCTAAGGGGGGCCCGGACCCCAGGTTGGGAAACCCTGACGTAGAGGGTGGGAGACATTCTCCATGATGGCCTGCAGTTTGGCCTTCGTTCTTCTCTTTGCACCTATTGTTGCTGAGTCCAGGGGCTGTAACCCCAGTACAGACCTCCAGATCGGTTTGTTCACCCTGTGGGCGTCTACTGCCTTACCGCTGCCCAAGCACACAGCCGCAAAGAAGACGACACTCATAGGGGTGGCTGTAACTCTCGAAGTAGAGCGGGTCATCCAATGGTAGGGTAGGTGGCTCGAATCCCGGCTCCTCCTGGTGCCATGTCGAAGTGTCCTTGGGCAAGACACTGAACCCCGTTGCTCCCAATGAGCGGGCTAGCACCTTACATGGCAGCTGCCACCATTGGTGTGTGTATGTGTGTGTGAGTGGGTGAATGAAAGGCTTTCATTGTAAAGCGCTTTGGATAAAAGCTCTATACAAGTGCAGTCCATTTATCATTTACTCGCTACAACATACTGGTACTGTCCATGTTGAGCATTATTCTACACATCAAAGGACCTGGGTCTCCTCAGGAAGTAGAGTCTGCTTGGGCCCCCATTCAGTCTGTTGTCCAAGTGCACCCCTACACCGTAGGTACTTGTATGGACCACATCAGTGGAAACAGAGGTCAGCGAAGCCTTCTTCCTCCAGAAGTCAACCACAAACTCGCTGGTCTTCCCCACCTCGAACTGCAGGTGATTCTGCACACACCATCCAATGAAGTCCTCTACTAGGCTTTTGTGTTTTTCCTACTGTCCTTCTCTTATTACACACATCCAACAATAACAGAGTCGTCTGGGGACTTCTGCAGGAAGTTGTAGAGACTCAGTCACACCATAGCTCAATGTTCAACACACCGGGTTCTGCTGCTTGGGCTGGCAGCACTGTGGTGATCATGTTTGAATCATCAAGTGCCTTCAACAATATACAGCTTTTATTTTTTTGGGGGGGACAACTACGGACAATGCAGGTGGACACGCCCTGGTGACCTGGATTACAGACTGCCTGACTGGCAGACCACAGTATTGTGAGGCTTCAGGCCTGTGTGTCAGAGAGAAGCAAGGCTCCGCCCACTCCCGTCTCCATCCAGGGGGTAGTGTTGATGAGACTCAGTCATACAGGTTGTAGCTACACAGGTCCAATTGGATAATGGCTACGCATCATACAGATGCCTTTCAAAGGGTTATTTTCTCTCACGCACACAAATACTCTCTGTGAAAATAAAGGAATAAAAAGAGGTTTTAGAATAAACAGTCATTAAATTTCTCAAACTAGCTAGCATCCATTGTTGAGCAGGGCTGAACATGTATGTTCATGAGAAATAATGTTTAATCAAATACAGTTGCTCACCCAAAGCATCACATTGACCATATAAATGCACAACAAAAGTACATACAACATAAATTAATACACATCAAATAATTTAGACAATTGCGCTCCTCCTTTGTAGAATAATCATTTTTCTGGACCTTTATATGGACATGTCTTCTCAAGAGTCTTGAGAGAGAGAGAGTCAATTCATACAGTTATTCCCCTTCTTTGCACTGATCATCATTACAAATTAGAAATAGTTATTAATTTCCCTACTTGTATAAATGCATGTAATAAAACACTAGCCAATGCAACTTTTACATCTTTATATCCAGTATCATCAGTGCCTCTGGTTCTGAGGTCACCAGTCTGAGGGGAAACTGAAAGACGCTCCTGATCATTAGAGACGAGTCTGCCGTGAGCAAAAACATGAATCATCACCAGCTGTACAGAGAGACCTGAGATTACACAACCACACGCTCCAGCCCCGCCCCCGGCCTCAGCCCCGGCTCCAGTTCTAGCTCCAGCCTCAGCCCCAGCCCCAGCCTTAACCCCAACCCCAACCCCAGCCCCAGCCTCAGCCCCACCCTCAGCCCCAGCCTCAACCTCAGTCCCAGCCTCAACCCCAGTCCCAGTCCCAGCCCCAGCCTCAACCCCAGTCCCAGCCCCAACCCCAGTCCCAGCCTCAACCCCAGCCCCAGCCTCAGCCTCAGCCCCAGCCACCACGCAGGCCCCAGCTTGTAGAGATGAGCGCCGTCAGAGGAAGTTGTGAAGTCAGCGCACTGTACTGTAGCTTGATCTAACCAACCACATGCAGGCTGAGGACACTTGACACACGCAGTGGAGGATTATTTCATGTAATAAAATCACTTCTGAAAACTGTACATGATCTGGGATGAGGCTGATATTGCTCTGACAGGAGATGCGGTTTTAGAGTGTCTGTGATAGTAGTATTGTATTCTGTGCTTGAATACAACTTGGACTGAAATACCGTTACTCAACATTACTGTTTATACTACAGTAGGTGTTAGAGCTCCACAATACTTTTATACCACAATCTAATATTCTATGGTGAAGGAGCTCAAGCAGTAGAGCAGGTGCCAGAACCCAGCTCCAGTGAGCTCCTCCCCAAGTCAAGCACTGGTTGTAGCCTAGTATGGGGCCACACAGTCAAGTCAAGTCAAATCAAAATGTTTATGTTCGAGTCTTGTCATAAAGGCCTGGGGTCACCAGACATTTCACAGTGAGCATCCATAGCATAACATCCATGTAAAATGCTCATATACAGTGGTGATTTTGTGTGAAATGCACCTTTAGACACAACATGAATGGGAACGAGGAGAAAGCGGAGTGCGGTCACGGGGGCATTGGATGGATGACGTCACCCTTTCAGCCAGGGGAACTATCCGAGAGCGAGATCCCGAGCTAGCGACAAGCACTTGAATAGCCCAACTTTTAATGTATTCAGGCCGGGATCAGGCCAGCAGCCTATACACCGAGACGCACATTTCTCCGCATTCACTCCCTTTTGCAATAGTTTTCAAAAACCGGCGGACAATTTCGCCAACTCGGTTTGGTACCAATCAATCTCAGGCTATACTTTTATAGGGTAAGTGTTCATATGCGGTCATATTCAGAAAGTTGATGTCGGCAAAATTGATGACTGGATTCGCGCTATTGTCACTCTGAGCAGTCGCATTCATTGTTATAGTAAGCAAAACTGAAAATATTCAATACAACCGATGGAATTGAAATAGCCCACCGCTGCTTAAATCCGTGCATTGTTCCAACGATCCAACACTATTGTATCGTCCGGCAGCGTAGCCTACTGCAATTATCTCTTGAAATGTGGAACTGTGCGCGCTCATGGTGGTTGTTACATTGTGACAGTCGATCTGGGACAACTTCAGACGCTTTTAAGTTGCTATATTAGTTAAAACAGTACAGTTTGAGGAACTATACGGGGGTTTACCCCGTCATCACGCGGCTACAATCTAGGCGCAAATAGCCTAATAAGTTCCACTTGTCTTTAGCTTATGTTGGTTTCAATATTAACACTTTAAGATGCAAAAGAAAAAGTATAACCCAAACAGGGCCACAGTAGAATCACAACTGACCTAAACGTGTATAAACGATTTCTTAGACTATGGCAATTGCCCTCATCCAAGAATCATTGTCTTATAACAATTGTATAGGCTAGCAAACATTGTACTCGGAGCAGGTCTAGAATGCTTTGTAGTTTTTGTTGTGGTTGTTGGGAGATTTTTGATGAGAGTTGTGTCTGTTTTGTGTCTAAGGCTCTTCTGCATGGACCAAGGAAATCATGAAGAGCCTCAAAGCCAAGTTTAGAAAGACTGATGTAAGTAACTTCTACCATGTTTTGAGCAGTGGGGTTGGCGGTGATGGTGATGGCGGGGGTGTCCGTGTGTTGGGGCGTGGGGGGCTGGTAAGGTGGGATATTTTTGTGCTAGGGGATGGGGTAGGGATGGGGCCCATTCATTCATTCATTCATTCATTCATTCATTCATTCATTCATTCATTCATTCAATCTTGAGAACAAACACTGAAGAATTGTCCCCGCTACATTATGGGAACACTGACTGGCTTTGTTGGCTATAGGAGCTGTTTCTTTGGAGACTGAATATTTAAGAGTCATTTGGGAGTCAGGAGCTGAGCGAGTCAGAGTTGAGTGCCTCCGAGTCAATGAGGAAGACTGGAACTAGTTGGAACTGAATCACATGGGCGGGAATTTTCCAAGCCGGGAGTCGGGGCAGACAGACCCACCACAGGAAATGACACGCCTGGTCTGAGTGAGTGTGACTCATCAGTCATTATGGTGACCATAATCAGACAGCTGCAGTGGCAGAGAGGAAGAGTGTGGTGAGTCACGATGAAGATTTAGACTCACTCGCTCAGCCTGAGGAAGAAGAGAGTGAGAGGAAGAGGAGACTAGCGACTATAGCGCTTTTATCCAAAGCGCTTTACAATGGCCTCTCATTCACCCATTCACACACCAATGGCGGCAGCTGCCATGCAAGGTGCTAGTCTGCTCATTGGGAGCAATTTGGGGTTCGGTGTCTTCGCCCAAGGACACTTCGACATGTGGACAGGAGGAGCCGGGATTCGAACCGCCGACCCTACGATCATCGGACGACCTGCTCTACCTTCTGAGCCACAGCCGCCCCATGGTGAAGACTCAGAGGAGAACTGTGTTAAGAGGAAGAGTGTGATGAAGAAATAGGAAGAGGAAGAGTTTCTGTGTCTTCTCCCAGGTTGAGGAAGATGTCCTGTTGCTTGGTTCAGGTTAGGGTGACATCGCAGGCTTCATGCCTGAGCTGTTCTCAGTCTTTCTCTGATATCGTCGGCCTCAGCTCTGCCTCTTAATATACTACAGAGCAGAACGTCCTCTGACCTCCCGACCCCTGACCTTCGAGGCTACCTACTGTACAGACAGGCCACTTGCCTCCGGCAGACTGGCCGTCAGCCTGCGTGTGGTTTGAGATGTGAGGCCCAGGCCTCACCGGTCCCTTGGGTTTGGCCCTGTCCGTCAGTCCCAATGCTTTCTCTGTGGGACGCATCCGTTAACGGGCGATGGAGACTAGGGCTGGGTATCGATTCGAATTTCAAGAATCGATTCGATTCCGATTCACAAGGTTCAGAATCGATTATCACGATTCAATTCGATTCGATTTAATATCGATTCGGTTAGTGTTACTAAAACCTGTTTTTAGCTATAACCTTAATTACATGACTGCCAACACATCAATACTAGGGCTGGGTATCGATACTTATTTCCAAAAATGAATGAATGAATGAATCATTGAATGAATGAATGAACTATTCATTCCTTCATTTATTCATTCATTCATTCATTAAATAAAAGATCGATTTTGGGATTCATGAATCGATTCTGAATCATTTGATTCCGAATCGATGAATCTATTTTTTAAACCCAGCCCTAATGGAGACCACATGTCCGTATCGATCATTAGCCGGCTTCAGGTCCCTTCCGTCTGCCGGGAGTAAGTTCAGACGAGTTGAACCTCAGCTGGATGGAGGGAGGTGTCAGAGTATTAGAGTAATTACGGTACTCTGCAGTACGATACTGACGTAACGTAGCTAATACTCTAAGCTGGAGTTTACGACGGTGAACTAGTTGACGCTGCTGTCTGCTGTTGAGTATGAACTACGGAAGTTCCTAGATAAAGTTCAAAGAAAACCAAAGTCGTCTGGACATTCCGTGATTTATTACATGAGGGAGATGTAAAAATCTGTTCAAACAGCACGGCCTATTTGCTGTCAAAAATGTCACCCCCATATTCTACACTTTCTGTTGAAATGGACAGTGACGGAGACTGTTTCCTGGCGTCCAGCCGTTATGATTACAGTTATTGGTACCGGTGGCCCTAGAAGAGCACCGATAAGAGAGGGTTGAAAGGAAATGAATGCGTTTGCAGTGTGATTAGAGGCATGTGGAGCCATTATTCTGTCTTGCTGCTGGAAGCAACTCATCCCTGGGAGGCAGCACTGTGGGAGCTCTTGTCTACAGTTGCCTAGGAACACTCTCCATCTGTAACCATCTACTGTTAGAAAACGTGTGCGCGTTTTCACACACGCACACACGGACACTTATTCGTTTTTATCTGTCTCCTCTGGAGTTTTCACCAATGGTTTTAACTAGAGTAAATTGCCATATTCATTCTAATGAACTGTGACTCAGTTATACAAATCATACCTGACTTCGTTATACTTCATTATGTAGGTTCCCTGGTTGACTGTGGGAGGTCATGGTCATGTACATTAACCATATAGACCAGTCTAGTTACTCATCCTGGCAACCGCTGAGCGGGTCCTGAGATGACTGACTCTCAGTCTGGCTAATCAATCACCGACCCTGTGTGTCATGGGTATTGATCACAGGGTCGTTCGAAAACAACAGAGGTCCATTTTCCAATAAAATCGTCAGGGTTCCAATGGATCAATTCTCCTCATGGAGTCAGAACAGACGGCTGTTCTTGTCCCAGCTGTTGTCTCAGTCCTAGGCTACAGTATCACTTTGCTTTTTCTAAAGTAATCAAGAGCGAAAGAAAGAAAAATATCCTCGTTCTATTTTAGGCTTTGTGTGTCAGCGGTCGATTGGGCTGGAATTTGCCCCAGTGCCAGAGTCTCATTCTTTTAAGAAACAGGAGATGTGGAATGCCAGTATAAATAGTTTTATGAAGTCAGGCGCTGGCCAAACAGCCCGTGTAATGTAAGAGCTATTTTGCTAGGAGGAGGACTGCGATGTTGAGTGTAGTGTCAAATCACAAATTTCCTTTCATGAGACATTTACGTTTTCTAAGTCTAGTCTGCTCTATGTTTCACTCTCAGGACTCCCTCCTAGCCTCCGCTCATCTAGACTATGTCATGGGGAGTCTGCATGTTAAACAGCATAGAGATTGAACCCCGGTCCTCCATGATATCAAGTTCAATCGTCTACCATTAGACCAAGAGGACAAGGTCTGGGGTTAGGGTTAGACCCACCTCCGCTACATACCTAGACTCTCACACCTTCTTCATTCCGTGACCATCGCATCTCTTCCATCACACTCGTTCTCTCTCTCTCTCCTCTCATCTTCCTTCCTCTCTCTCCCTCTCTCTCCCTCTCTCTCCCTCACTCTCACATGTTTCTCAGACAGTAATCCCCTAAGGGCTTGACCTCAGGTCAGCTTCACACCTTAATCACCAGCCTGACTGACAGGCAGGCAGGCAGGCAGGCAGGCAGGCAGACAGACAGACAGACAGGCAGGCAGGCAGACAGACAGACAGACAGACAGACAGACATGAAACAAAAACACCAAACATCTTTTTAACTTTTTTATTGTCATGCAGTGAACACATCACACGGTGCATGGAGGTAGCAACGCTGAAACATACACACACACATACACACACACACACACACGGAATGACTGGAGCATCCACCGATTAAATTATTCTCATGCTCAGACAGACATGCCGGCAGGCAGACACAAGCCATGTTTCCATCGACACGTTTTATGCGAATTAAGTTATATCGAATTATATAAATAGAATTTGATTAAAAGTCATGAAAATGTTTGTACTGTCGATCTCATCGGATTTTCTCTTATTCGATAAAAGGCTTTTGTGATAAATACTTTATCCAATTTAAAGATCTAGATGGAAACACACATTCACCGGCTTTATTCGCATTCATATTTTTAGCGATCCTCACATAATTCGATTGACAAGTGGATGGAAACATGGCTACAGACAGACAGTCAGAGAGGCGATAGGCAGACAGCTTGGAAAACAGACAGGTAGGCAGACAGACAATCAGTGGAGTGGCACCAGTCTGTGGAAAGGTGCTAACTGATCTCAGATAGCAAAGCCTTATGTAGAATGTCATCTATACTTTACAGCTCAAACACCACTGTAGCCTGTTTTAGTTCCTTGTTCAGAAACGAGCTGAGCAAGTTCTTAAAGGTCTAATGAGTAACTGTCTCTCCTAGTCAGGTTAGCTCCAGCAGTATCGGTAGAGGACGGGATGAGAACCCAGAAGCAACCCGTTATTTAGGATCGCACTGACCGGATCAGCAGACACAAATAGGAGCTGGACATTTATAGCATAGGGTACTTGACAGGGTCAGGGGCTGGGGTGATGGGCCTGGACCCGGCTCGTTGAAATACTATTTGAAAATTATCTTATCTGTGCGTGATTGCTTTTGTCTGGCACAATGGAACCAATCAGCTGTTCCATAAAATGGGAACAACGAGAGAGGGCCCTGTAGACCTAGGGAGGTGAGTTACCATGTAGACCCATGGAGGTGGGTGACCGGTAGGTAGCTGAGTGGTTAGAGCATCAGGCCAGTGACCAAGTGGGATCTTAACCTGGAGGGCTGCCTACAGTTGTGCTCTTGAGCAAGGCACCTAACTCCAACGCTAGCTCATAACATCCAGGTGTGCCGACCATGCTGATGGTTGAGATAGAAGAGCAGAAGACAATTAATATAGTTTAAAAAGCAGGCCCTGTTGTTGCCAAGGTAACAACAGTGCCAGAGTTGTTGTTGAGATAAACAGAAAATAACTAAGCAAGGTCATTGACCACTACAGCACATTTTTTTCATTGTGAAGTAAGCATATTTGGCAAAACCAGTGCATGAGAGAGAGAGAGAGAGAGAGAGAGAGACTACATATATCTATTTGAGAGAGAGATTGAGAGAGATTGAGAGAGAGAGAGAGAGAGAGAGAGAGAGAGAGAGAGAGAGAGAGAGAGAGAGAGAGGGAGCTAAGGAAAAAAGTGAGCGAGGGAGAGAAGAGACGAGATGAAGAGAAGAGATGGAGAGAAGGGAAGAGAGTGTGGAAGAGAAGAGAGAGTCTTGTGCCTCAGCCTCTCCATCTGTGGCTGGTAGCCAAGAACATTCCCAGAAACCAGATTACACAGTCTGCCCTGTGGTCAGCAGTCAGATTCAGCCATGCTCACCAATCACAAGCCTTTGTCTGCCGTCTGCTCTGTAGTCACAATCAGAAAACCAGATTACACAACTAGATTACAGTCTGTCCTGTGACAAGAAGCAGTCAGGCTGGATCCTGACCAATCAGAAGTCTTCTTGTACAGTCTGCTCTGTAGTCATCAAGCAGAAATTGTCTTGCACCATCTTACTCAACCCAACCCTAGTCCCAGTCACACATACTGGTCCCAGTATGACCTGTCGGTAACACTTCATTTTGAAGGGGTGTGCGTAAGACTGATGTCTTGATGACTCATGACTCTGTCATAACAATGACATGACACATCTGAGTCTTTATGAATGTTTATGACTGTTGTTATTAAGTGTCATTCGGTCAATTGTGTCATTTTTAATGCAAAGTTGACATGTTTGGGTTGTTTGAGTTGTCTTTGTTATGACAGCTTGATATTAATCAAAGTGGTGTGCATAAGACTGACATGATGCTGTGATTTGGCCTGCTAGGTCACGTTTATGCTATCTTGGTTTATGTTAAGTTATCATAACAAAGACATCTCAAATAATGGCAACGTTGCATTATAATAACATAATTGGCCGTATGACACTTAATGACAAAGATTCTTCGTGTCATCAAATCAAATCAAATCAAACTTTATTTGTATAGCGCATTTCATACACAGAGGCAACACAATGCGCTTTACAGAGATGGTCATGATGGCGTCATGTCAGTCTTGTGCACGCCCCTACAAATAAAGTGTTTCCGACCTGTCTACAGCCCCATTCAGACGCAATACCCTACTTACAACCGTGTTCCACTAACCTATAATCTTACTGTTCCTCTAACCTCCATTCTATGCGATCATTCTATTAGCTCTGTTCTACTACTGTCCTCTTCCATTCTATTATCTCGACTGTACTGTAATTCTATGACCCAGCTGCCCTGCTCAGGGGGATTAGATACAGTAGGGCTTGTCCCTACATACCCCCTATAAACACTCACGCACACACACACACACACACACACACACACACACCCTGCCCCCTGGCTCCAGACTGTGTCTAATTCATGTGTGTGGTGGATTATCCATCCTCCACTCCCCAAACACACAGCTGTCTTAATGGCTTACAGGGTGCCCCCCACACAGACAACACTGTGTCTCTCTCTCTCTCTCTCCCTATCTCTCTCTCTCTCAATCTTTCTCTCTCTCTCTCTCAATCTCTCTCTCTCAAATAGATATATGTAGTCTCTCTGTCTCTGTCTTTCTCTCTCTCTCTCTCTCAAATGGATATATGTAGTCTCTCTCTATCTCTCTCTCTCTGTCTCAATTAAATGTTGATGCTTTATTGGCATGACAAGAAATCTCTATCTATCTTCACTTCTCTTTCTCTGCCTTTCTCTCTCTTTCTATTTCTTCCATCTCTCTATCTCTGTCTCTGGCTGGCAGCCCTGGCTGGGACCGACACGCTCTTATAGATGCTTTTCGACTGCAGGAACCTTCCCCAGGAACTAGAAACCTTTTGTGGAACTGCTTTTGAGAGCAGGGTCTAAATTAATCTCCCAAAAAATGTAACCTACCCCCCAAAAAGGCCCTGCTTGGGGGATAGTACATTTCAAAGTGCAGGAACCTTGGTGGGCAGACTTGCAGTGCTGAACATTTCTGATTGGTCCAGTGTGGTTGAAGACTAGTGTTGGGAGTGAGGGATGGCGGGTGTGTGTGTGTGTGTGTGTGTGTGGGGGGGGGGGGGGTCGGGGTCCTAGGGCAGCCTTAACACTGGGACATGTCTTGCTGAGACTCTGCTACACTGGAATACATGAGATACACAGAGACAGAGACACTGAGCTGCACAGAGACACTGAGCTGCACAGAGACACTGAGCTGCACAGAGACACTGAGCTGCACAGAGACACTGAGCTGCACAGAGACACTGAGCTGCACAGAGACACTGAGCTGCACAGAGACACTGAGCTGCACAGAGACACTGAGCTGCACAGAGACACTGAGCTGCACAGAGACACTGAGCTGCACAGAGACACTGATACACAGAGACAGTGAGATACACAGAGACAGTGAGATACACAGAGACACTGAGATACACAGAGACACTGAGATACACAGAGACAGTGAGATACACAGAGACAGTGAGATACACAGAGACAGTGAGATACACAGAGACACTGAGATACACAGAGACACTGAGATACACAGAGACACTGAGATACACAGAGACAATGAGAGTGAGACCAGGAAAAGCTACTCCTCATCAGAACAGTTACACTGAGGCCGAATGCCACAGACTTACATGATGTTTTTAATTCCATTGTACTGTTAGCACTGCTCTATTTAAGAGGATTTCACTTGAGAAGATTATGGTTGTTTCACCTACTTAAGTTGAACGCATGGTTTGTTAAGGTCTGGATAAGAGTGTTTATGGAATGACTGTGTATTGCATTATCTTCTTCTGTGTTTGAGGACCACAATGTATAGCATGTGTGTGGAACATACTGTTCATGGGATAGATCTACTATTCCCCTATCTCTTGGTCTGGTCTACCTTGATCTGGCCTTTCTTGGTCTGGCCTGGTATGGTATGGTATGGTATGGCCTGGTCTGGCCTGGCCTGGTCAGGTCTGGACTGGTATACTATAGTCTGATAGGGTATGTTCAGGTCTGGACTGGTATGGTCTAGCCTGGCATTGTCAGAACTGGTCTGGTATGGTATTGTCTGGTATGGTCAGGTCTAGACTGGTGTGGAGTCTGGACTGGTCTGAACTGGTCTGAACCGGTATGGTCTGGACTCGACTGGACTTGTATGGTCGCGTCTGGACTTGTATGGTCTGGTGATTTGGTGCAGGGCAGACTGGGGTATTGCTGCTATGCTCCTCTGATGACTGATAAAGATCAAGGAGCCAGAGAGGAGAGCAAGGGAGGGGTCAGGGAGAGATAGGGAGGCAGATGGAGGGGGGGTGGGGGGGGGGGGGGGGGGAGTGAGACGGGAAGGGAGAGAAACTTAAAAGTTCTACCCCTGGAAGGGAGGACAAGTTCTAACTCCTAAGAGCTGGCTCGGGTTCAGCTGTGTTATTTGACTTGGCACGAACTGTGAGATTGGATACATACTGGGCACGACTGATCTAGCTCAACAGCTCTGACTGGTCACTCAGCTCTCTCTCTCTCTCTCTCTCTCTCTCTCTATCTCTCTCTCTCCCCCTCTCTCTGCTCTCTCTTTTCACTCTATGGTTAAACATAGAAAGACCTTATGAGGATCATGCTAGGCCTGGGCTGTATCGGAGTATACAGGTGTGTAGTGTGCGTCTGTGAGGGACTGGAACGTTTCTTTCCCCTGCTGGGGTTTCGTGAACAGACCCTCAGTGTCACTCCTACTGGAAGCCGTCCAGGACCTGTGTTTGTTATTTATAGGACAGGAAAGTCTATTTGTGTCAGACAGAGTGTAGAAACTGAGGCTATTTATACCGAGGGCCTCAAACACGAGCAGTTCCTGTATCCTCCTGACCCTGCTGTCTGACAGGTCAGAACACCGCCGCCCTCTGAAGAGGGATTGTTTGGGTCGGGTCCAGATTAGGGATGAGACGGTATACGGTAAAACCGTGAACCGCGGTATAAAATGTCCACGGTATTAGAACCGTGACATTCCCTGTGTTTACGGTATTACGTTTACGGTATTACACAATAATGCGCTGCTGAAACTTCACATTTCAAGTTGCTTGCAACAGTTCATTTTGTAATTTAATATAAGTTTGCTATTAATAAACTGAGCTTAATTACAATAGTGTGTATTTTCCATCATGTGTTGCACTGTAGTTCCTTCAAAGTAAAATACTTGTTTTTTTATGTGTGTTGGGGAGGTGAAATGCCGTATACCATGAAATACCCTAAACCGTACCGTGTAACTAGATACCGTACCGTACTGTAATGCAGAAATCCATACTGTCTCATCCCTGGTCCAGATGGTGGTACTGTAGACCCATAGAGACAGCTATGCTGTCCTGTGTTGTGTTGTGTTGTGCTGTGCTGCGTTGTGTTGTGTTATGCTGTGTTGTGCTGTGCTGTCCTGTGCTGTGCTGTGCTGTGCTGTGCTGTGCTGTGCTGTCCTGTCCTGTCCTGTCCTGTCCTGTCCTGTCCTGTGTTGTGCTGTCCTGTCTTGTGTTGTGTTGTGTTGTGTTGTGTTGTGCCGTCCTATGCTGTCCTGTGTTGTGTTGTAGCTCAGCATCTCCAGGTCTATCTGATCTAAACCATGTGCTCCTCCTCTAACCCAGAGCTCTGTGACTCCTAGTCCCTCATTACGCTGTGTTCCAGAGGCATGTATAAACAGCAGTCTGCTTGAGGAGGCCTAAGCAGATTCAGCTGTTGTCAGGCAGAATGGAGGCATTGTGTGGTGACATTTGAGTGCATCGTACTGTGTTTTCATTGCAGGGTGAGGGATTGGGAGTAAACTTGTATTGTGCAGGGTTTTTCCTGCATAGAGGATTTTTTGGCGCCCCCCAAAAGAGATTTTAGCCAGAGACAAAGGAAAATCACCAGTGCCAAAATGCTAAAAATTGACTATAAAAATAGCAATTCAAATCATCTCCAAATGTGTTTGATAGCTTGTTTCAAGTGCAGCCCAACTCTCTCTCTTGCATTGTCCATGGTTTGGACCACTAGTAATCTAGATAATGAATAGACAGGTTATCAGTATCTTAAACATTTTGGCTTCATATCCATTTTGTATCATGTCGGGAGATTTCCCGCGATTGTGAAAAGTGAGCTTAGTCAGAATGACAGCGAAAAATATAGGCCTAAATATGCTGGTAGGCTACTCGGCATAAAACAGAGGTTTCCCAAAAAAGTTGCGTGTGCATCAACCCCCAAAGACCCATTCTGAGCCAGGAAAAACCCTGATATGTGCTGCCACACTACCTCATGAGACTAAGATGGAGGTTTGTAGGCTTCATGTTTGTGTGCAGAGGTGCGCTATTCTCATAGGAAGGCATGGAGCCACTGTGTGTCAACATAGCACTCTCCATGTCTATCTACTGTATATCTAGGCTATCCTTTAATTAGCTCATCCAGGTAATCCCCAACTAGATTACACATTCACTGAGAGTTCACTGCGGGAGGTGCGCCCACACACACACTTCTCACACTCTCTTTTCTACATTTCTGTTGATCCTTTTTAGATAATTCATATAATATTGTGTAAAAAGAGCAGAACACAGCTGGGCTGGGAACAGAACAGCGGCCATGTTGACCTGAGCCATATGTGTTTGCTTTGCCTGATAGCATTGATGCAGGTGCACATTAGTGTGTGTGTGCGTGTGTGTGTGTGTGTGTGTGTGTGTGTGAATCAGACTATAAGACATATGAATCACTAACTGCACCAGGGCCCTTCATCAATCCGGAATTTTGCATCCTGCAAAATCGTCAAGCGACTTTTCTACTGTCGGAGTGTGTGTGTGTTACGCATGTTCCCAGTTCTACCTTTAGTCTGATGACTTCAACAGACTCCAGATCAGCCTGCAGGAGAGAGAAGCATTCCTGTAGAGTTGGCACAGTACAGGATAGTGAGAATACCAGAAACCACACACGCGCACACCCACACAAGCACGCACACACACACACAAGCACGCACACACACACACACACACACACACACACACACACACACACACACCAGCACACACTCACAGACATACGCAAGTACACACGCACACACACACACAAGCATGCTCAAATACACACACACACACACGCAAGCACACACACGCACGCACGCACGCACGCACACACACACACACACACAGACGCACACACACACACACACACACACACACACACATGCGTAGCCTATCTTTCTCAACCACCCCTACTTGTTGTGTGGAATGTATCCATTTGCTGAGCTGAAGCAAATCTATTTATGAGATTTGGACCAAGTACGCCTTCTGTGGGCTTTCACACTGTCAGGAAATGGTTTCCAGTGTGGAGCTCTGCAAACTGCCCCCTCCCCCCACCCAGACTAAAACACAACAGACCCCCCCAGTCCCCTGAAACCCCGCTGCCCCTACTGTCAGCCTGACTTATGATGGCTTTTAGTCACCGTGCCACTAGTCGACATGTGATACTGTATGTGTTGTTGGATAAGTACATGTTCACAAAGTCCTCTGTAGCTGGACTGAAGGCACGTTATTTCATTTTAATTTTTTTGTTTTGTTTAACAGTGACAGCGCACAATTAAAAGGCAATTGCACCAGAATTAGCAGCTGCTAAATTACACCCGTAGTCCCTGGGCTGATGGATTAAGCCATACAATTTAAAATACACATTACATTACATAACATCATAACATTTCAACATCATTACAAACTTTAGTAGTATAACATGCATGCCTATCAAACAATACACCATCATGACTATAAAAACCTATATATGCCTATAAAAACAATACACCATCATGATATTACAGTACAATCTACATAACCAATACTACTCACTTGTGTTGACACCTTTGATTTGACTGTAGCCATGATATATGTAGTTATCATAGACTGTAGCCGTTATATGTAGTTATCTGTCTGTCTGTCTGTCTGTCTGGCTCAAAAACCAGTGGGCTGTTCCCAAATATAGAAACCCAACCCACCTGACACTCCAGGCAGACTCAAGCAAAGACATACCGTATTACCGAAAGGGCCTACTAGGCCTGTGGGCCCAAGACCTCAAAGGGCCCTTTGCATTTCTTGTTGCAGGGACACCAATAGAAATTTAGGGTGAGATTCCTTACACAAACATTAAAAAAACATTAATATTTTGAACAATTTATAGGGGCCCACGTCTTTTTTTAAAAAGAGAGAAGCTTGTGTGGGCTACATATTTTCTATAGCCTACTCGTTAATCTAATGGGAGGGAATGTAGGCTACCTTTCCATAGATAAATGAGTAGGCTATAAAACTACTCTATAGAGGGCACTATTAAAGTTTGTGAACTCGAGACAGATCACACAGGTGCAGGTCACAAGGTCAATTGGTTCAATCCGTTTGATCTTGACAAAGAACCGTACATGTAAAATGGAGCACCGTCATAAGCGGAGCAGCAAAACGAAAGATCAGAAAAGAAAAAGAGTCGAGGCAGTAAGATGCTTTACAGCAGGTTCCTCGCATTTCCATGTTTTAAAGAAAACAAACGATGAAAACAACAGTGTTGTGGCGGAGGCTGTAGGGGGGTGGGGGGAGCTGGTAGAGAGGGGGGCCCTCTACATTTCCAGGCCCAGGGGCCCATTTTTTCATGATCCGTCTATGGCCTCAAGTTTAAATTATTATTACAGATTATTTCAAATACTGTAGTATTTGGACTCAGGACTCCTGGTTAATAACGTGACCATACGTATGGTATTTGAGTATCAGCCGACCATACTCATTAAGTATGTTTACTTTTTGAGCGAGGATGTGATGGTCCAAACACAAACACCCCCCCCCCCCCCCCTCCCCACACACACACACACAGTATCCTCACTGTGTTTAAATTAAGCAAACACAGAGTAGCTGTAGGAAAGAGAACCATCCGATGTGTGTATTTGTTCTTGTGCGGGATGTGGGACTTCAGAGGGCAGGAAACGTTCAGAAATGGTTTAGCAACAGCAGAGGAGAGCTTTTAGGTTCACCCTGATTAATGTCTTTTCTTTTTGGGTCGTTCCCCTTCAGGCCATTAGCATTGCTCCGCTTATTTGCAATGCTGTGCTCTGGAGCCTTCCAGTCTTGTAGGAGGCGTAGGGATCTGCCATGTTTTTCAAACTGATAGGATCAGATTCTGTTTGTTTGAGAACTATTTCATTATAGTTCATGAATCATTATGTCACCATCCACATCAGATTGAGAGGCATTGATCTCTCACCGTCTATCAATCTCCCTCTCTCTCTCTCTCTCCGTCTCCCTCTCTCTCTCTCCCTCTCTCTCTCCCTCTATCTCTCCCTCCTTCCCTCTCTCTCCCTCTATCTCTCCTTCCCTCTCTCTCCCTCTTCTTCATCCTGTCTCTCTCTCTCTTTCTCTATTCTTTCTATCCTCTTTTCCTCCTGCTCTCCCTCTCTCTCTCCATCTCTCTCTCCCCCTTTATCTCTCCTTCCCTCTCTCTCTCTCCCTCTCTCCATCTCCTTCTCTCTCTCCCTCTTCTTCATTCCCTCTCTCTCTCTCTTTCTCTACTTCTCTTCCTATCCTCTCTTCCTCCTGCTCTCCCTCCCTCTCTCCATCTCTCTCTTCTGTCTTCTCCCCCCCCCCCTCTCTCTCCCTAATTCTCCTTTACTCTCCTTCTGTCTCCCCCTCGTCCTCCATCTCTCCCTCTCTCCCAGAAGAAGGCTGGTTGTAGATAAGGCCTGGGTGTTTACTTAGCCAGCAGGGTGGAGTGTGTGTGTGTGTGTGTGTGTGTGTGTTCGTTTGCTGTCTCGCTCCCTCCACTCTTTCACTTATTAATACACAAAGCCTGCTAGATAATAGTCATGTCTTCCTGTTTGTTCAGGAGCTAGCTCTGACCCTAGAGAGACCCAGGGGAGGGGTGTGTGTGTGTGGTGGGGGGGGGGGGGGGGGGTGAGAGAAGAGGGAGACCAAGGGGAGAGGGCCTCGTGAGACCATCCTGATCTCTTGAGCTCACTTTCAGTGTCTCTCAGCAGATCAGTCTGGACCCCCCCCCCCCCCCCCCCCCCGATCTAGATTTCAGTGGGTGGGAATGCTTGCCCTGACAGACAAACTCCTTCTGTCAACCAGCGTAGCGGAACGTATGCCGAATCCAGTCGGGAAGGCAAAAATGTATTTTCCGCCGAGAAACTCTGCTAAGTGCATACTCTTGTTGTTTAATTGTTGTTATTGAGTCTATTTCTGCAATAACTGTACTTCTGGCTGTGTTTATTCTGCTAATGTTACCGCTCGTTGCCTCAGGAGACGCCAGTAGCCTGTTATTCTGCCAACGGCTTGTATATCAATTCATCAACTACGGGAACCAATCAGGGACTGCGTCCCCACTGGGGGGCAGAACAGCAGTTAGGACGTAGTCCCTGATTGGCCCTGTTGCAAATGCAATCTCTGGAAATCGTTGTAGATAGAGGGAAGTCCAGACTGATCTCCGGAGAGAAACTGAAAGTGAGCTCGTGAGATCAGGATGGTCTCACAAGGATATGGGAGAGAGACAGGAGGGGGATGTTTGAACTAAAGAGACTAGGGGGAGAAACTCTAGGGCAGGGGAAAGACCAGAGGAGGAGAAAGATCAGCAGGCAGACAAGGGCAGTGACCTGAGAGAGAGATAAGCAAGTTAGAGATAAGTAGGCCTAAGGCTGGGTGTTGGATTTGACCATGGGCTGGAGGTAGGAGGGAGCTGTTCCTTTCATTGCCCTGTAGGCTAGTACCAGAGTTCTAGACTGGATGCGAGCTGCTACTGGGAGCCAGTGTAGAGAACGCAAAAGGGAAGTTGTCTGAGAGAACTTGGGGTGGCTTTCTGGACAAACTCCAGAGGTTTAATAGCTGACACCGGGATCCCAGCAAAGAGGGACTTGGCAGTAGTCCAGGCGGGAGATAACAAGATTGGATGAGCACCTGCGCAGTTTCGTCAGAGAGGAAAGGGCGAATCCTCCTGATGTTATATAGCAGGAATCTGCAAGATCCGTGTAACGGATGTGGTGTGTGCCGAGAACGACAGTTGGTCATCCCGGGTCACACCCATATTCCTCATAGTACAAGTTGACATCACCACTGTGTCGTCATTGGTGCGGGCAGCCCTTACCCGGGAGGAACAGCAGCTCAGTCTTGTCCTGGTTGAGCTTGAGGTGGTCTGTCGCCATCCACTCCGAGATGTCAGCCAAGCACCCAGCTATGCGTGTCCCCACTTGTGTGTCAGAAGGGGGAAATGACAGGACCAGCTGGGTGTCATCGGCATAGCAGTGATAGGAGATGCCATGCGAGGAAATTACAGAACCCAGAGAAGAGAAGTACCCAGGACTGACCCTTGAACTCCCATAGTCAGACTACATGGTTCCGTCAGTTAGGATGCAAACAGGGAGAGTGCAGAGCCTGTGACACCTTTCTCCTCAAGAGCGGAGAGGAGGATCTGGTGGTCTACTGTGTCAAACACAGCTGACCGGTCTAGGAGTATCAGGGCGGAGGCGTGGAGGGACTCTGGCAAGATTGGGGAAGAAATGAGACTGGAGGCTGAAGTACAGTACAGCTCTCTGGAGGTTGTTGCTAGATTTTGGAGACACAGAACCCATCAGTGTTCTTACTGCATACGGAAGTAGAAGGTGCTTTCGTGGTTTATGGTAAATGGACTGCACTTATATGCCGCTTTTCCACCTTAGTGCTTTACAATGGCCTCTCATTCACCCATTCACACACACACTCACACACCAATGGCGGTAGCTGCCATGCAAGGTGCTAACCTGCTCATTGGGGGCAATTTGGGGTTAGGTGTCTTGCTCAAGGACACTTCGACATGTGGACAGTCGGAGCTGGGATTCGAACCACCGACCCTTCGATCATTGAACGACCCGCTCTACCAACTGAGCTACAGCCGCCCCAGAATGTTATGTTGACTAAATGCCGCAGCATATATGATGTCATGACTATGAGTGAACCAGAGAGGTGACCCTCTGTGTTTGAGTCTTGGTGCCAGGGTTTCCAATGAGCAGTCCAACAAGAAGCCACGCTGGTTGATTTGGTATGGAGATAGGAGCACTACCTTTCACTCACATCACATGGATGGAATGGCCAGGGAATCACAGTGATCTCCTGTGAAATGACTGATCTGATATGAAGTCTGATCTATGATCTTGTTGAAATTGATTGACTTGGCCCTCCAAACCTCCCTCTCAGTGCGGTTTTAAAACAAAAATGTATTTGTGTGTAGATGTAGCCCAGGTAGTGATACACAAGTTATGCATATTGAATTACGTAATACATTTCCTTCAAATCTCTGTTTGTGAACATGGTATTTATTCTCTAGGTTATGTACAGAGGAAACCTTTGTGTTACATCTTTCATGAAAACACAAGTACATCTTAACTGTCAATGCCAGTAATAGATAGCATTTGTAGAGATGCTAATTTTAACAACTTTTCAGAAAAAACATAGTGTGAGTTTTATTCCCACCAATTTTCAAAGAGAAAGCGTGATGATTCACAGAAAGCTACCACAGCTGCAATGCTACCACATATTTTCTAGCACTAGGGATGTACTGTATTCCTTGCCAAAAAATCACTATAAGAATTATTCTCCCCAGATGGCAATGGTGGCCCAAATTTGGGGTCCTGGCTCACGGACGAATCACTGTAATGTAGTATTTCAATTATCAAACATATTCTGTTTGTTAGGTATTTTGACCTTTCTTTATTCATACAGTAATCTAGAATGCTAATGGCAGGCTTTCTGTGGCTAGCTAGCAGGTAGCGTTGTAATTGAAGCCATTGTACGTGTCACATGTACCTCCTCCTATTCTGTCATGATTATAGTGTAGATTAGATATCATAATCCTAGTTTCATCCCTGATTTGATCCGTTTGTGGTACCCTGGCTGGGATTCCGGGTTACTTCATCTGGATTAGCCAGTGGAACACATTTGTTTTATAGAGTGTTAGTGGGTCTGGTCTGATCTGGTCTGGTCTGCCCATAAACAGGCACTAAGCCCTGTGCGGGCTAAGGCTGCCTGCCTAGTACTTAACATAATTAGCCTGGGTGCATGACTGTTGGCCCACAGATTTATCCAGCGAGCCAACATTTCTTCAACTCAGACCTGTTCATCAAGCCATGCGATGACAGTAGCTGTGAATCTGACCCTCTCCTGCTCCGTGTCCTGCCCTCTTTGAAACTGGAGCGGCATGGCATTCCGCTCCACTTAAACCTGTCCACTAATACAAGCTAATGTCCTGGGCTGAGTTTCCCAGAGGCATCGTAGCGCTACGATGAACGCCATAGCTTACGATGAACGTAGCGCTACGATGCTTCTGGGAAACTCAGCCCTGCCCTGTAATAGGCTCTACTGTATCTCTACTGTACTAGCACGTCATGTGACATGACAGGAGAGTGGGATGGCGTAGCAGGGTCAGGGTGGTCTAGGGCTGTGACACTCGCTGGGTCTGCTGTTGTTTTATGTGGATCCCGTTAGTTCCTACAAAAGAGCTACTCTTCCTGTGGTCCGCATAGAACACAAAACAAACAATCTTCCATTGGTAAATTAGCGAGCGTAGTGTAACAAGGATGTGTGGGTTAGCTGGGCTAGCTAGCTACTGTAATGTGATAGAGGGATGTATATTGATTTGAGTGGAGCTATTCTACTGCAGGGTGTCCATGCTAGCTAGTGTAATGTGATAGAGGGATATCTTCTTAAACTATGTTCAGATTTCAATGTATGAGACCTCATTTGAAAGCTTACAATCTGCACTTTCATAATCTGTAAAAAACTGATAAATGACCTTTGCCTAGTTGAGGACCAAATTACCAGCGGCGGTCACATATTGATTTGAGTGGAGCTATTCTACTGCAGGGTGTCCATGCTAGCTAGTGTAGTGTGACAGATGTCTATTGATTTGAGTGGAGCTATTCATGCCTAATATACATACTTGATACACAGGGAGGCCACATGACAGAGATGGAAAGCTCAAACTCATTTGTTTGTTTTGATAACATAAACACTGCATGTACAGAGGTTATCGGATTTTATTCTGTCTTTTAACTACGTAGTTTTTGTCTAAACTGGGTGTCAGTCGATGTTTGTATGTCTGTGTTTTACCATTTTTGTGGACCCCAGGAAGACTAGCAACCGCTGCTGCGCAGGCTAATGGAGATTGGAATGAAGGATGAGGATGCCAGGTTGCTGTCCTCGTCCGTCTTTAGGCTACGTGGCAGACAGGCAGGGAGACAGGCAGGCAGGGAGACAGGCAGGCAGGGAGACAGGCAGGCAGGGAGACAGACAGGCAGGGAGACAGACAGGCAGGGAGACAGACAGGCAGGGAGACAGGCAGACAGGGAGACAGGCAGGCAGGGAGACAGGCAGGCAGGGAGACAGGCAGGCAGGGAGACAGGCAGGCAGGGAGACTGGCAGGCAGGGAGACTGGCAGGCAGGGAGACTGGCAGGCAGGGAGACTGGCAGGCAGGGAGACTGGCAGGCAGGGAGACTGGCAGGCAGGGAGACTGGCAGGCAGGGAGACTGGCAGGCAGGGAGACAGGCAGGCAGGGAGGTCTCACGGTAGCTGGGATGGATCTGTGCTGCTAATCTGCGTACTCAACACCTGGCCTGTGAACACATTATCTACCCTGGGTGCTGGGCCTGCCTGCTGCCTAATCCCTTTCCATCGTACTCTCTCTCTCTCTCTCTTTCTCTCTCTCTCTCTCTCTCTCTCTCTCTCTCTAGCTCTACCCCCCCCCATCCCCCGCCCCCCACACAAACCTCGAAATGTAACACTTACGAACATATTTAAAGGGTATCTCTCTAACCCCCGCTCCAGTCGCCTCTCACCTTCTGTGTCTACCCCCTCTCTGTCTAAACCTCTGTCCCCCTCTCTCTGTCTAAACCTCTGTCCCCCTCTCTCTCTAAACCTCTGTCCCTCTCTCTCTCTAAACCTCTGTCCCCCTCTCTCTCTAAACCTCTGTCCCCCTCTCTCTCTAAACCTCTGTCCCCCTCTCTCTCTAAACCTCTGTCCCCCTCTCTCTCTAAACCTCTGTCCCCCTCTCTCTCTAAACCTCTGCCCCCTCTCTCTCTAAACCTCTGCCCCCTCTCTCTCTAAACCTCTGCCCCCCTCTCTCTCTAAACCTCTGTCCCCCTCTCTCTCTAAACCTCTGTCCCCCTCTCTCTCTAAACCTCTGCCCCCCTCTCTCTCTCTAAACCTCTGTCCCCCTCTCTCTCTAAACCTCTGTCCCCCTCTCTGTCTAAACCTCTCTCCCCCTCTCTCTGTCTAAACCTCTGTCCCCCTCTCTCTCTCTAAACCTCTGTCCCTCTCTCTCTCTAAACCTCTGTCCCCCTCTCTCTCTCTAAACCTCTGTCCCCCTCTCTCTCTAAACTTCTGTCCCCCTCTCTCTGTCTAAACCTCTGTCCCCCTCTCTCTATCTAAACCTCTGTCCCCCTTTCTCTCTAAACCTCTGTCCCCCTCTCTCTGTCTAAACCTCTGTCCCCCTCTCTCTATCTAAACCTCTGTCCCCCTTTCTCTATCTAAACCTCTGTCCCCCTTTCTCTATCTAAACCTCTGTCCCCCTTTCTCTATCTAAACCTCTGTCCCCCTCTCTCTCTAAACCTCTCTCTCCCTCTGACCTCTTATCAACCACCCCCTCTCTAACCTGATATCTTTCTCTGCCTGCTCTGTCGTCCCTATGCTCTCTCTCCCTTTCTTTCTCTCTCTTTACCTGACTCTGTCCTGTGTCGTGCTTACTCTCTCTGTCTCTCCATCTCTCTCTCTCTCTCTCTCTCTCTCTCTCTCTGTCTCTCTCCTTGCTCTTCCCTGCCGGTATTAATTCCTGTTTTTCTGTCCTTTCTCCCTCATCTATCTCTTTCTTCCATGACCTGGGTGTTGAGTGCTGACCGGTGCAGAGCGCTGCTCTGGCCTCAGCGTCCTGCCGGCTATTCCAGTCTCCGTCTTCACCCTTAGTCTGCGCTCGTCGTGTCCTGTTACCCTGCCGTACCAAACATGGTGTCAGATATGATCTGCCTCTCCTCTGACCTCCCCGGTCCACTTTCTCTGCCACCCCAGTGTGTGTGTGTGTGCGTGTGCGTGTGCGTGTGTGTGAGCACACAGGTCAACAGGTTCATGTCCTCCTCCTATATGCAGCTCAGGGGAAGCTTGAGCAGGGCTTGAAAATAGACATATAAATAAATATAGAAATATAAATGAATAAATAATAAAATATAGAAATATAAAATATGTTTTAGATACATTTGATGTAAAATATGATTATTTTGTGGGTTATTAGCTGTTTCTGTAACCCCAAAAAGTGGGCCGATAAAATAGATTTTGAGGCAAGGTAAAACATATTAGTGTAAGTATCCTAATCTGTATTTTAAGCATATTTCTGGGCTTGTTTGATGTTATCACCCATTTGATGCCTTTGTGTGCCTGGTTGAATCAGAGACATACCGATGAATGTCTATAGTTGCCGAAATGTCTGTTTTTGCCCCCCCCCATGTGCGCCCAAGAAAATTACATTTAATACAAGTATGAAGTATGAAGATAACTATTTGAATGAGATCTCTCCTTCAAGTATATTCTCCTTTGGGTCATACGCACCAAATCTAGGTTAAAATGTATTGGAGCGCAATGGTAATTATGCTCCCTGTTTGAATCAGAGATAGATGTCCTTTCTCCATGTCAAGCATAGGATCTTTTTCAGGTATCAGGTCATCATCACCTGCAGGACAGCTACACACTCCATGTATTATTTTAACACGTGTGCGTGTGTGCGTGTGTGCGTGTGTGCGTGTGTGCGTGTGTGCGTGTGTGTGTGTGTGTGTGTGTGTGTGTGTGTGTGTGCGTGCGCGTGTGTGAGCCGGTACACTCAGCTGGCAGCTTCATATACTGTAATCTGTTATCCTGTCACTGAGCTCTCTCCTGTTACAACATTCCCAAAATAGTGCCACACTTCCTGCTTCTGTGACCTTTGACCCTTAAGCTCTGCGTGCTGTTGCTCATAACAGTAACCATATAAACAGGTATGTTATCTGTTGGGTTTATGTATAGCAATTTTCCATCAGATACAGAGCTGATGTTGTACAGGTGAGAATGCCGTCCACTGCCAGCAGAGAATTGCCATGGCAGCCATTTTGTACGGTACGTGTCAGATTTCTCACCACTGATCACTAGGTCCGCAGGTTAATAGTTAAAGGTTAATTAATTCCATACCAGAGGCATACTGTACATATATCACCATCATGAGTTATCACCATCATGAGTTATTATGGGGGATACAGTGTGCCAGGGTAGAATAGGACAGACAGACTGCAGTTAGAATAGCAGTGTGTCCTGGTTGACAGGCAGGCAGACAGACAGGCAGGTAGACAAACTGCGGAGTTAGAATGGCAGTTTGCCCTGCAGAGGAACATTAGTCACTGTCTCATTCTCCTGTGATGTGTGAGTGGATGTCTGCAGACATTTTACTGGAAGGATTTATAAGAAGGGGTTTGGAGTGGCGATGACGGCTCCGTGTGTGTGGGGGGGTTCTCTGAAATATGAGCCCATTTGTCCTTATGAGTGGAGTACAGACCGCTAGTCTTTCCCACTTAAGGACTGTGGTTTCAGAGATGTGAGCTCAAACATTATAGGGGGACAAAATACCTAACCTAGGCCGTTATTGTAAATAAGAGTTGCTCTTAATTAACTTGCCTAGTAAAATAAAGGTTGACGATGATAATGATGACAAAAATAAAATACCAAGTGTTGGTCTATGATTTTGGTGGATCTAGCTGTAGTCATTATAGTCATACTACTAGTACTACTACTACTACTACCACCACCACCACCACTACTTCTACCACTACCACTACCACCACTACTACTACTACCACTACCACTACCACTACCACTACTACCACCATTACTACTACAACTACTACTACTACGACTACTACTACTACTACCACCACTACTACTACCACCACTACTACTACTACTACTACTACTACTGCTACTATTACTACTACTACTACCACTACCACTACTACTTCTACTACTACTGCTACTACTGCTACTATTACTACTACTACTACTACTACTATTACTACCACTACTACTACTACTACTATTACTACTACTACTACTACTACTACTGCTACTACTACTACTACTACCTACTAAGAGGACATGTTTGTGATGTGAGAGACTTGTTTGGACTTTTACTGCACGGCTCCACTGCAGCCATCACCTAAACCATCAGCCACTGGACGCTGAGGAAACAAATTAATTGTAATTAACTACAGCTGCTCTGCTCGAGGCTCAGCATTCGATGGCAGCGTCAAAGTTTGAGAACCGCCGAGGTTTATTTCTCAAAATGATGGCTGATGGTTGAACCTGGCGCTCATGGCAGCAGTGGAGCAGTGCAGTTGGGCAGCATGGCTCCGAACCACCTCCACTACATACTGTAGCCTACAGTATGTTTACAGCCACCCTGGGCCTTTCTGTTTCTCAGGTTATGTTCTCACCTCTGGCTGACAGTGATGTGGCTGTCATTGCACCACACACAAAGACTGGGCTGGATTCCAGGAATCAAGCGTGTTTATTTGTAGAAGATACAGGTACCGTGTTCAGTGAAATGCTCAGGTTGAGCTGGACTGGTTGGCTAGGAAGAGCTTGGATGTGCTAGGATGAGCTGGGATGTGCTAGGATGAGCTTGGCTGTTCTAGGATGAGCTTGGCTATTCTAGGATGAGCTGGGCTGTTCTAGGATGAGCTGGGCTGTGCTAGGATGAGCTGGGCTGTGCTAGGATGAGCTGGGCTGTGCTAGGATGAGCTGGGCTGTGCTAGGATGAGCTGGGCTGTTCTAGGATGAGCTGGGCTGTTCTAGGATGAGCTGGGCTGTTCTAGGATGAGCTGGGCTGTTCTAGGATGAGCTGGGCTGTTCTAGGATGAGCTTGGTTGTGCTATGATGAGCTGGGCTGTTCTAGGATTAGCTTGGCTGTTCTAGGATGAGCTGGGCTGTTCTAGGATGAGCTGGGCTGTTCTAGGATGAACTTGGCTGTTCTAGGATGAGCTTGGTTGTGCTATGATGGACTGTACTAGGCTGGTTTGTGCTAGGCTGTGTTAGGATGGGTCGTGTTAGGCTGGGCTGTACAAGGATGGGCTAGGCTGAGCTGTGCTAGACTGGTCTGTGTTAGGATGGACTGTGTTAGGATGGGCTGTGTTAGGATGGGCTAGACTGAGCTGTGCTAAGATGAACAGGGCTAGGCTTTGCTGGAAGCTGAGTAACTGTGTAATAAAACCAACCCAGACCAAGTCAGTATTATTTGAGCTTTCCTGGGTATTCTAGTGCATAGACTGATAATAAATGGTGGTATTCCATTTAGACTTGCATCATGCATCAGTATGCAATTCCCAGACAGGAAAGTTGTCTGAAACTATGTGGCTAACTGTGTTTGGATGGTGCTGCTAATGGCAATCATGTGAGCTTGAGTCCCTTAGAAACCACTTACACTGGTTGTCATGAAATATATATGGTATGTATCTTCATCTTTTATTTAATACAAGACAGACTGTATGGTCGGCCGGGTGAGGTGAACCTCAGCCATATCTGTATGTGGGAAGCTCACATAGACATGGGGTGGACTGGCCGAAAGCTCTCAATGTAAAGAACACAGCAATGTCAAACATCCATAACAAAAGTTTGAGCGAAGCCAACCACCCACATGGGGTTTGGACTGGGGGGGTGCGGGGGGAGAGCCCAGAGTGTACTGAACCCCCCCCTCCCCCCGCCGGCTCTGACCTGAGGGGGGCGCCACACGCCCGCCCGAACACGGCCACTCATTCACCTCCATTCATTTGGACTTGGGCTTAGGAGCCAAAATGTCCATTTTAGATAGATAGATAGATAGATTGATAAATTGATTGATAGACTGATAGATTGTGCAGAAGAACCATGACTGCTCCAAGGGCACTGTGCAATATTTTTTTCTCCCCCCTCCTCCTCCCCCTCTCTCTCTTCCTCTCCCCCCCGCAACCCCCCCCCCCCACACACACACCCACCGCCCCCCTCCCGTACCTCAGGTCCACGAGTGGAGTAAGAATGATGAGCGTCTCCTGGCGGCGGTGGAGCACGGCGAGGTGGACAAGGTCGCCGCCCTCTTGGCCAAGAAAGGGGCCAGCGCCGTCAAGTTGGACAGCGAGGGGAAGTCAGCGTGAGTCTGGGGGGTCTGGGGGGGCAGGAGGAGAGTGTGTGTGTGTGCGTGCATGTGTGGTATAAATGGTAGTTGTATTTACAGGGGAGTTGCCCTTTTCTTATCGCAACAGATCACAAATCTTGGGATACTTCACCTAACAGATATGTGAGTTTGTTCTCTCTCTCTCTCTCTCTCTCTCTCTCTCTCTCCCTCCCTGTCTCTCTCTGACTATGAGATGGAGAGACTGTGTTATTGTTTGACCTCTCTCTGACTGCTGGAACATTACACCACTGACCTACATCCACTCACTGGGCCTCACATCATTACACACGCACACACACACACACACACACACACATACACACACACACACATACACACACACACATACAGTACACGTGTGTGTATGTATCATTGTGGGAGAGCAGAGTTCAGATACTGTATACTGCACACATTAGATTTGTCTTTTGGATGAGATGACATTGAAAGAGACATGTCCTCTCACCCAAAGGACACATTATCTGACCTACCCTGCTGTCCCACAAGGATACACACACACACACACACATACATACACACACACACACACACACACACACACACACACACACACACATACACATACACATATACACACACACACACACACACACACACACACATACACACACACACATACACACATACACACACACATACACACACACTCAGGGCAATTAACAATGGACACACTCACACACACACATACACACACACACACACACACACACACACTAATGTGCACCTGCATCAATGCTATCAGGCAAAGCAAACACATGTGGCTCAGGTCAACATGGCCGCTGTTCTGTTCCCAGCTCTGTGCTCTGCTCCCTGGGGGTCTGAACATTGGATATTGATCGTAGCGCGGTTAGGGGTTCCCTTTTGAGCAGGGCACCATAGGTATTCAATCATTACAGTCACTTTGAATTGTTTATGTAATGATCATGTGTTTGTTGACATTATTGTTGTTGTTGTTGTCGTCTCTAGTCTCCACGTTGCTTCCATGCGTGGTCAGGTGGAGTCCCTGTCTGTCATCCTGGCCCACGGAGCCGACCTGTCAATCACTGACGCCTCAGGTCCGAACCTCCTCCTCGTTTCCAGGAATCACCATCTTTCCCCGTACAGAAAAATATCTAACTTGGACTACTTTACCCATAATGCATCTCCACAGGATTTACTGCTTTACACCTCGCAGCCAAGAACAACCAGCAGGAGTGCGCCAAGAAGCTGATCCAGGTACGGTACCACACACAGCTGGAGACCGGAGACAGCACTTAGAGTGTGTGTGTGTTTGTGTGTGTGTGTGTTCAGTCAGCTGACATTCCTCCTCCCTGTCCTGCTGTGTCTTCTGACCTGTGAAATATGAAGTATGAAGTAACCCATGACCATTTCTCTCTCCACCCCAATACACACACACACACAACCTATTTTTCAGCTACTCTCCCCCACTCCTCTCTCCTTCCTCTTCTCCTCCTCTCCTCCTCTACTTGACCCCCCTGCATTTCACACACCACTCACAGAACATTCCGGAATCCAACAATTCCATTCCTCCACCAACGCTACGTTCTGTTTGGTTGATGTGTCTTTCAGTCCTGTGTGCTCTGCTCAGAGGACTAGCTAGTCAGACGGGGCCCAGTGAACTGATTAGTGATTTTCCCCCCCTGGGGGGCTGGAAGCTGCAGGCCTTCGGGATACATACAGTATTAGAGGCCCCTCTCGTCTGGCACTAGCCTGAGTCCCATTAAGCCAGTGTGCTGTGAGGTTGGAGCTGTCGGCACGTGCCAGTATCCCTGGGTCCCGCCTGGAGGGTTAGTTAGTTAGTTAGTTAGTTCGTTCGTTCGGCATTTGGACAGTTTATGCAAGTCAGAGCAACAGTCTGACTCGGCCACGGCTTGTATCTACAGAGGCTCAGGACGGCCATGTTGGCGAGGTCAAACTGTGTTTATGATAAGGATGGGCATGAGACATAAGGACAGCCATGTTGGTGAGGTCTAACTGTCTTTCCGATAATGAGACAGGACAGCCATGTTGGTGAGGTTGAACTGTCTTTCTGATAATGACACAGGACAGCCATGTTGTGAGGTCTAAGTGCCATTCTGATAACGAGACAGGAGGACAGCCATGTTGGTGAGGTCTACCTGTGTGTGTTTCTTCTCCAGGCTAAGTGTGCGGTGGACGCAGTGGACAGCACAGGGAAGACGGCCCTTCACCATGCAGGTAAGAATCACACAACCACGGACTACATTCAGAGCTGAAAACGTATTTACTCAAGTATCAATACATGATGAGCCTTTTCCAAGATTTTCCCCAAGTAGTACAAAAACAGTTTTACTTACTATTTAATTAGCTACTTCTATTTTATTTTTTTACTCTTCTCAAGTAATTTCTCTGACTGGTACTTCTGCTTCTACTCAAGTGGAGTCCATCAAGTTTTCTGAGCTCCTTCCATTTGTCTTTGATTGCGTTTATATCTGTCATCGGGAATCAATACGATGCAGGAAACTGACCTTGTATCATTTTCTACTTTGTGAAATGAAAGGCTTGTCTGTTCTGTCGTTCTGTCAGTGGGTGTGAAACAGGCAGTGGAGTGGTAATGAATGGGGATGTCAGTGGGTGTGAGACAAGCGGTGGAGTGGTAATGAATGGGGATGTCAGTGGGTGTGAGACAAGCGGTGGAGTGGTAATGAATGGGGATGTCAGTGGGTGTGAGACAGGCAGTGGAGTGGTAATGAATGGGATGTCAGTGGGTGTGAGACAAGCGGTGGAGTGGTAATGAATGGGGATGTCAGTGGGTGTGAGACAGGCGGTGGAGTGGTAATGAATGGGGATGTCAGTGGGTGTGAGACAGGTGGTGGAGTGGTAATGAATGGGGATGTCAGTGGGTGTGAGACAGGCGGCGGAGTGGTAATGAATGGGGATGTCAGTGGGTGTGAGACAGGCGGTGACGCCCTGGAACTCTCTCTGTCAGTGTGACTTTGTCTTCCTTTCATGGTAAATGGTAAATGGACTGCACTTATATAGCGCTTTTCCACCTTAGCGGCACTCAAAGCGCTTTACAATGGCCTCTCATTCACCTATTCACACACACATTCACACACCAATGGCGGTAGCTGCCATGCAAGGTGCTAGCCTGCTCATTGGGAGCAATTTGGGGTTAGGTGTCTTGCCCAAGGACACTTCGACATGTGGACAGTCGGAGCTGGGATTGGAACCACTGACCCTTCGATCATTGAACGACCCGCTCTACCGAGCTACAGCCGACCCATTACAGCCGCCTTTCATGCTGTCTGAGATTGGTCTGAATCTGGGGGGCCACCAGACAGATGTGTCTAGCTCATAATTCTGATTATTTCACTGACTGCAGCAGTCCTCGTAGCTGGGGGGTCAGGGGGGTCGGGGGGTATGGAGATCGATAGAGACACTCCTACTGCGGCGCTTAAACATACCAGCAGTGGTGGAGCGCTGGAGGGTTTGTGCGTGTGTCAGAGAGAGAGAGAGAGAGAGAGAGAGAGGGAGGGAGGGAGGGAGGGAGGGAGGGAGAGAGAGAGAGAGAGAGAGACAGTGAGGGAGAAACAGATATATATACCTGTAAATAGTTAGAAACAGGCAGCCAGAGAAAGATGGTGTGAGTGTGAGTGTGAGTGTGTGTCAGAGGTGTGTGTGTGTGTGTGTGTGTCAGAGGTGTGTGTGTGTGTGTGTCAGAGATGAGTGTGTGTGCTGCTGGGCTGTGCTGGTACAGTCGATGATTACCTGACCTGTGTGTCCTGTTGCCTCCTCAGCCGCCAGTGGGAGCGTCCTGGTGGTCCAGCTGCTGTGTGAAAACAAGAGCTCCACCAACCTCAGAGACGCTGTACGTACCACATTCTGCCCTACTGTGTGTGGGAGCATGTGTGAGGGTGTGCGCACGTGTGTGTGTGTGTGTGAGATGAAGAGGTTTGATGCGTTTACGAGGGTCACACTGTGTTGTGTGTTGTGGCCCCTATACCGACGACCTACGGTGTCCTGTTAGGATGTCACTCCATACCTGTGGTTTCTGTCTCTCTCTCCATCTCTCTCACTCTCCATCTCTCTCACTCTCCGTCTTTCTCCGGCTGCCTCTGTTTCTCTCTACGTATTTACAGATAGATATATATATATATATATATGTTTCTTCCTCTCTTTTTCTCTGTCTCTCTCTTTCTCTCTGGCACTCACACACTCACAAACTCCCTGAACAGTCAGTACATGACAGTAATTGCAGCCTGGTTTGGTTTAATGTTGTGGGAGGAGTTTGTCTGTGTTGTTAGCGTGTGTCTGTAAATAAGCTCCAAAGAACTGTGGAGCAAACTGTCCTTTTTGAAGTAGAACCATGAACGGAGGCGTGAGTAGTAGTCATCAGTAGCAGTCATCTTGGCTTCATTTAGGTATGGCGCTTGTCTCCTCTCCTGTCCAATTTGCATGTCATGCGCGCGTACACACACACACACAGTGAGAGATACTGTATACACGCATACAGACAGAAACGCATGCACACACATGCGCGCGCACGCACACACACACACACACACACTCACTTCTGACACACACACACACACACACACACGCACACAGTGAGAGATACACACCCATACAAACAGAAAGACAGACACACTGGCTGCTCAGTGTGCCAGCGAGAAGGAAACAAGGACTACTGTCTGGCGGCTGTTTCTACAGCACAACACGCCGGAGCCAAGAGGCTGGTAAAGACATTAGACTTCAGCCCACAAAAACCCATGTAATAGATCTGCACTCTGCGGTCTCGTGTGTGTGTGTGCGTGTGTGTGTGCGTGTGTGTGTGCGTGTGTGTGTGCGCGTGTGCGTGTGCGTGTGCGTGTGTGTGTGCGTGTGTGTGTGTGTGTGTGTGTGTGTGTGTGTGTGCGCGCGCGTGTGTGCGCGTGCGTGTCTGTGTGGCATGTCACAGTGGTAACTGTAAAACATTAAACGTTCCTCCAGATTTTCAGTGCTGGTGGTTATAGCTCCGGTGAACATCGTTTTCCCAAAGGATGACTTCCTGTTTTCTCAGTCAGATGCAGACATTCACACCCCAAGTAGTGTGTATGCCATGTATAAGACCAGATTAATTTATGACCATACTATTGGATTTTGTTTGGATGACTCTATCTTCAACTCTCTCTCTCTCTCTCTCTCTCTCTCTCTCTCTCTCTCTCTGTCTCCATCTTCTCCTCTCTGCCTCCTGCTCTCCCTCCCTCTCCCCCCTCTCTCTCTCCTCACCATAACACCATACCTGTGGTTTCTCTCTCTCTCCCTGTCTCTCTGTCCCTCTCTCTCCCTGTCTCTCTCTCCCTCTCTCTCTTTCTCTCTCTCTCTCTCTCCCTGTCTCTCTCTCCCTCTCTCCCTCTCTCCCTCTCTTCCTCTCTCTCTCTCACTTTCTCTCTCTCCCTCTCTCTCTCTCTCTCTCTCCCTCTCTCCCTCTCTGTCACCTGTCTGTCAGAACTCTCACCACACACTAAGAGGTTATACTCAGCATCTAGTCAGTCTCCCACGTCACCGTGTCAACGTGTGGGTTATTATGGTATGTGGGCCCTAATGGAGGTGTTTCTCAGGAGATGCAGACACCGGGGGTTTGGATGGAAGGAATGTCCTTCTGGCCTCTGGTTAATACAGTTCAGTCTGTCAACGCGCTGGTACAACCATACCCTTTATGGAGGCAGAGTCACAGAGGTTTGACCTATCCCATCATGCACCAGTGAGACAGGAAGTGTGTTTCCACACCCAGTGTGTAATATCCTGTCAGCGCTGACCCTGGCTCTTATATTGATGAGGTGTTAGTTTCCTTGGCCTGATTAACAACCCATAGCTGAACTGTGTGTGCGCGTGTGTGTGCGCGCGTGTGTGTGCGCGCGTGTGTGTGCGCGCGTGCGTGTGTGTGCGTGCGTGTGTGTGTGTGTGTGTGTGTGTGCGTGTGTGTGTGTGAGGAGGGGTGTAGTAGGAAGTGCATTAGGGCATATTGTAACATTGTGCATTTGTGTGTATTTCCCTTTTTCCCTCCATCCTTCTCTCTTTCTCCGTCTTTCTGTCTCTCTCTCTCCACCCCCTCCCTCTCTCTCTCTCTCTCTCTCTCTCTCTCTCCATCCCCTCCCTCCCTCTCTCTCCCTCTCTCTCTAATGAGCTGTTTGTATTCTAGCAGTGTGCTGGGTGAAGCCAGCCAGAGCCTGTCCAGCCCAGCCGAGGTCTCTGTTGTCTTAAAAGCTCTCTTGTAACCACAATCCCAAAGCTGCTGGTCTCTCGCTGCAGACCAGACCACGCCACAGTCACAGCTGATTGATGATCAAACACAGACCCCCTAGACACTGTTAGCCGATGACCAGGTCATCTGGACCTCCTGGACACTGTTAGCCGATGACCAGGTCCTCTGGACCTCCTGGACACTGTTAGCTGATGACCAGGTCCTCTGGACCTCCTGGACACTGTTAGCTGATGACCAGGTCCTCTGGACCTCCTGGACACTGTTAGCTGATGACCAGGTCCTCTGGACCTCCTGGACACTTAACTGACGCAGTCTATAGATCTTTAGTGGTATTTTGTTATTTTAATGAGTGTGCCATTTTGTATGCATTGGGGCGGTTTGGTTTTGTGTGTAATCCTGCGTGCGTGTGTGTGTGTGTGTGTGTGTGTGTGTGTGTGTGTGTGTGTGTGTGTGTGTATGTATAGGAGGGCCTCAGCCCCTTGCTGCTGTCTGCCAGACACGCCCCCAGGGAGGTGTGCAGTATTCTGCTGGACTGGGGGGCTGACGTCAACGCGTGTGACAACAACGGCAGGCAAGGCTTCACCTGACTCTCTCTCTCTCTCACACACACACACACACACACACACACACACACACACACACACACACACACACACACACACACACACAGATATAAGATGATGATGTTGATGATGATGATGATGATGATGATGATGATAAGTGTGTGTGTATGTGTGTGTGTGCATGTGTGTGCGCGTGTGTGTGTGCGTGTGTGTGTGTGTGTTTGTGTGTGCGTGCGCGCGTGTGTGCGTGCGTATGTGTGCGTGTGTGCATGTGTGTGTGTTTGTGTGTGTGTGCGCGCGTGTGTGCGTGCGTGTGTGTGTGTGTGCATGTGTGTGTGTTTGTGCCTGTGTGTGTGCGTGTGTGTGTGTGTGTGTGTGTGTGTGTGTGTGTGCGCGCGTGTGTGTTCCAGGACAGCAGTGATGCTGGCCAGTGAGTCCAGCAGTGTGTCGGTGGTGGAGATGCTGGTCCAGAGAGGGGCTGACCTGCAGGCTGCTGACTCTCTGGGTCACGACGTTCTCCACTACGCCAAGCTGTCTGGGAGCAGCCAGGTCAGGGCCCTGCTCAACGCCACGCTGCACAAACGCCCCGAACCAGGTAGGACACACACACACACACACACATGCACATGCATGCAAGCACACACACACATACGCACACACACGGTTCAGTATGATGAATTGAGAGATTCCACCGAAGATAAAAGTTGATTCTCCAAGTGAACATGCACACTTTCAAATATGTGTATGGTGCTGGGAGTTGGTCCCTTCAGATAGACTCTTCAAAATAAATAAAAAAGTATATACCCACACACATTATTTCGCTGTTTCGTTGTGAAACGTTGATAGAATAAAGCAGAGAAAAGGTTTGTGCGGGAGTATGGAATTTATTTATTTGAAAGTCGATTCTCTGCCTCTTAAAATTCAGCCCCCCATCATCTTGACCTTATCTGGTTTGCATATAGAAGCACAGTCCCAGTAGAGAGAGAGAGGGAGAGAGAGAGAGGGAGAGAGGGAGGGAGAGAGGGAGAGGGAGGGAGAGAGGGAGGGGGAGAGAAAGAGAGAGAGAGAGAGAGAGAGGGGGAGAGAGAGAGAGAGGCAGTGAGGGAAACGTTTGGGATTCATCCCAGAGCCCCGTCATGATTGATCATCTGTTTTAATATGAGTAGCTGGAACCCTGGCCAAGAGCCAGCAGTTTAATTCTGCCAATAGAACCTAAAGGCTACAGTATGAGGAGAGACCTTCTCCATTTCTTTCTCCTCACCCCCTTCCCCCCTTTTTTATTTTCCCCTCCTTCTCTCTACTTCTCTTTTTCTCCTCTCTCTGCCCTCCTCTCTTTCTCCTCCATCCCTTCTTCCCTCCCTCCCAACTCTTTTTTATTTATTTTATTTTATTTTACTTATAAAATCCTCCTAATCCATCCTGAGGTGTTAGAGGCCTCCGTGTGGTCGAGCGTGGAACTGCAGCATGTCAGTGTTTTGCTAATACTAGCCTTGTTCAACACTGCCCCCTGCTGGCCAGTACAGAGTCAACTACGAGTCACAGGGTTCAGCTATTGCTTCAGTCAAACTGCATTAGGTGTGTGTGTGTGTGTGTGTGTGTGTGTGTGTGTGTGTGTGTGTGTGTGTGTGTGTGTGTGTGTGTGTGTGTGTGTGTGTGTGTGTGTGTGTGTGTGTGTGTGTGTGTGTGTGTGTGTGTGTGTGTGTGTGTGTGTGTGTGTGTGTGTGTGTGTGTGTGTGTGTGTGTGTGTGTGTGTGTTCAGACATCCAGTAAGCAATATTCATGTTCCACTCTTCTCCTCCTTCACAGATAGCAAATCCCCCAGAAGTCCCCAGGTAAGCTACTTACACACAGCTTCTCCTTGTAGAGGTGAGACATTCAAGCTGCAAACAATAGCACCTTAACTGCAGTGTTGATTGAATAATACCACCTTAACTTGAATGAGGAATGTTCTGCTTAGTCGTGTTGTTTCACTGAAAGTTGCTTCTAGAACGTTTACGCATCTTTATTGATATTTTCAGCTCTGCTCCTTTGAGTAGAAACTCTAAAAGTTGCTGATTCATCCCTTTCACTAACATAACTAAAACACTTGGATCTGTCCACATTCATACTTCTGTCTCCATCACTCCTCTCCTCTCCTCTCTTCCCTCTCTTCTCTCTTCCTTCCCCTCCTCTGCTCTCCTTCCTCTCTCCTCTCCTCCCTCCTGTCCTCTCCTCCCTCTCTCTCCACCCTCTGCTTCACTACACTCCCCCCCCTCCTCTCCTCCCTCTCTCCTCTCCTCCCTCCTCTTCTTCTCTCCTCTCCTCCTCTCTCCTACTGTCGCCTCCTCTTCTCTCCTCCATCCTCTTCTCTCCTCGCTCCTCTTCTCCTCTCCTCTCCTCCCTCTCTCTCTGACTCACTCCCCAGCATGATCAAGCTGCTAGGCTAAGTGACGATCGAAGCACAACTCCCAAAAAACGAAAAGCACCTCCACCTCCTATTAGCCCGCTGCAGGTAAACACACACCTGTCTCTCTGCTGGTCTCTCTGCTCGTCTCTCTGTCTTTCTGTCCACCTGTCTGTCAGCCTGTCTCTGTCCATCTGATTGCTTCAGTCTGTCTGCCTTCCTGTCTCGGTGAGTCTGTAACAACACCTCTATGTCTGAACGTCTCTCTGCTGGTCTCTCTCCTTCTCAGTCTCTCTGCTCATCTCTTCCGGCGTGCCTGCCTGTGAGTTTTTCTGGATTCTTTCTGTTCCTCTATGTGTGACCAGCGGTCACTAGAGTAGCCAGTTCACATGTAAATCAGGAAATAGGCAGGGGTTAAATTGGGCCGGGCGTATCTGGGGCTCAGCCCCGGCACATAGGTTCCCAAACGTCATCAACCAGAGCTCAACCCCGGCACATCTATCTTCAACATTTACAAAAAAATAATAATCTTGGTCTTAATTGTTAATATAATGCAACCATTTTGTGTCTACCATTAAAATAAATCACAATTAATTTTAGTTACTGTTTTTTCAAGATGGCGACATCACTTTCACTGGCCTGGGTACTCTTCACTTTCGCTCCACTTGTCAGTCAGTTGTCAGATTAGAAGCACTGTGAACTCATGGAATGGGATAGGGAGCCCTCTGATCATTTCATGAATGAGCATACCTTGGATTTTTTTTTATATATTCCAATTAAACAATGTTTTCTCTAACAACACCGAGATTTTAGTCTGCCAGGAATCGCTGGTAAGCTATCAAACTAGCTAACGGTAGCCAGCTAGATATACATTAGTCATTAGCTAAATAAAGCTGCCTAGTGCTAACATGGCAAGCTATCACATCAGCCACGTTATCTAGGTAGGTAGGCCTATAGTTTACCATTAGCAAGATGGCTAAATTATTCTATGTTTTGCTCCTACTCGGGCAACGCAGAAATGTATAATTTCCTTTCATTTCTTAAGTGACATTATTTTAAAAGCTAAAACAGCAACAAGACAGGGTGGAGTTAAAAGGAGAAAACTTACAGATGCTTAAGGAATGTAGAAGTTATTTATTTTAGCTAGTTAAATTAGCTTCAAGTAATCTGATCATGGCTTAATCTAGCCTATCATAGGCTGAGTTTGATCAACTGTACAGTGTTTTTATATAGTCTAGGATTGAGTCACCAAACCCAGCAGTAGCTACAGAGTGATGCAGTGCAGGGTGGAACAGCACAGCATAGGGTTGAGAAGAAAAGTGTTAGAATTGTATTTAATCAAGAATACTTTAATTTCAATGATAGATAGATCATTAAAGGCTCGATATTTATGAAGCGTCACCATCACTGCTGCCACTGCCCGCACCCATGCGCACTCTTGCTAACACAGCCCCCCCCCCCCCACATAACAAATCCCAATTTAACCCCTGGGAATAAGTGTTTCGGTGTCTCAATGTGTCCATGTGTTCTAGCGTCCCTGTGTCTCTATGTTCCTCCCACAGTAGCTGAAGTGTTGTTGATGATGATGTTGTGATGTTTGTGTTTCTCAGACATCAGGTCTGGCCTCTCCCCCCTACCTTACCCCCACCGGCACCCCTCTCTCCAGCAAGGGTGACGCCGCCTCCAAGAGACTCAATTTCGAGGTACAAGATTCAGGTTTCACAAAGCTTTTCTAGCCATTCTTTGCGAGAAGAAACGACGCTTTTCCTTTTGCCATTCATGGCTCATATGAAACACGTAGCAGCCACAGGACATGTTGCAAACATGGAAATGTAACACCTCTCTGCCCTTCCCCCTCTCTCCACTAACCCCCCCCCCCCCTCCCCCCAGGAGGAGGAGCTGAGTGGAATGGGCGTGTCTCTCAGAGGGGAGGTGGAGAGGCTGCAGGAGGAGAAGAGCATGTTGCTGGAGACCATCGAGGACCTGAGGAAGGTCCTGGACCAGACCGGGGAAGCTGGATCTGGATCTGGATCTGGAGCCGGGACGCAGGTCAAGGTGAGCACCGAGGGGGGGGGTGAGCACCGAGGGAGGGGCTGGGGGGTCGGGCTGACTGGCGCCAGGGGTGACCCGAGGTGAGTAGAGCTGGAATGGGGTCGGGGGCGGACCCGGACACACGGAACCCTGAGAGGGCATTGGGACAGAGCCACAGGCCGAGGTCAGCAGAGCGGAGTGGGGTGATAGTAGACTGGAGATGACGACACACACACACACACACACCACCTGAACCCAGCAGAGTAGCGTTATGGACCGGACAGAAACAAACACAGAGCGGTGACCCATGTAAGCCCCCCTCTCTCTCTCTGTTCTGTCCTTTGGCCTGAGACAACATGCCCCTCTCTGGTGCTCCAGCAGCAGGTACCGACTTGCCTGTAAATAAGCACGTTAGTGGACAGGCAGGCAGCCATTCTCTGCACCACGACATCTGGTTACCGTGTGTGTGTGTGTGTGTGTGTGTGTGTGTGTTTGTGTGTGTGTGTGTGTGTGTGTGTGTTCGTGTTCAGATTGTTTAACTCAGCTCAGTGCTATGCACCGTTGACTTGAGAACATGCCAGAACATGCTGACTCTGAGGGGGATGACAACAGAGACAGAAAACACATTTTCCTTAGCGGCTGGTGGTCCGATAAAAAGCGGTTCTCCTCGTTCTGTTCTGTTCTGTTCTGTTCTATTGCCTCCTTGCTCTTTTCTGTTCTATTGCTACTTCGTTTGATGCCGTTGTAATTATTTGCTGGGACCTGTGTGCGTGTGTGCGTGTGTGTGTGTGTGTGTGTGCGTGTGTGCGTGTGTGTGTGTGTGTGTGTGTGTGTGTGTGTGTGTGTGTGTGTGTGTGTGTGTGTGTGCGCACGCAGGCAGAGGTGAGTGGCTCTGCGGCCTCGGCCCTGGTCCAGAATCTGCAGTCCAGGATCACGGCTCTGTCCCTGGAGAACCAACAGCTGGTCCAGATCCTGAAGGTACAGTAACACGACGAGCTCACTCGTTCGAACTCAGAGTGTGTATCTGTGTTCCGATTGGCGTTCATATTTGTGCTGCTGTTCAACAGCTTGTACACACGGGTAAGAAGTGCTTTTCCTCTCACGCCTGATAACTGAGTTAGTTCATCTTTCTCTCTCTCTCTCTCTTTCCATGGCTCCCTCTCTCTCTCCCTCCAACACCCCATCTCTCTCTCTCTCTCTCTCTCACTCTCTCCGTACCTCCCCCATTCTCTTCATCTTTCTTCTTTCCTTTCTACTTTCCTGTGTGACGTTCCCTCCTCTCCTCTCTCCCTTCCTCTCTCCTTCCATCCCTCCTCTCTCCCTTTCTCCCTCCCTCTCTCCAGAAGCGTCCACCCCCCCAGGGAGGGGAGGAGCAGGAGGGGTCGCGTCCCAACAGCATGGCCTCTAACTCCTCCTTCCACTCCACCCACGAGGGCTTCGACCCGCCCCCCGCCGCCCAGGCCACGCCCCTCCCGGGTGAGGCCACGCCCCCGAGACCCCGGGAGCCGGAGGATCCCGAGAGGGAGCAGGGGGGGGAGGAGGAGGAGGAGGAGGAGGAGGGAGGGAGAGAAGCAGGAGGGGAGGAGGAGATCAGACTGCTGAGGTTGACCCTGCACAGCGTCCAGACCAAACTACTGGAGAGCCGCAAGCAGAACCGGTCACTCCAGGCCCTCCTGAGGCCCGCGGCCGGGGACGAGAGGGGGAGGGAGGGAGAGGAGGAGAGGGGGAGAGGCAGGGAGGAGGAGAGGGGGAGAGGCAGGGAGGAGAAGGAGGTGCTGGAGAGTCTGGCGGAGCTGCAGGCCAAGCTGACCGAGACGCAGGAGCGATACCACCTTGTCCGCGAGGAGCTGGAGGAGCTTAGGGCACAGCCGGGGAGAGGAGGAGGAGGAGGAGGAGGGGGAGGAGGGGGCGGGGCAGACGTGACCGAGGAGCAGATGGAAATCCAGAGGCGGAGGACATGTGACCTGGAACAGGAAGTGGAAAGCCTGAGGGCCCAGCTTGACCGGTCAGCCGCGGAGCGAGAGCGGGCGGACGGGCGAGTCGGGGAGCTGGAGGCGGCGGCAGCGGCGGCATTGGAGGAGGGGCTCGGGGAGCGGCACAGGGAGGCGCAGGAGGAGATCAGGATGTTACAGGAAGCACTGCGGGGGACGGTTCCCGTGGAGGCGGCCGCCAGGGACTTTGAGGAGATGAAGGAGGAGCTGAACGAGGTGATCACCGGGCTACAGCGCCGCCTGCTGGAGCTCTCACACTCTTACAGGTGGGTCTCTTGACGATGACGATGATGATGATGATGATGGTGATGATGTTAGTGTGTGCATATGGAGCAGTTTAGGACACTTAGATGCATATACAAGAGATTGCATTTGATCGTTATTTAGTCCATGTGGACAGATTAACTCTCTGTGTGTGTGTGTGTGTGTGTGTGTGTGTGTGTGTGTGTGTGTCCCCCTCCCCCCACCCAGTGAGACCAGGAATGAGCTGAGCTCCACTCGTACCCAGCTGGAGGAGGCCAGGGCCAGCCAGGCACCGCCCACCCCAGACCAGGACGAACTCCAGGGGGCGCTCAAGAGCCGGCTAGAGGAGCTGCAGGCCTCCCTGGCCGAGGCGGAGAAGACGAGCGCCGCCTCCCAGCGGGAGATCGCCTCCCTCAGGCAGGAGGCTGAGCTGCAGGTGCAGAGCTCCGTGTCCCTGGCCGACCACACCCAGGTGGTGGCGTCGCTGGGCAGCGCCATCAAAGAGCTGGAGGCCCAGTCGGAGGCGCTGCGGCAGCAGCTGTCCCAGAAGGCCTTGCAAGTGGACGCGCTGCAGAACCGCCTCACCGCGGAGGAGGAGGTCACGCCCGACGACTCGGTCTCCAGGCTGGAGCACCAGCAGATGAGGGAGGGCCTGGAGGGCGAGGTGGGCCACCTGACGCAGCTGCTCCAGGGGGCCCTGCGGAAGCAGGACGAGATGGCCCTGGAGGCGGCGGCGGCCTGGCAGGAGGTGAGGGAGGGGAGGGCGGAGAGGGAGGTGCAGCAGGAGCAGCTCCTGGCCAGGGAGAAGGAGGTGCAGGTCCTGAGCTCCAGGCTGGCAGAGGCCCAGGATGGGGTGTCGCAGCTGAAGAACCTGGTGGAGAACCACGTCAGCTCAGAGAGAGAGAAAAACAAGAGGGTGGGTCAGGCCGACAATCAATCAATCAACCAATCAACCAATCAATCAATCTTTCCGTCAACCCCCCAATCTATGTATCTATCTGTCTATATATTCATCTATTGGCAGACCGCACAGAATTCACTGTTTTTGTTGTTGTTTTGTTTCTTAGATTGATGATCTGTCGAGGGAAGTGGGAAAGTTGAAGGATGCCTTAAACAGCCTATCACAGCTGTCCTACAGCTCAAGCTCCTCCCCTAAGAGACAGCAGAACCAACAGTTGGAGACGGTGCAGCAGCAGGTCAAACAGCTCCAGTATCAGCTAGCCGTGAGTATAACTACTGTTTATCATAAAAAATATCATAATACATATGGTACCAGTTATCAGTGATCTACTACTGTTATCATTATTAATATGGTACCAGCTAGCAGTGTGTGTTACTACTGTTATCATAATGAATATGGTACCAGCTAGCAGAGAGTATTCCTAGGATATTATCTTATAAAACGTGGTGTCAGCTAGCCGCAAATATATTTTTACTACTATGAAAAGCTCCAGAGTGCTTAACCTCCTTACCTGTGCCATCCCTAATCATAGCCCAAAGGTGTTAAGTTGTAACATAATCGTTGATTGGACAGTGGTAGCTGGATGGCACACTAACACATTCCTGTCTGTCTAGGAGTCTAAGAAGCAACACCACGAGATTATTTCTGTCTACAGGATGCACCTCCTATATGCAGTCCAGGTACGTTTTCAGTCATCCCATCCCATTCAAAACAAATCATGTTTCCCTCTATGTAGCAGAAAAAGTACTGTTGAGGCAGTTTTCCTCAGTCCTGGATTATGGTGACATCATTTATAGAATTGCTGCTTTGTGTACTCTAAGGTGTCTAGACACAGTCTATCACTCTGCCTTAGATCTGTCACTGCTGGTAGTTTTCGTACCAACCAATGTGTCCTTTATGACAGGACAGGCTTGTCCTCCTTGGCAGAGAGACATGATAAACATTGGTTTCTATTCATCTTTAAGGCCATTTCAGGAGTGCCTCCTCCTTACATTTCCTCTATGCTGGAATGGAATTCTAGTCCTTATTTCAACCCGTTCAAAGAACATACTGTACTTAGGCCAACATTGAACTTGGGAAATCAGCTTTCTTTTTTACTGCTCCTTCCTCATGGAATGAACTGCAAAACACATTCCAATAAAGCACTCTACCTTTCTATGGGCAGTTCAGAGCTCAATTATTGAACATTCCTGTTCTAACTGTAATTGCGTTTATTGATTGTTTTATTGTTTGTATTGTTATTATTGCTTTTATTTATGGTGTTAATGTATTGCCTTTTTATCGTTTATGTAAACTCTGCTACATTGGAAATGAGGGTTTGCCCTAATTTTATATCCTAGTGTTAATTAAAGGTTATGAATGAATGAATCCATCCATCCATTCACCCATTCATCCAGCCTCCATCCATCCATCCATCCATCCATCCATCCATCCATCCACCCACCCACCCACCCATATTGATGGCATATTTATCTATCTCTCCATCTCTCTCCTCCAGGGTCAGATGGATGAGGATGTCCAGAAGGCCCTGAAGCAGATCTTGATGATGTGTAAGATGCCAACGCAGGCCAAGGGCAGCTGCTGAGACCTTTCATCCATTTATCCATTCATCTACTCATCCACTCATTGCTCCCCATGGAAGCTGCTGAGGCTAGACACCAACAGCAGAGCAGCCATCCAATCATCCACTCCACTGCCAATCACAGAGACACTAGGGGACCAGGAACTTGCCTCCTTGCCAATCACCAGCTTCCATTTTAAGCAATCACGTGTGTCCAATTAACATTTTAACCAATCACTGATATCCGATTTCTACAGACATCATTTTAACCAATCACTGGTGTTCTGACACTTTCTTAAAAAATTACTACATAGTCTCCTGCCTAATGCCAAGTCTCCTATAACACGCCCACACTGGCCATGTGCAACATCCGTCCATGAGACTTTCAGCCAATCACAGCTTCTACTGATAATCAACGTGGTGATGTTGTTCACCAATACTTTATTATGATGTCAGAGGGTAGTGAATCACACCTGATGTTAGTGCTGCAGCTCTGTCTGGTATCCCTTATCAACAGGGTTCGTCTTAATCTTGGCACCTGTTACTCACGATGCAATCCATCAATCTATAAGTATTGCTGACCTGTTCAGAATGTGCATGTTACTTCACCCATAATCAACCCACACAAAAATGCAAATGGTGTCCTCTGCACTTCAGATGAAGAAATGAATGCATGCTGTTTTTTTTGTTTTGTTGGGGGGGGGGGGGGGTGAAGGGGGGGGTCGTATTTCTGTTAGCACAAAAAAAAAAGTATTTTATTCAAGTGTATGACTGATGTTTTTCAGTTTTTTCCCCGAGATAGAGATAGTGTCCTCCTTTTTATGAAATGAAAAATGAAGAGGTTTGATAGCTCTATTTTGAACAGCCCTGTTTGTGGTTTTTGTATGACTTTGATATTGTGAATGTCAACGTTGCTGTTAGTGTCCATGAGAGAGCTGTGAAGGCCAGTGTCACCTGAATGTGTTCTGAATGAGTCTCCCTTTATTTCCATCCATCTTACAGTTGGATTGAATAGAACGGACTGACCGTGTCTCTGACGTTGCTCAGCAACCCCATGGTGTCTACTGTATGTGCCTGCCTTGTGTCAAAGCTTGGTAGATTTAGGGAACGCTTGAATGCTTATAAACTCATACTGCAGTATTCCTCCCTCAGTTCATTGTATTTCATAGAACTGCCCTAGACTAACTGATAGAACAGACAGTTCCACATCGTGCAACGTCGGTTTATTGTAAAGAGTAAAACTTCCAGACATTTCAATGTTGGCATACTATTATACAAACACACTATAATGTATGTTTTGTGGATATGCTTAACTGTAGGTCTTTTTATGCAGGGAGCTCTGCCTTATTCCATCTATAGTATAGTGTCATTCATCTACAGTATATGTATGAAAGATACAGTACAATAGAAACACTACAATGCAAAATTTTGCTTTGACCATGAAACTGTACAATGTCTATGAGCAATAAGACTGAGACTAAGGACAAGTGGCAACAACCAAACACCAGGTAAAAACCTACAGTATGGGATGAATTACTGCTAACGTAACTGTAACGTACCCCCGATTATGAGGAGATCCTTCATTGCGAGTTGAGTCAAATTCAGGTCTAGTCTTCCCCATAGGTGCTCCTTCTCTGGTTCTGCTCTGAGGTTCTCCTACAAGCTGGTTCTGCTCTGAGGTTCTGCTATACGCTATACTGAGCTTTCAGTATGAACACATTGGGTGCTAGCATAAATGAGATTCAGACAGAGAGAGCGAGAGATGTATCTGAACCAGGCCTTGCCTGAATGTTTGTACTAAGGGACGAGAGGAAGATGTATTTTCTGTCTCCAGATGTTTTGCAATTGAAACTGAAACTTTTGTTTGTTTTTGTCTTACTGATTGCTTTTTGGTCCACTTTAATAAATTGTGAAGCCCAATTTCCTTCACCTCTCGTCTTGGATCCGTCTTGAGTGTGTCAGTGTGTATTGATCTTCTAGGGTTAGGGTAATAACTTCTTATTTCAAAAGCCTGCCAAAAGTGTGTGTGTGTGGGCGGATCAATAACAACCAATTACTGTAGGATGACAGAGAGGGGACCAGCCAAACGATAAAGAATAGTCAGGCTTGGATAGCAACACGCGCACACACATACACACACATTCTGATTCTGATACATGCTTGCAGTAGGCCTACTTGTACATGCATGCACACACATCGCCCTCTCATTGATGAAGAGCAGGTGTCCTCCTCCCAATGTCTTTCTCCCCTTGTCCTCCCCCTTAGGACAGATATGGAAAAAGCCCTCTCATGGCTGTATTGCTCTTCCCCACCATGATTCACGATCACAGAGAATTTATTATTCCAGCCACGATACACCCTGTGACTGTAGCCATTTTGCACACAGTAATTCATATTGCATGCTACTTTGTCAAGTCAAATTAATTCTCAAATAATGCAGACATTATTAACCGAGGACATTTCTTGGGGAGGGAACTGGATTAGTGTATCGTGTTCTACAGGGCAGGCCAACACGCGAGCACAGGATATGACGCGTAACAACATCCTGTGCCTTCTGTCAGCCAACACTGCTTGGCAGGTCAAAATGCTTGTTGTCAGTGGCATTCGAGCTTTAAGGAACGTATTTTATCAGCATGGATTTACAAGTAAGATTTTTTTTTCATTCAACGATTTTGCTAGCTATGGATAATGAAACATACGTCGATGACAATTGCGCGGTTACTGACATACATAGCAATTTGCCAAATTGCAAACGCTAACACCGGGTTAGCTAGCTAACGTTAGCTAGCTAGCTAGCTGACTAGCCAGCTGGGCCTGGCGTCAAGCAGCCAGCCAGATCAGTGTAACTCTGATTAAAGCTATCCATTTGGTGGAAGACACACGCTTATTGACTGACCTTTTTCTCCTTTCAGACCACTGTCTTAGAAGTCTATCAAGTGCATCACATTCACATGTAGCCCAGGAGAGCAATGACAAGGTAATGATGATCACGGATGTTAGCTGTTATCAATCGGTGCTTGCTACTTACTATGTACACGGCTAGCTAACGTTATGTATCTATAAATGTAGACATATGCAACCAACTCGCAGATTGTTGAAGCCTATATTTTGTGCCCACTAGCCTGTTCGGATGGAGAATCCTTACAAGCAACCAGAAAAGGGCTGCATTCTCAACAACATCACAGTGGACTACAGGAATATTCAGGTCAGCAGAAGTAACACACCAACTGCAGGGTCACAGTGTGTTATATAACCATCTGTAAAAGGTTAACTTGCTGAAATTGACACCCATCTCTCCTCAGTTGCTGTCCCAGTTCGTATCACCGCATACTGGTAGAATTTACGGCAGACACATAACAGGTGAGGAACTGTTCCAAGTTTTAAAAAGTAATATCCATCACTCCAGATAATGATTTGTAGTAAAGTTACTGTTCCTTGTGTCAGGTTTATGCGGTAGGAAACAGAGAGAGGTCTCTAAAGCCATCAAGAAAGCTCAGTCCATGGGTAAGTCTTGACATCCATGAGCACATTTGAATACAAACACTAATTCTTTGTTATCAGCATAGTGAAATTGTGCCTTTAATTAATGCTTATTTTCCTCACAGGATTCATGTCAGTCACCCACAAGCACCCCCAGTTTATGAAAGATCCAAACGTCTGTGACATCAGGCACCTTGATTAATGCATCATCTACTGGAATCCAATTATCACATGTAAATTGTCTATATGAATTGTTTATTAAAATATTTCTCGTCCCTGAAGCTACTTTGCCTCATTAATCTTTTCTCTTGTTTTAAAGAAAGCTCGCCTAATTGGTCTCACACTCCGTCTACTGTATTTACAACCTTAAGTGTAATCTTTGAAGATAGTTTGGTTCCTTCTATTTTAATTGGAAAATCTAGGGGTAGGATGTCCATCCCCCCATTGCTCTCTGTAAAGCGCATTGTGTTGCCTCTGTGTATGAAATGCACTCTACAAATAAAGTTTGATTATCTCTACCCCAGCAACAGCGCAGGGCGAGAGGTACAGTAGTTGCTACAGATGGAGAGACAGTGTTCTCCTAGCGGGAGAGTGTGTGTGTGTGTGGGAGAGTGTGTGTACATACACATACAGTGTATGTAGTCATGATCGTACTGAAACACACCATGCCCAGTTGTGTTTGAACAGGAGTGTGACTTCCCTGGAAACTCAGGTGGTCCTCCAGGACACAGGAGGCTTCTACCTGACACAGGGACACTGAGGAGTCAACTCAAACCCCAAACTGAATAGAGGGGCTCAGTGAATGTGGTGTGGAGGGGTGTAGCACAGGTCAATTTAGAACCCATTAAATTTTGCCGTGCACAGAGCCACAAAATGCATTCTGGGGCGGAGGTCTACGCTCTGAGCACCATTTCTAGTTTGATTTGAAGTAAACAGACTGCACATTAAGGGAAAATAATTTATTTAATCATTTACAATTTCAATAACAAACAACTTGGAATAAGTGTATAAAACCGTTTTCGATTACATAGTTCAAAAACTATGGAGGGCTTGCCCTTCATATCCTGTAATCCACACAGCTGAAGAACCAAGGCCCATCACAGAAGAGGCTGGATTTCCGGCTGTGCTCAGAAGCTGGGCGACTTGGACATATCCACGCTACCGTTCTGATTGGCCGGCAGCTCCTCTGTCTGTGACCCAGCGGGTGATGGTGAAGACTCATCGGTTTCCTCCACCCTGCCCCTCCTCCTCCTCTTCGGGACCTGAGAGGAATCCGGGAGAGGGCGTTTCCTGCAGGGTAGGAGGAGCCCTCTCGCCAGCCGCCTCCCCTTCCTGGCCTTGGGGAGCGTCTGGGTGAGGATGAGAGGCAGCGTCGAGGCGATGTCGATGCCGTGGTCTGTGGTGCAGCAGAACTCGGGCAGAGGGAAGCCCTGCAGGGTCAGGGTCTGTGATTGGAGGAGGGCTGACCCGGGAAACAGAGCTTTCATGGCCTCACAGAGCAGCTCGTTCTCCTGGGGCGGGATCTTCAAGGAGGACGTTTTTGCTGAGAGGGATGTAGTAATAATAATACATAATTATTATAATATATTAATATCGTCTATGATATGAAATATCACACATTGTGAGAATAAACAAACACCTCTGGTGGGTTAAAATAAGATACAATACAATGCATGGGATTATGATGTCATACCTTTACAATGTATTTTACTCGATTTATTATCTTTATCTTTTATTGTGTTTTTATCTTCCATCTTATTTTCCTGTTTTCGGTTTCTTTTATGTCTATTTTTATGTGAAGCACTCCATGCATGCACACACACTTGTAAAGCACTTGAAAGGTGTATGAAAGGTGCTATACAAATAAAGTTTATTATTATTATTGTTGTTGTTATTATTACCTTCTTTCTGTCTCGTTTCTCTGACCGTCCTCCTGAGAGCAGAGACGTCTGCGAGCAGCTTCTCCACCAGGCGCTCGCTCTCCCCCACGTCTCGGCACGCCGTCTGGATGGAAAGACCACGAGGAGAGAGAGAGAGAGTGAGGGAACGGCGGGGGACGCGGACGCCATTCAGGACGGTCTCTCCCTGCCCCCCGTATCCCGCGTCTGTATCGTAGCACGGCAGCACGTCCGACGCGGCGGCGGCGTCCTCCTGGGCCGTACCTTCAGCTCAGCCAGCAGGGAGTCGTTCATGTCGTTGACCTCCTCCACCTCGGACAGGGTCCCGTTTGAGGAGAAGAACCTGGACCTGCTCAGGTGGAAAAAGACGAGGCCAAGTCATGAACAGGATGGAGCGCGCGGTTAAACCACTCCCACTGACTGTTATTCATGCACAGACTTTGAGACTAATTGATGCACTTTTTTTATGTTGTTCTGTGTTAGATTATTTTGTGCCATAGCCTTGGTATAGCTGCATATAAATGCTACCTTAAGATATTATTCCAAGGCCGTTGCTGCAAAAGAGAACACGTTCTCTCAGTCTATTTCCCTCATTAGATTTACGTTAAGCGAATAAACGGGTCCCATCGATAACATCTCGTCCAGAGTTCTGTATGGTACCTGTGCTTCTTCACAGCCCGGCTGTAGCCCAGGGAGGAGCAGGCGGCAGAGACCCTCCAGTAGTCCTGCTGCTCCAGCAAGCCCAGGTTACTGACCTGGACCGGGATGTTGTACAGCTGACTTCTCGGAGGGAGGGAGGGGGGGGGGGGGGGCATGAATGAGAGCGGGGCTTCAACCGGCACATTGGCTTCTACACATTGGGAGTCCAGCTGCGTGTCCCCCACTCACCAGTGGTCAGAATACACCCGGGTCACCTGACTGATCTACCAATCATCATGCATCCTCATTTCCCAACCCTTATGATTTGTAGATCAGTCAGTCGCCTTGGGTCGCCTGCATGTTTTTGGTTGCTGCGAACACGACCATTAGCTTCTACACAGTGATGTAGTGGTGACTGAAGAATAAAGTCCAATACCTAATTTGCAGAAATGGTGCAGATTGTTCATCAGTTTATGGTAAAGAAGAGGGTATGTGTACTGTCTGTCCATGGGAAATTAAGTGGGTACACTTCGTACAGGAGGCTCAGCAGAGCCGAGTACCAGCACCTCAAATTTTCGAAGCTTGAGCTCCTGCACCTCAGATCAAAAGTACTGTGGAGCTCCAACACCTAAATATATATATAACAGTACTGTAGAGTACTGACTCATATTTCAGTCCAAGTTGAGTATTGGGTATGCTCTACTCCTGGTTCTACACTGGGATGTTCAGTGTTCTCACTCACCTGCCCTGAGTTCGGAAGACGCCATATTCCAATCGATGGGTGGAGCCTGATGCCGTGACCTCACTGGGTGTGAGTAGCAGGAAGATCAGCTCGTGATTGGACAGCACCCTCTTCAAGTTCCGGTGGATTATTTGCTCTATGAAGGTCATTTGTTGGTCTGTGTTCCGCCGCTGTTTGTACCAACCAATCACATTCTCCTGGCGAGTCAGACACAGAGGACATGCTTGCATGACTATGTAACCAGTGTGATGCACTGACTAAATCATACAGTCACAACACATGAATAAAGAAGTATAAGGCACACAGGCATCTTCATCTCCCAGGGCTAACCTGTTGACCTGCACCTTGCCAGTTGCACCTTGACAGCTGTGTTCACACACCACAGTCTGGTCAATTGACTTATTTGACTAGTCCTCTTCCTTTCTCTAGGCCTGTCACTGCTGGTGGCACTTGTTCTTATAGAAGGCTTTGCACTGACGATGAGTGGGATGTACAGTCACTTACTCTTGACGAAATGTACTTATTGCAAGTTTCTTTGGGTCTGCTAAATTAATAAAATGTAAATGTACAGTTCATTTTTTGTTTCTACCTACCTCCTTATTGTTGGACAAAATGTGCTCTATGCTCTTCCGGTCCACGTCTCCTAGTGCATTGTAGAAACTGTGAGAAAGGGAGAAAAACTACAGTGGGCATGCATGCTACATGTGCAATTGTGTGTAATTGTTATCAATCAATGACAAGATCGTTTCTGTTGTTCAAATACACCACTGTGGGAGCCAGATAGCTAACACAGAGCTGATGGTGCAAAACAAAACGTGCTTACCTGTTCAGCTTGCGACAGGTAATGTGTTTCTGTATATCTGGGGAGCAAGTACCAGTTTAAATCGTTGAAAACACTGAGATGTTGTAATACAAGTGGATGCCGTAATGCTAGCAATTGATTAACACTCACTTAATGTATGTTCGAACTGAATCTGATCGATTTGAGAATCAGTGATGTTGCTTCTCTCTTCAGCTTTGCTCTCCCCAAGAATGAGCCCTTCCTGTAAAGTTGATAGCACTAGTTAGTTTATAAGAAGCTCGTACGGATAGTATAGCTAGCAGCTAATATTGTAGCCAGCTAGCCTAGCTTCCTGATAGCCATCTATGTATTGTCCAGAGAGTTTGGTTTAATAAGGTACAGTAAGCCGCTTGCAAGTTAGCTTGATGAATTATTTGTACTTACAACATCAGAATCACTATTAAAATGCTGAAACATTAATGAACCCAAAACATATCCAGAGACGCGCACAGACGGGCTCGACTCCGCCATTCTTGTTGACAATGTCAGTATCTTCAAGCGACTGCTGCTGCGCTGTGGTTGCGCAGGAGCTGCACGTTTTCTGCGCAGCACGTTTTGGCCAACGGACCCAATACTGGACTGAGGATACTGTTGCTTGCCAACGGGGGCGTGGTTTTACAGAGGCGACGTTTTAGCCGGACCACCGGGCGGGTCTACAGAATATACCGCTTCTCCAAACCGTTGTGTGTGGAAGTAATAAGAATAACAGTATGAGGAACTTGCTCAGACAGCGAGGAGGTCGCCAGGTTTGCTATTTGATTTCATTAATTTTAAGAGAATGTCATGTCAAATTACTAATGTGTTTGCTGATTGATTTAATTACATTTTAAAATAAATGTGTCCGACCACACTCAGCTTCTGTGAAGCGTTATTATCTTTAGTGTATGAGGTTTCATGCAGTTTCTCCGGTCATAACCCCAAATTGCTGAATAGAAAATTCCAGAGCGATATCCCTCTGTAGATGACATGACCTGCAGCGTGTCTGACTGCTGGGTGACCTGCGAGAGTCTGTGAGGCGATGGGGGACCAGGACAGTCTAGCCCTGGTGCTGTTCCAGGTGTGGCTGTCTGTGGTGGTGGGGCTCATCATGCTGCCCGCTATGTTCGGTTTGTCGCTCGGGGTGACGTCGGTCTACATCAAGATCCTGATCAAGACCCTCGAGGTAACTGTACTGGAATAAAGTCTTAGTTTGTCCGCAACAGGTGTTAACATTGAACTACCAAAAGATGATGCATAATTATATGCGTTATGATGGATAAGGAAACGTTTAAAGCTGATGTATATAGCCTATAATTTGCATCTACTCTAATTGTGTGTCATTATTAGGCTGCAACCAAATACATAAAAAAAATAAAAAATAATAATCTTGGTATGCGCTGTCTCCTGTAACGGTGAGTTTTTAATCTTCCTGCCCTCTGCTCCCCTTAGGGCAGACAGCTCATGACCATTAGGAAAGATGGCAGTATGCAGCAGACATTGTGTGAGAGGTCATTTGAAAGTAAACACTCTCTCTCTCTCTCTCTCTCTCTCTCTCTTTCTCTCGCTGGACAGTGGGCCACCATCAGGATTCAGAGAGGGTGCAGAGAGCAGCCCAGTCAGCCAATGCTAACAGCTAATGGTTAGTGAGTCCATCCGCCACACGACTCCATGACTCAGCAGTGACTAGGTTAATTTTGAGGTTTGGACAACCCTGTGACCCTTGTGGCTTATTGTGGGTCAACAATAATATCACATGTAATGAGTGTCACATGTGATATTTCCCATGCTCCCCTATATATTTACCACACAGCATGAGCTATATGATGTGTTATAATCGTGTTATATTAGAGGAAACCATCCACTATCCTTTTAAGCACATGTTTCTTTGATATCAATCTCTAATACTTGATTCCCATCTCTAGATGATAGATGAATTTACAGAGCAAATATCACAAGTTGTGAATCTGTATTCTTGGTTTCTCTCTTAGAACATAGTGTTCTGTTATTTGAGCGCTTGGATAGGGTTGACCTTGCACATGTGACTAGTTGTATGTTAGTGTGAGGGCTCGTGATTGGTCAGCTCACGAGGCTGGTGCGGGGGACGCTGAGAAGCCCCATCCCAGTCTGATGATGCAATAGCAGCTTACATAACTTCAACCAAAGAAGTCTGTGTTTAACGCTAGACCGTTATGCTGGGAAATACCGCTCGCTCCTCACTGACGCCCCCAACTGCTTGGTTGTGAAATATATACTGTAGTACCAGGCCATGAAGACCCTCTGCCCACTGCAGTCTGTATGATCCTCACCATCCAACTCATTCTGAATTAGAGACGTAAAGCTTTTAGTTTAGGATATTTATCACATGACGTCTTAATCTACCACGGCAACTCTGTCAGTGTTTTGTTTTTAGGTTTTGGTTAAGTTTTAGACTGTGGAGAGAGTTTGTCTGTCAGGAATAATGCATTCTAACAACAGACAAGCTTTTTGAATTTCAACTGCCATTGTGGAGCCATAGCATTCTTATTTCTCAAGCATACCATCGACCTTTTTAGTCCATTTTCCTAAAATGAATGACAAAGCAGTCAAATATCTGTGAGCACAAGTTACAGAAGCTACTAAATATGCCTTTAAATATCACAGACCTGTCTCTCTGTGAAAAAACAATCATTGTGATGTTATGCAATAGCAAACATTACAAAACATCCTGACCTCCCTTAGTCAATAAAACTTTGGTCAAGAACCTGATGATATTCAAAACCCCGGATCATAATCATGACACGAGTCAGACGTTTATCTCCAGGCATCATCCATTCTCTGGGGCTAATGTTCCCCTGGTGATGCCTGCTGATCACGAGAGCGTTGTTCCCTGCTCTCGGTGAAAACCTCAACTGGCACAATCAAAACATGGCCTTCTTCACTCTGCTTGTATCAACCTCCCACCATCACCTCGCTCTTTGTACTGTAGATCCGGATTAGATTGCGTATAACCTTTTTGGACCCTATTGTGCTCCCTGTTGTTTATCAGTTGTCTTGTATGCCCTTTGTCTACAGTACATATTCTAAGAGTAAGTTTGAAGTTTAAGATGGAACCCACACCGCTACTAACCCTGCTGTCTGCGGTTGTCGGGTGCTGTGTGTCCTGTGATTGTCATGTCAATGTATTGCTTTATAAATGTTCTTAGCCGGTAGACAAACATACTCCTGGAGCTTGCTCGATCGCCTTGTTGAGAGGGGTCAGGGAAGAATTTTTACAGCTCACTTATCTGGCCCCCGGGTGATTACTGTTTTTTTGCTTCCCTCTGGAATATGTAGAGAGTGGGTCGTATGCCCACCTCCCTTGTTCTCTGTAAAGCGCATTGTGTTGCCTCTGGGTATGAAATGCGCTATACAAATAAAGCTTTGATTGATTGATTGATTGATGTCTGTGTGTCCTGTGATTGTCATGTCTGTGTGTCCTGTGATTGTCATGTCTGTGTCTGTGCCCTGTGATTGTCATGTCTGTGTCTGTGTGTCCTGTGATTGTCATGTCTGTGTCTGTGTGTCCTGTGATTGTCATGGCTGCGTCTGTGTCCTGTGATTGTCATGTCTGTGTCCTGTGATTGTCATGTCTGTGTGTCCTGTGATTGTCATGTCTGCGTCTGTGTGTCCTGTGATTGTCATGTCTGCGTCTGTGTGTCCTGTGATTGTCATGTCTGCGTCTGTGTGTCCTGTGATTGTCATGGCTGCGTCTGTGTCCTGTGATTGTCATGTCTGTGTACTGTGATTGTCATGTCTGTGTGTCCTGTGATTGTCATGTCTGCGTCTGTGTGTCCTGTGATTGTCATGGCTGCGTCTGTGTCCTGTGATTGTCATGTCTGTGTACTGTGATTGTCATGTCTGTGTCCTGTGATTGTCATGTCTGTGTCCTGTGATTGTCATGTCTGTGTACTGTGATTGTCATGTCTGTGTCCTGTTATTGTCATGTCTGTGTGTCCTGTGATTGTCATGTCTGTGTATCCTGTGATTGTAATGTCTGTGTCTGTGTGTCCTGTGATTGTCATGTCTGTGTGTCCTGTGATTGTCATATCTGTGTGTCCTGTGATTGTCATGTCTGTGTACTGTGATTGTCATGTCTGTGTCCTGTGATTGTCATGTCTGTGTCCTGTGATTGTCATGTCTGTGTACTGTGATTGTCATGTCTGTGTCCTGTGATTGTCATGTCTGTGTGTCCTGTGATTGTCATGTCTGTGTATCCTGTGATTGTAATGTCTGTGTCTGTGTGTCCTGTGATTGTCATGTCTGTGTGTCCTGTGATTGTCATATCTGTGTGTCCTGTGATTGTCATGTCTGTGTGTCCTGTGATTGTCATGTCTGTGTGTCCTGTGATTGTCATGTCTGTGTCCTGTGATTGTCATGTCTGTGTCCTGTGATTGTCATGTCTGTGTATCCTGTGATTGTAATGTCTGTGTCTGTGTGTCCTGTGATTGTCATGTCTGTGTGTCCTGTGATTGTCATATCTGTGTGTCCTGTGATTGTCATGTCTGTGTGTCCTGTGATTGTCATGTCTGTGTCCTGTGATTGTCATGTCTGTGTGTCCTGTGATTGTCATGTCTGTGTCCTGTGATTGTCATGTCTGTGTCCTGTGATTGTCATGTCTGTGTATCCTGTGATTGTAATGTCTGTGTCTGTGTGTCCTGTGATTGTCATGTCTGTGTCCTGTGATTGTCATATCTGTGTGTCCTGTGATTGTCATGTCTGTGTGTCCTGTGATTGTCATGTCTGTGTGTCCTGTGATTGTCATGCCTGCGTCTGTGTCTGTCTGTGGTTGTGCCGACCAGGCCTGATCAAGAGGGAGGGGGGCTCCATGGAGCAGGAAATGGCGGCGGACATGGGGAGAGAGTTCACCCTGAGCCACGCCTTCCACTTCTACCGGAAGGGACTGGAGAGCATCGTGGAGGACCAGGTGACTCAGCGCTTCTCCTCCGAGGAGCTGGCCTCCTGGAACCTCCTGACGCGCACCAACTGCAACTTCTGCTACATCAGCCTCCGCCTCACCGTCATCTGGGGCGTGGGGGTGTTTATGCGTTACTGTGTCCTCTGCCCTTTACGGTGAGTACCGTGTGCCTGGGTCTCCCAACCTGGGGTCCGGGGGGGGCAATGATCGCAGGGGGGGCGGGGGGGGGGGGACCAGGTGCCAGGCCAGGCCTCAGACGATTTGAGGCCTTAATGTTAGCTACAGTAGACAAATATTTGTCAAGGATGATCAATAATGCATATTATTGACGTCACCCAACAATTTTAACAAAATCCATGATCTTATCTGATGAAGGGTCAAAAAGCCTTGTATTTACGGCACTACAATACCATATAAATTCAACAATTTAATCTGAGACTATGAATCGTGTCAACATTAATATTACTGCTACACTGGCGAAGCGCGTTATTGTACCCTAACTTACACCTGATGGAATTTACACACACAGACTGGACGTTCACAGAGATTTGGCAGGGGGGGGGACAAATTCCATCTGGTGTAAGTTAGGGGGGCCCTGGGGAAGAAATGTTGGGAACCCCTGCCATATGTGGTGACCACTGGACCCCCCCCCCCCCCCCGCCACCATCCTTCTTCTGACCTCCTACCTCTGAATCAGAATCAGTCACTCAGTCAGTATTTGCCAAGTGCATTTTCACACACGTATGAGGAATATGACTACAGATGGACACTTGGCGCAGGCAGCATTAGCGAGTGCCCAGTAGTTCGCTTGTTTGTTAAAGTTGCACTGAAATGAAAAAAGCATTCTGTCCCATTTTGGTTCACATAATTGGTCATAGTGTTCACCTATTCAACAATGTATACCAAAAAAATACAAAATTCTACTTTTGTTGTAATCTTATATCAAAGTATATAATTTCTTACTTCCTGGAAAACGGTAGGTCACGTGCAATGACGACAACAGGTACCTTAGATTTTAGGCCAATAATCTCATGACATCCACCCGTCAATCAACACTATCCTTCTATCGAATCTGTCTAAAGTTCTTAAAACCCGTCCACTTGTCAATGTTCCAATCAAATTCCTCTAAACATATGTCCCACCCTCATAGCTTGTTTGCGTCGGAAATACGTCAAACTACGGAAGTTAGATGATCTCAAACGTCCGTTTCTGTGCGACTTTAAGAGTTTGTTACAGAGTGACAGTTAATTTCTATGTCCTGTTTCAAGATGTCGAATATATTTTATGTTCGTTGTGTTTTCTTTGTCTTACAGGATAACTCTGGCGCTCATTGGCATGTCCACATTGGTAGTTGGGACTACGTTGGTTGGGTTTCTACCTAAAAGCAGGTAATAGCTGCACACCCACCATGAAACAGTCATACACATGCCGTGAGATTCCTGGGGCTGTGGTGGTTTGTCTCGGTGTGTTGATGGTGATCTGTGATTCGTATTGATGTGTTTCCAGTTCCACTTTATTTCAGTTTAAAGTGCGTTTTACAACATGGTAATAACAATCTTATTACAAAAGGTTAAAATTGTGAAATCACACAGTGTTAATGGTGATCTGTGGTGACCTTTGCTGATGAAGGTGGAAGAGCTGGCTGAGTGAATTGATCCATCTGACGTGCTATAGGATCTGTGCCCGAGGCCTCTCTGCCACCATCCACTACCACAACAGGTCAGGGTTCCTCTAAAGGGCTTCATTACACCCAAATCCAGCTCTTCCTGCTTCCTAATACTTCCTAATACTAGACACTTTTGTGTTTTGTGTTTTCTTATCAGATTAAAGGGATATTCTGGAATTTTTGAACTAGGGCCTCATTTTCGACTTACCTATGATGTTTTTGACTTATGGAGATCATTTCAGTTAATTCCATGCTGTAGATCGCTTTGGGTCGTTCCAATTTCACGTTTTTATGTAAACGGGAGTCTTCTTTTGTTCTCCTCACAGAGAGAATAAGCCCCAGAAAGGTGGGATATGTGTAGCGAACCACACATCACCCATCGACATCGTCATCCTGTCCAACGACGGATGCTACGCCATGGTGGGTAAAGAACGCAGACAACGGTCGGCGCCTCACGCAGGCCCGACGTTTCGTCCAGCGGTCCGGCGTCGTTGTCCTGATCCCCCCTCTCCCCGTCACCCCCAGGTGGGACAGGTCCACGGAGGCCTGATGGGGGTCATGCAGAGGTCAATGCTGAGGTCCTGCCCCCACGTGTGGTTCGAGAGGTCGGAGATGAGGGACCGTCACACCGTCACCAGTAGGTGAGACGGAGAAATTAGGGGAAAAGACACCAGCAGCTACAGTATAGCGTGAGATACTGGGCTGAGTTTCCCAGAGGCATCGTACCGCTACGTTCATCGTAGCGCTATGATGAACGCCATAGCTTACGATGAACGTAGCGCTACGATGCCTCTGGGAAACTCAGCCCTGGTCTCTTTCATACATCTAAGACATTTACTCAGCTATCTTCTTCCGCACGTTAACATGTACATACAGTGTACACATTTTTTATAGTTAAAGCTCACATTTATATCACCTATACTGTTTTTTTTTTGTAATAATATATCATTTGGTCATTGTTGCTTACCTCTCTCACAGACTAAGAGATCATGTAGCAGCCAGGACAAAACTGCCCATCTTGATCTTCCCAGAAGGCAAGTTTCTGCTGAATCCTGCCTGGTCCCTCTGTAGCTGTCGTCAGTCTGAAGTATGCTGTCTTGGGGACTGTGGCGGTGTACGCTAACCTGTGTGTGCTACTTCCTGTGTCTGCAACAGGAACTTGCATCAACAACACATCAGTCATGATGTTCAAGAAGGGAAGTTTTGAAATCGGAGGGACAATATATCCAGTTGCAATCAAGGTATTGTTGGTATTGTATTGCTATTGGTGTTACAACTCTGTGAGCAGTGGTTGTCAGTTATATTATTGGTCTTTTAAAAAAAAAAAAATCTTTAAAGGTGAAATAGATAACATTTTTATGTATATGAATCAAAAAGGAGAAAAAAACATCCACAGAGCTTTTAGAAGTTCCCCCGCCAAAAAAAAAGAAAAGAAAAAAGATATTGATTATAATTTATCATTTTGCAGTTTTGACAGGTCTGAAATGAATGTTGTGTTTATCTCTGAGACGTCTGAGGTTTGGTTCTCACCTCTAACAATGCTTGTGAGACAATAGTATTACATCATTGGTACCATGCGGTATCTGTCGGGATCGATCAAGAGTCATAATACTATTGTCTCATGAGCCTTGTTATAGTTTTTTTTTTATGATTCGTCTACATAAAAATGTGATGTATGGCACCTTTAATCAAGTAGCAGTGATATACTACTGTGTGAATCTGAAGTGTCTTTAGGTGTTGTTCTATTGACCGTCAGTTGATGGGTAATAAAGTTTGTTCTTCACTCTCAGACAAGACTGCTATTGTGTGTTGAAGCATTTGTCAGTGTAGGGAAACCTTCTGGAAAAATACCTTCCAGGTAGAACCCTTTCCAGGTCAGTTAGAACCCTTTTGGGGTTTTACATTCCTCCTTAGAACATTGTAAAGATGCATTTTGGAACACAAAATGACTGTTTTGACCTGAAAACGGTTCTAGTTAGCACTCCTTTTTCCTGAGAGAGTACATGGTCTGGTCTGTTGTGTGTATGATGTCGGTCCGTGTGGTGCGCCGTCTGGTTGGTGCTGTTTAATGTCAGTCTGTACGGTCTGTTGTGCTTGATGTCAGTCTGTGTGGTCTCTGTGTTTGTAATGTCAGTCTGTGTGGTCTCTGTGTTTGATGTCAGTCCGTGTGGTCTCTGTGTTTGATGTCAGTCTGTGTGGTCTCTGTGTTTGTAATATCAGTCTGTGTGGTCTCTGTGTTTGATGTCAGTCTGTGTGGTCTCTGTGTTTAATGTCAGTCTGTGCGGTCTGTTGTGCTTGATGTCAGTCTGTGTGGTCTGTGTTTGTAATATCAGTCTGTGTGGTCTCTGTGTTTGATGTCAGTCTGTGTGGTCTCTGTGTTTGATGTCAGTCTGTGTGGTCTCTGTGTTTGATGTCAGTCAGTGTGGTCTCTGTGTTTGATGTCAGTCTGTGTGGTCTCTGTGTTTGTAATGTCAGTCTGTGTGGTCTCTGTGTTTGATGTCAGTCTGTGTGGTCTCTGTGTTTGTAATATCAGTCTGTGTGGTCTCTGTGTTTGATGTCTGTCTGTGTGGTCTCTGTGTTTGTAATGTCAGTCTGTGTGGTCTCTGTGTTTGATGTCAGTCTGTGTGGTCTCTGTGTTTGATGTCAGTCTGTGTGGTCTCTGTGTTTGTAATGTCAGTCTGTGTGGTCTCTGTGTTTGTAATATCAGTCTGTGTGGTCTCTGTGTTTGATGTCAGTCTGTGTGGTCTGTGTTTGTAATGTCAGTCAGTGTGGTCTCTGTGTTTGATGTCAGTCTGTGTGGTCTCTGTGTTTGTAATGTCAGTCTGTGTGGTCTCTGTGTTTGTAATGTCAGTCTGTGTGGTCTCTGTGTTTGATGTCAGTCCGTGTGGTCTCTGTGTTTGTAATGTCAGTCTGTGTGGTCTCTGTGTTTGTTTGTAATGTCAGTATGATCCCCGGTTTGGCGACGCCTTCTGGAACAGTGCCAAGTACAACATGGTCAGCTACCTGCTCCGCATGATGACCAGCTGGGCTATCGTCGTCAACGTTTGGTACCTTCCCCCCATGACCAAACTGGTACGCCCTCACTCTCTCTCTCTCTCTCTCTCTCTCACACACACACACACACGGAACATGTAACGATAACCGGTATAATGATAAACTACGATAAAATCAGATTACAATTATTACAATTATCACTAAAACCGTGTTTGATTACGACGCTTTGAAAACTCACTATAAATACTGTCCAGCATCAACCAAAGATCAGTCTCCAAGATGCATTATTTTAATGTTCATGCAAACAAAAGGAGCACAGTGCTGCTAATTTTATTTGTGGGTTTCAATATAAAACTTGGTGAAATGGTTTCAGTGTGTTTCAGTAGTTTTTCAACATTTTCAGCACATTTTAACAATACCCAGCAATTAACAATCTAACAATTAACCAGCTCAGTGGCCTTTATAGTCTCAGGGCAGTTGGAGTGTCCGCCCTGAGACTGGGAGGTCGTGAGTTCAATCCCCGGCCGAGTCATACCAAAGACTATAAAAATGGTATACTCGATGCCTCCCTGCATAGTGTCATGTCCAGAGGGTGTACTTGTACATCAAGCTGCCTCACGCTACAGGAGATAGGGTCGTGCCCTATGGGCCACTAGGCCCGAGAAACATTGGTTCTCAAAGGCTTACTTACTTTACTTAACAATACCACAATGATACTGTATATATATAATATATATAATATATATATAATTATATCTTATACTGTATATAACATATAATCATGGTATGAAACGTACATCTCTACACACACACAAACTATCAGATGTGTGTATGAGTCATTGACCCATTACAACTCCAGCCTGATGGCTTCGTGTCACCTGACGCATCGTTGTTTGTCTCCCGCCGTCTGTATGGAGCAGGAGAATGAGGACGCCGTCCAGTTCGCCAACAGAGTCAAGTCCGCCATTGCTCATCAAGGAGGTCTCCTGGACCTGTCATGGTGAGGGGACAACCTGAGCCCTCTAACGGCTCTTAGCTTGCATATTAAAACATTTTAGCAAGTATTTGTGCCAGCCAGAACAGTGTAAATGGACTGCACTTATAGAACGCTTTTCCACCTTAGCAGCACTCAAAGCGCTTTACAATGGCCTCTCATTCACCCATTCACACACACATTCACGGTAGCTGCCATGCAAGGTGCTAACCTGCTCATTGGGAGCAATTTGGGGTTAGGTGTCTTGCTCAAGGACACTTCGACATGTGGACAGTCAGAACTGGGATTCGAACCACTGACCCTTCGATCACTGAACAACCCGCTCTACCAACTGAGCTACAGCCACCCCTGTGTAAGGGAGGCCTTTTCATTCTATGACCTGCCTGTCTCTCCTATACACCTGTCTAGGAAACTACTCAGGCATCCACCTTAATTCTCCCCATGTTCCATTTAATTGTGTGGGACTAGAGAGAGAACATGTATTTTCGTATTCATTGAGTGCACTGAACACGACGCACATACCTCTAGCACTATTTAAGGTGCTGAAATACTACACAGTGGTCTCAAACAGGTGATGTGTGGTGTTATATGGTGCTATGTTGTGCTCTGTGTTGATGCGCGTCTGTCTGTCTGTCTGTCCATCTCTCTCTCTCTCTCTCTACAGGGACGGTAGTCTGAAGAGGTACAAGGTGAAGGAGACGCTTAAAGAGCAGCAACAGAAGATCTACAGCAGTATGATAAGTGGACATGACGGTGGCGATTCACCGGAGTCTGAGACACAAGATGGACAATGACCACGGCTTTTATCTCTGGACAATCCCTGTCAGTGGACGGCAATGTTCTACTGTGGACGACACACACCACAACACACACAGACTGGATTTTTTTCCTGTGTTGCGGATGCCATCACCATTCCGTGTTTAAAGGTGTTGTTTGATACAGAACGCCTTATTTCGTGAATTTTTACTTTTGAAAGAGTTGATATGAGCTGTTTTAAAGATGAAACATTCCATGTGAAACACAATATAGCATAAAGGTTATAGAGAATGCATGTCCTGCTTCTCTTGTAACTACCCTGTAGTCGGCTTTACTCATTATGTTGATTTATAGTCTTAAACTCATGCCTTCTTATACTTCTGCTTTTGGGTCAAAGTGCAGACCCAGCGCAGGCACGCTCTCATCCTCAATGGGTTCTTCTTCATGGTCAGACTGAGATTGTATCGTGGTTTTCTTACGGTACCATAATGTCTTAAAGGTCATGGAGGGTTAGGGTTAGGGTTAGCATCCTGGCTGGCTGTTGCATTGCAGACTCAGGTGTGGCTTTTGTTTCCTGGTCACCTCCTATCTATCACAGCAACTTAAAAATCCATTGCTGGTGACTGAGCACTCACAGTGGATTGATCTCTGGAAAAAATTACTTAAACCTTCCTAAAGAAACAATGCAAGAGAAAACACATTTCATAAATGCATCCTTTCATGCTTGATGAGCTATGGAGGAGATATGGTGTAGGATGATCTATGTGCCGCTAGGGGGCAGTGTTTACCAACTAAAAATAGATTATATTCCTCTTCGGCAGTTCCACTCACCTCATGGATCTACTGATAATCTCACTGCTCGGGAGAGACATCATCGGAAAATCTGAAAGTTCTTGGGTGCATATAAATACAAACGCTTTGTATTATTGTAGAGTTTGAAGTCTTATATGCAGTATCATGCAAACGTGAGGTTATGATTGTAACCACAGACCATACCAGAACCACCGAGGTTTTGAAAGACTTTTTGACATTTTTATAAAATAGCCTACAATTTCTGTAAAACAACAAAACCATTCAACAGCTATGGACAGTTACCAAAATATTGTCTTTATTTATTTGTGATTTCAAAGAAAGTTGCAACACTTGCATTGTCCATCAAAGACTAACAAACAAAAATGGACAATGGAGAAAATTAATCCCATCATATTTTCATATACACAAGTTGATGTAGGCTGCAATTTCTCTTACACCTCTATGTCTTCAAAAAGAGGCCAACATAAATGTGAAATTGACCAATTATTATTATTTTATTGGGAGAACATAATTAATTCAGTGGAGTGATTATGATTAGACTCATGTATAACAATGGAACTAGTGAGGTATTTTCATTTATGTACTTTTATATTCTTATAAATGTATGGATGTGTTTCAGGTTAAATGGTTTTTGTAAAACAAAAACTATTTTAAAACCTCCAATTGAACTTCATAGAAGAAGTTAAAAGTACTTGGGTCAGCCATTTCCAGACCAAGTCACTAAGGGCAAATGATTGACTGTTTGATAGCCACGTGCCAAACTCATTTAATAAGAGCAATCCGGATGGAAACATATCTTCACCCCGTCACCAGGGGAAGATCCAGACCAGCTGTCCCTTCAGAATCCCCAGAGCCTCTCAGTGGCCTGAGCACACCAGGGGGTTAGAGAGAGAATGAGAGAGAGAGAGAGAGAGAAAGAGAGAGAGAGAGAGAGAGAGAGGGGGGTGCTGGAGGAGAGAGTGAAGGGGTTGCGTGATCTTAAATAAAAAGCTGGCACAGGTGAGCGTGGGCAAGACATGTTTGCTGTGACGGTGCTTTAATAAAGAAAGCACAGACTGTGAAATAGCGTTGACTTATTCTTCCACACAAAGGGAGCTGGACGCTTAAATTCCACAGCTTCTCTCTTGCCCCTCAACGAGAGCATCTCCCAGCCGACTCAAGCACCTAGGCTATAATAACAACCCCCTCGACTTAAATTGCTTGAACAGAAATGTTTGTTCTCTTCTAACAGGATTGTGAATTATTAATCGGATCTGAAGCCGATTTTATAACCCAATTGTTGAGGTGGGAGTCTTGGCGAGCGATGCTACGCTACACCATTTACTGTGATGTATGTGTCTGCACATCTTTATATCCAATTTAATGTGATTCAGATAGATTTCAAAGGGACATCATAAAAGGCATGAGTGACCTCTGTAAGGGCCTGCCTGACTGCAGACTCTATACAACTGCCCAGTTCGTCTCAATATGCTGATTAGATTTTCTCAATTTCAGTTTTACTCATGGAAAGTGATCCATACAAATGTAATGCACCCAGGTACACTCAGTAAATATGAATAAATTGCCAAATTTAATCTTTTTTATTTTGCCCGGGAGAATGTAGTTCATGAGGGATATTTTAAATCACAGTTTGCTTGGAACTGAACAGCTTGACCAGTCACAAGACTAAATGACTATGGCTCTGTCTGAGACCTGCCATTAGTTACAACATAATGCCTTTAAATACATTGTTCCGCCATCCATTATGTGGCTGGAGTAGAACTCTCTCTAATGTATGTGATGTTGAAGCAAAATGCGACTCACAGACAGAAATCAATACAAGCATTGAGAAGAATGTCTGGGACCGCCTCCCCGGAGGTTCACCATACAAGCCTGTGCATTTCAACTCAGGCGTTTATATTGTACAGTACAGTATAGCCTACAATATACAACATTTTCAGGTCAAAAATACTATTTAGGGTTCCACACAGCACCTGATGTTTAAAATTAAGACTTTTTCATAGTTGTTGTTCTATTGTTAAAATGACAAACGTCAAGTAGCCTAACTCTATTATGGCTTTTAGTGTTCATACTATAGCCTATATCTCTGGCCAGATGCTACAACATCAAATTCATCACTGGCATCCGCAGCTGTCCAGTCACCAGGGGGACAGAGTATTCTGGGATGTGTGAGATCAGTTGACCTCCACTGTCCTTCCCCCTAGCAGCTCATCCGCCCACCTGCAAATCCCACTTCTGACATCGACATTCTGGGACAGATCCGTCAACTGTGGGCTGAGTTAGCAAACGACTGATTCTGCGGCTGCCCCCCCCCCCCCCCCCCCCCCCCAAATAACACCGTCTCCTTCTCAGGGCTTCTCGCTATTATTCAGATCAAAACTGTTAGAATGTTGTCCAACCGTTGTGGCCTGGTCGGTTCACACTAGGTTAGTGAGAGAACGAGGAGACGGTGCACAACACTGTTCAGTTTCATCACTTTATTAATCACACACACACACACACACACACACACACACACACACACACACACACACACACACACAGACGGCACACATGGGGCACATTATTGTATTGCCTTTTTTGTGGGCTATATTTTAGTGTTTTTGTTGTCTTTATGCTGTTTCATTACATTACAGTCATTTAGCTGACGCTTTTATCCAAAGCGACTTACAATAATTACATTTAACGTAGGCTATAAAGCCAGTGTACTAGGCTACTAGGCCTACTTGCCAGTGCATCTCCTTTCTAAAACAAGTGACTAAGAGCATAATCTAGTGCTGAAGGCAAGAATAGCAATCTAAAATAGCAATAGGTGCTTAAGAGGATGGTGGTAGTACTTTTTGAAGAGATGAGTTTTGTGCCAGTAACACAACATTTCCGACCGGGGACACATAAAGTAGGCTATCTATCTATCTATCTATCTATCTATCTATCTATCTATCTATCTATCTATCTATCTATCTATCTATCTATCTATCTATCTATCTATCTATCTATCTATCTATCTATCTATCTATCTATCTATCTATCTATCTATCTATCTATCTATCTATCTATCTATCTATCTATCTATAATTTATGTCTATTGCAGAAAGTCAGATGTAGAGGAAGGATAATAACACAATGGCACTTTTAATCGGTTTGGTAATAACATGGTAATAACAGCCTGTATGGATGAAAGGATGTCTGTCTGTTTAGCAGATAACTAAAAAGTTATGACATCCTTAAATTCTGTCGGAAGTGTTTCTGCTGTACACGGGGTGAGCACGGCGCTTTGACACCTCGCAGAGCTCCCAGGACAAAATCAAATGGTGCCATTCACAGAGAAAAACCAAAAGGGGGAAATCCGAACTCTCGAATACCTTTTAACTGTTTTTAATGCATATATACAGAGACAACGAACTCGTTTCAACCCTCCGGCCATCGTCCTGCTGAATTAAAAGCAGTTACAACATATTCGAGAGTGCGATCTCCCCCCTTTTGATATGCAGCCTATGACAATCTACACCCTGCCATTCACAGAGAGCCTGAGGTGAACAGACACGGCGTCACACCATGCACCTCAGAACCAAACATGAATAAAAATAGCCTACTCTTCAACACAGTTGAAAGTTGAGACTTTTCTTGTTGTCAGTTGGTTTTGAGAACAAAATGAATCTTTCATAAGAAGACTATACACTTCAGTACTTCGTGCGTGCGTGTGTGTATGTGCGTGTGTGTGTGTTCCCCAGTAGCTATCCTCAGTGATATAGTGGCCAGGAGGGGGAAATATAAGACAAGTCCTGTCAAAGGCTTGTCTAATTTGCATACACTAATGAAACAGGCTATAATTGGTCCGAATTGATTTTTTTTTTTTTTTGATTGAGCTACAATTGAGTCTGAAGTTCCTCAAGTGGAGAGTTGATTGATTTGTGGTTAAATTCAAGATTATTTAGTTTGGGAAATAATTATGTTCTTATGCAGTTATCAGATAGGCTACTGAACAGAGCCTTGTTCACATAGCCTGATTGCAATTGTCTCTCTTTCTCTCTCTCTCTCTCTCTCTCTCTCTATCTCTCTCTCTCTCTCTCTCTCTCTCTCTCTCTCTCTCCCCCACACACCAAAACACCAGCAAGTTCCTTGTACGGGTGGGAACTGGAAGCGAAGAGTCAGATGAAAAATGTCCTTCAGGCAGGTACATGAAGGTGTGTAATTGCAGACTACACTTTGCCCTCGGCCCTGTGCCTCAAAAGGTATTTCTCCTTTTATTGACAGAGTAGCATAATTTCACCTTGATGGCGGACCTGGCACTGTTCCCCGTCTCAAGCTGCCTCGGCCTGATTGCTTTGGTTTCCAGGTCACCTCCTATCTATCGCAGCAACTTTTCCAATTTCTTAGGACTTGTTACATGAAGATAAAAAGCCATGGCTGGTGAGTACTGATGGCGGACTGCTCTCTGGAAACATGTACATAAACCTTCCAGAAGAAACAATACAAAAGAAACACATTCAGAACTGCTCACTTTCATGCTTCGTGAACTATGGAGATGATCTGATCTCATAGCCTACGGAGAAGCTCGCTGTGCAAGTTCATGAAATAAATAATCGAATCAATGCCCTGGTTCATTAATATGAAATTATCTTAGCCCGGTGATTAATTGCATTACACTTACCAAAGTGTGTTTTTGTACAAATCTAAAGGCGGGAAATGATGGATGATCAGAGAGACATGATGAATGGAGGACGCAGCGGAACTAAATTGAAAGTGTACTCATCCGTTCTCTCTCTTTTCACAACTAATGATAAATTGAGCATGTCACATTGAACAATACATGTTGAGGTTTTAAACATCATCTCCTCCACGGAGCCGGAATGGCGGAGCGGCAGGTAGGCTGTGGGTCTCAGTGTGACAGAACTCTAGGATAGCTTTCTCATCGCAGGCGAGGTATAGGCCTACGTGCTGAGGTGCGTGGCGAGCGGGACGCACCGTGATTTGCAGGGAATCATTTAGTAGGCCTACCTTTTATGATTTGGTTGTGGAATAGATGGACAGAGGCCTTTGTGGACAAAAGTCATCATGCGGTTTACTGTGTTCACAGCAAGGGGTGTTAAATTAAACAGCCTGTAACTTGTAAATGTGTAATTTGTAATTGAGTAGGCCTGTTAGAGTTTATCTGTAACCTAAGCATAATCTTGGAACATTTCACTGTGACTGTACACCGTACATTACATGTGACAAATAAAGGAATCTTGAATCTTAAATGACTCTATGGCCGTCTGTCTGTCTGTCTGTCTGTCCGTCTGCCTGTCCGTCTGTCTGTCCGTCTGTCTGTCCGTCTGTCCGTCTGTCCGTCTGTCTGTCTGTCTGTCTGTCTGTCTGTCTGTCTGTCTGTCTGTCCGTCCGTCTGTCTGTCTGTCTGTCTGTCTGTCTGTCTGTCTGTCCGTCTGTCCATCTGTCCGTCTATCTGTCTGTCTATCTGTCTGTCTGTCTGTCCGTCTGTCCTCCTGTCTGTCCTCCTGTCTGTCTGTCTGTCTGTCTGTCTGTCTGTCTGTCTGTCTGTCTGTCTGTCTGTCTGTCTGTCTGTCTGTCTTTCTCATCTCTTCCCGTCCTCTCTGTCTTGCTCTCTCTGAATAGTGATATATCCTTGATACCCTTGTAGGCTATCTGATACTGTACATATAATTTTATGTTTTTCATATTTCATGGTTTCTTTATTGAAGTTTCCCCAAGTACAAAACAAGTAAAAAAGAAACATTCTCCAAAAATAATTAATGGCAGCAGTATCGTTTGCCTTGCTTTGTTAAAAAACAAACTCATTGACTGGCAGCCAAAGTTGCAGATGATCAAATTCCTATTAAGATTGCATCTGGCTTGGCTCCAGCCGACAGCCTATATTGTAAATAATATTGCCATCTGTGAGACTGCGGCAGTTGGGGGACGAAGACACGAAAATGGAATTAATGGAGAGAAAATAAAGACGCAGTCCTGGGATCTGCATAAACATCAAGCTTAAAGAGCAACACCATGCAGTTACTCCATAGAAAATACAGTACCTAAATGAACAAAAGTCAACAACAAATAACTTTTTTACGCTGATTGCTGTAGGCCGTATTGAACATGCCGTTAAATCAATTACACATAAATTGAATGAATGAATGAATGCATTAATGCATGAATGAATGAATGAATTAAGTTCCCCCTGATGTTGCTGTAGGCCTAAACCTGTCTAGTAGACTAACAACCAATACAATGCAATGGTGTTACAAAGTATTGTTTCATATGAAGGTGTTTTAACAAGGTTTCTTCCATGTTTAAACAACTACACTGTTACAACACTTGCCGTAAAATAGCCTAGTGAAATACCTCACTTTTATTCCTGCAGTAGTTAATGTTTGGCAAGTCCAGATACTCTCATTCCAGACCAAATGTCACCCAACATGGCACTCTCTGATGATAAAGGTTGCCATGGTCCCTGGTGGGTTGGGGGGTGAGGCCCACCCTCCTTCCAAGCAGAGAGTGAACAGCGCCATGATACACAACCGCGCCTTCTTCCAATTTCATTCTCTACTACGGCAACAAAACAAATATCAGTTCAGCAGAGCAATCCAAGCCAAAAAGAATAGTTTTTAGTAATTCCTCTGTCTGAGATGGGCCCTGGGCCCCTGGACAATGTTGATGGATGATGCTTTAATGCTGCAGAATGTTATTTTTACCGAACAGGGAAAACTATAAATTTTTACTTCATTGGCAATGATCGTGCCCCATGCATAAAAGTGCGCTGGGTGTGTGTTGCTCATGAATAATCACCCCCCGCGACAGATGTTCCTTTGCAGAAACCAATTCCTCAGATAAGATTTGCAGAAGATTAATTGTCTACAGCTGTTTCATGGCCCGGTGCAATCTTAATACATTTATGATAAGTTTAAAAGCTCACTAGAGGCAGCGGAGGCTCCCAACTGAGACAGCAGAGAGAAAAAGGCTGCTTTATTCCCGCATCTGGATTCATATCCTTCATATTCATCATTAGCCTTTGTGCCAGCAGACCAAGGAGCTGTGAATCATTACGGTGCAAGGTGCAACAGTGCACCCCCCCCCCTCCTCCTCCTCCTTCCTTCTTCCTCTATCCTCTTTTCACACTCATCATCCTGGTATTTTCATTTTTTTCTCCTCTATTTTTTTGAGTGAGCGAATTATTCAAATTTGTGCAAATGAGTTGTTTCCATTTTTCTCCCCTCAGAGTGGAAATTGAAAGTGACCCGGCGTGACCCTCATCTATTACTTCAGCTAAATTGCGGCGAATGCGCCGTCTGGATCACTCTCACTGTACAGGCAACGCGCGAGCGCTTCGTTACCGACGGAGAAATGACCCCCCTCCCCGCGCGCCGCACCGACACTAGTTAGGAACAATCGCGGTGTTGCGACCTCTTCACTCCAGGCTTTATCAAGCCGCGTTTGAATATTCCTCAGAGCACCAGGTGCAATCATGTTCGCCATTCCAAACCTGCGCCAGGGGTCGTGCTCAACAGGATAGTCATTTAAGCCCAGTTTTTAAGAATAATTTCATGTTTAAAGTTCCTGACACAGCCAGAGAGAACAGAGATCGCCTGAGGATTTCATTTGCTCAGCGTTTAACCCCGTCCAGCCGACATTGCGTGCGTTTCATTCCACATTAGCTCATTTAATATCATAGCAGTGTTTTCTCTCAGAGATGACACGGCTGTCCGTAGATCCTCTGCGTCCATATTTTATTGGTGACTCGCCTCCACACATGAATGGGTCACAGGAAATACTTTGACCTGTGAGTTGTTTTTCTCAGTCCAGTGCTTCGCTGATACTGTAGCCTATCCACACCTGTTTGTTTAAGCCATGCATATTATCATGACATCATCTCTTGATTACCTCAAACCTAGGCTATATACAATCTTATCTAAGAATTTTAAGTTTAGAGTAATTACTGTGTAACTACATAGTTATACCTGTAGTAACAATGATGTACTTACAAAACAACTGCTATGTTATTGCATGGTGTGTAGCGGTACAGGTTATTAGGCCTACCTGTACCACTTTGCCACTTTATTACTCAACAGGAACAGGGTGTGTTTGTGTGTGTGTGTGGGGGGGGGGGGGGTGCTGAAGCTTGTGTTTCTAAAACAAGAATCAGTGTCATTTAAGCCTTATAATATCAATTTATAGCAGTAACTACAATGTTGTTACAGCATGTATGCTCTGCAGTTACATAATAGTTGATGTGGATTTAACTTAAAGTGTGTTGCCCTACAAATACATGGTATTATGATTATTATTTTACCAATTTGTACAACAGTTAGAAGTGTAGTCTGTATCCAGGCCCAGGTCCAGTAGTGACGGAGAAGATCTTCCTGTCAGAGCTTCTGCTCACACACATAATGATGTAATAAAAGACAGCTTAGTGGGCTGACAAGCAGGCCGTAAATAAGCAGGTCTAACCTTGGCTGCTGCCTCATCTCTACACCACCTCCTGCATTGAACATGACAGAATATGTTGTAATAAAACGCAACCTTCAGTTCATAGATTTGCATGATTTATGTGGGGATATGAAATTAATTTATCTCTAATAAATATGCAACAACATGAAAGTGATGTAGCTGCATAATGTTCATTTATTCTAATGTGATGACGGGACTTAATTAGTTATTGGTACCCTTTTCTTTCTGCTCATTATCGAAAATATAATTAAGTTAATGAAGTTAATATTGTTGTGCCTCTTACCTTGTATTTGAGCTTGTAATTCAGAGGTTTTGCCAGTAAATGGCCTAGAAAATGGCCCATCTGCTGGAAATAAACCTTGTGGTGTTTTCACCAGAGCCTTCCGTGATGTCTAGAGTTCCTCATCAACATACCATACTGAATGGAGACTGTTTTCCCTAACCATTTCATTTTTGTGTTATTACCTACAGTAATAAAAATGCATGGACAGTGCGCGTGACCTTGATGTGGCAGTCCAGCTACAGTACGTCCCAAACAGAATGAGCACATCCTGGTCCTTTTTCATCTGCAGCAGCTATGAGTAGAGAGTTGGACATATATGTGTACCCTTATTCTGAGCAGTCTACTGTACATCATCCCTTCTGTTCACCTCTCTCTCCCCACCTCTCTCTCTCTCTCTCTCTTCCTCCCTCTGTCTCTCTACCCCCCTCTCTCTCTGTCTCTCTCTCCCCACCTCTCTCTCTCTCTCCCTCCCTCTGTCTCTCTCCCCCCCTCTCTCTGTCTCTCCCTCCCTCCCTCTCCCTCCCTCTCTCTCTCTCTCCCTCCCTCCCTCCCTCTCTCTCTCTCCCAGCACACCTAGCAGACTTGCTATAAACAGATAGCTGTCAAGGGCGAGGAATAGGACTCCTCCTTAACAAATCCCCCATTCTTTGTAGATTATTTACTTTTAATGGGCATGGGAGATGAGAAAAGCACTTAATATGTGCTCTCACAGGTCATGATGCATGGGGTCAGTGGAACGCCAGTGGCATCGTCTCACTTTGCTCCTCTCTAATAAATCTATCAGGGACTCTGGCCTGGATGGAAGGCTCACTAGACGGTCGCTCAGGGCGGAGGATAGTCAACACCTCAGGAATAGAATCGATAGGTTTGTTGTTTTATTTATTTGGGTGCCTCATGTGACATTTTCAGTTGTTGAGATACGCCGTCTTACTTCATTTGATGCAGTATTTGATACATACATACATACATACATACATACATACATACATACATACATACATATATACATACATACATACATACACACACACACACACACACACACACACACACACATACATACATACATACATACATACATACATACATACATACACACACACACATACATACACATACACACACACACATACATACATACATACATACATACATACATACATACATTACATACACATACACACATACATACATACATACCTACTTGACTACATGTGAAAACCATATGATGTCTAGATGCTGTTTGTTTATTTTCCATTTACTGTCATTATCACTCATTAACTCAGGTTTTATGATGGTTATTAATGACAACCTTACCCTTTATAATGGCATTACCTTACCTACCCAGTCATTCTTCTCTGAACTCTTAATGATTAAAAGTATTAATTCCTGCATAATTCTATTATTAATATCCTGCGCAGAGATAAGATGTAATAGCAATATGAGGCCAACACAAAGGCAGTCATTACTTCATCCCTGTCACCATTTGTCTTATTTAAATACCAAATGATAACACTTTATTTCAATTCAAATAAAGACATTCATTTTCCTATTTTTTGTGTGCAGACTAATCCTAATCAAAGTAATGTTTTGCACAGAGCTAATGAAAACTTGTGAAGTTCTATCATAAATCTTCTAAAAAGATATTGCCGTACGGATCATTTATGATTCCAATTCATCTCATCTCCCTTTACCTGTGATGACAGAGTCGTGTTAAGACTAATCACGGCTTTTCAATTGAATCATATAAATCATGTAACTAATTTGTATCGCAACAAATTAATATCATGGTGAATTGCCACTCATCTATCACTCGACAGGGAGATGTCTCTCAAATCCCTTAATGTCTTAAGATCCATGCACATGCAACAGCCAGGATAGTTTTTAAAAGTGTTTGTTGTTCTAAAACTTATGTAACAGTAGTTCTAAAATCTGTCCTGTAACAGTAGTTCTAAAGTGTGTTCTTTAACAGTAGTTCTAAAGATTCAACACGTCTTTGCGGTCTTGGCTGTTGTGTGAACTCTGCTTTGGAGAGTTTCAGATACATAGAGGTCAAGTGTTATGATGTGCTTGTTTACAGGGTAGCTGTAACAAAAGAAAATAGGAAAGAGCATGAAATGTGTTGTGTAGTTTTTTCTTCTTCTTTAGATTCAGTAGTGTAAAAGCCCATTTTTATTTCCCAGGCTACCTCTGTCCAGGATGGTAGCCAGTAAAATCCCATTTCATCAGGACTCTACCAGCACATGGGAGCAGCCACCCAGTAAAGCAACAGCACACTCAGACTGACTTAGATCACTGCCTTCTTTGTGCTGTACCTTACGCTGTCTTCTTCACATGTATTATTAGTGAAGCCTATATGTTTGGTGGTCCTACTGTATTTAAGAAAATGTGTCAGACTATTTTTCTGTAATGGCTTTATATGGGAACATCTTAAGAGCAAATGTTGGCTGTTATGCTTAAGATTAGGCCTGTGTTGTCACAAAATTAATGAGATCAAGGTGAATCTGATCCAGATGAATGAATTGTTTGACTGTAACCTAATAGTGCTGGCTGGCTAGCTGGCTAGTTGGCTGGATGGCTGGCTGGTTGGTTGGCGGACTGGTTGGCTGGTTTGTTGGCTGGCTGGACTTACTGGATAGCTGGTTTCCTGGCAGGCTGCTGCCAGAGGTTGAGATGAACAGGGCGTTTCATCAGCAGGGAGTCTGGGTTGTTGACATGGACGGCAGGGACGATCAGTAGATTACGCGCCGGGCCGCGGGCTGGAAGATGAGAAGAGAGGCTCCCGCCAACACACACAGCCACCTTCCCATCACCCTTTAATAACCAGCAATATTGTTGCAGGAGATTTCTGTCGGGCCGAATCTGATTGATGGGCTCTTGGATGATGCATCACAAGTGCAGGGGGAGATTGACCGAACAACTAAACATACAATTTATTTTATTTTTTTTAAAGAAAAAAAAAAAGGCGGGGTTACCCCTCTTGAGGAGAGCAAATAGCCTTTAGTTAAGATGATCCCATTTCCAAGAGCAATTTATAGTCTATTGACTGGAGACAGTGTCTTTTCAGACGTGCGGAAATTGTCTTACATTGCAGATGAGATGCATGTTCTGGCACCGGATTCCGGGGCCACAGCAAGAGCAAATATCACATTAGGTCTCCGGGAGATGATATCACACTGTGTCAAGGCCCTGGGCAGACCCAGGCACATATCCGCCCAACTCCTAAACACAACCCCGCCCTCACACACACACACACACACGCATGCACACACACGCATGCACAAATGCTTGCACACACAGGAACACACAAACACACACACACACACACACACAGACTCACACTCACACACACACACACAAACAAACACATACAGACACAGACACGCACACACACACACACAACACACTACACACACACCACTTGAGCTCAGACAATCCCGTTGATTAGAAGGAGAAACCATGTCTTTTGTGACACCTATCGTATCCTTAAGGGCCGCTGAGAGTTTACGCTCAAGTGGCGTTTCTCATTACCCCGGCGGCTGGGGATGTTTTGACAGAGGGGGATCCTTCACTGCCACTCAAGTCTATCAATGTCAGGAGGGGGTTCAGCCGCAGACCCATATATTTGGATTAAATAGTCAGAGTCATTACGCCGAATGTTATTGACCTTTTAAGATACAACTTTAATAGCTTTTCTCTCTCCACCTCTCTGTCTGTCTGCATCTAAAACATGAGAGGCTGTTGCTGCTGCTGCACTCAAAGCCCCCCCCCCCCCCCCCCCTCACCCCCACCCCGGGCTTGGAGTTGGAATTGGAATCAAACGCTAGAGATCCCTCCTTCCTCCTGGATAATTCCGAGGGCTTTGTGGTTGAAGAAAAAAAGAGAAATTAAACAGCGGCACAATGAGAAGAGGAGCAGGAGATCAGGATTACCAGACAGACCAGTCATTTTCCAGCAGCTAGCCAAGCTAGACAAAGCCTGACTAAGACCACATCAATGGGTTTTCCGTGGCGCGATGTGAAGCTGCATGAATTAGTCTCAGTAGAACGAATGCAGTGATGTAGTATAAGAAAGAGTCAACTCCTTTGCTTGGGACAAATACTACAGTATTTTAATGCAGTGGTTACTTCATCCACATTTTGAGTCAAGTTAACTTTGTTGCACTTTGGTTCATTTTCTGTTAGTAAAATGTGTGTGCTTTTGTGTGTGTGCTTTTGTGTGTGTGTGTGTGTGTGTGTGTGTGTGTGTGTGTTTGTGTGTGTGTGTGTGTGTGTGTGTGTGTGTGTGTGTGTGTGCGTGTGCATGTGTGTGTGCATCCGGTGTATGTGGTGTGCATACAGAAATGTACTGTTGTGTGTGTGTGTGTGTGTGTGTGTGTGTGTTCTGTGAGGTTAATATCCTGCCCTGTCTTGAGTTCAATTTTTCATCTGAGCTGTGTTTATCTTAAGTGGTGTGTGAAGGAGGATGACTAATATGGGATGGAGAGAGGGTTCTGTCAACCACCAGAGTACAGTACAGTATGTGTGATTTATCATGGCTACGTTTCAGTCATATGCAGCTTCGTATCAGGGGTAAGTTGTAACGTTTCCTAATCTCTTTTGCTCAGGACTCTATTTGGATTGTGTTTCATTCCACCTGTCCATAGCAGGTCTATGTGAGTGTCTGTCCCCTGTCCCCTGTCTCACCTGTCCGTAGCAGGTCTATGTGAGTGTCTGTCCCCTGTCCCCTGTCCTGTCCCACCTGTCCTGTCAGGGTACGAGCTGCTGCTCACTGTCTTCAGCCATCAGCCTTTTCCAATCTCACGACCAGAGGAAGTCACAGCTCTTTGTACAAGCGCCTACAGTAATTGAATTTGCTGCAGAAATAGCAGGCTGGAAAATTTCATTTTCTTCCCCATCGGGTGTGTGTGTGTGTGTGTGTGTGTACGCGAGGAGGCATGGGCGGGCGGGCGGGGCGCGTCTCCCTCCTTCCTAACTTATCTCTCCTCTCCTCCATCTCCTCCTCTCAATCCTTTCTCACATATACCCCCCATCCCACTCCATTTCCACTCTCTCCCCGAGCTCACTGTCTCTCTCCATCCTGCTCCCGCTCTCAAGGCTTTCAACCCCTCTGTCCTCCTCCTCCTCCTCCTCTCTCTGTCCGTTCTCTCCATCCCCCCTCTCCACCCATCCTCCTCCTCTCCGTCGCTCCGTAGCCCACACACACACCTCCTTGTTTCATCCCCTCCAAAACCTCGTCCTCCGATAATCTTTGTCAGCATGTTTAGGTGGGGGCTGGAAGGATCGGGGTGGCGTCTGGGGGTGGGGATGGGGGGGTGGGTTGTCACTGTGGCAATTTTCCCCTAAATACCTTCCACAAATAATGGTTTTCAGAATGAGAATTAACAGGGTTGATTACACGGAATGGCCCTTTTAATTTACAGAGGGGGGTTCTATTGATCACGGGAGTGCAGATTAAACCGTTCAATGAAGCCAGTGATGAGGTATTAACCAGCTCTGGCCCGCCGGGGGTCCTGAGGGAGCGGGAGGCTGGCCGGAGCAGTGCCTGCTGTGTACAGTTATTCCCCTGTAATGAAGTGCCTGTATGCTGCGGCATGGAGCACAGGCAGGAAAAATAGATTGAAGATGATGAGCTCTTCAAAGTCATTTCTCGCTCTCTCATTCCTGCTCATGTCCCGCTGTCCTCCTCTCCTGTCCCACCCCGCTCTCTCTCTCTCTCTCTCTCTCTCACTCAGCCCCCCCCCCCCCCAAAAAAAAACCTTGGGATTTACTTAGCCAGCCGGACCGATGCAATTTTTATGACCTTATTGCTTTTTTGCCATGGTAATAGTTTTGAATCAATTTATCAATCTGCAGGAACCATCAGGCACGTTGCCCTCCAAGATCAAGTCCAGGTCATTCCATCAATGCACTCAGGTGCACCGAGATGGAAAGGCAAGACGTGCCCCTCTCCGCCCCCCCCCCCCCCCATTCCCCATCACTGCCGGCACCCATATGAGAATGGGCCTCAAACGGCTTAGCAAACATGCTCTTACCAGTTTAACCCCTCATCCCAAACCCCCACAATCACACTGTCTTTAAAATCAGCCGGAGGTGAGATGGAGCAGTGGGATTTCTTAATATCTATTGCTGGGCCAGGGGAAAGGGAGAGAGAGAGAGAGAGGTAAAGAGTAAGGTATAGAGAGAGAAAGGTAGAGAGGTAGAGAGAGAGGTAGAGAGGTAGAGGTAAAAGGAAAGTCTGTCTATTCTCACCACCTCCTGTAGGAAAAGAGCATCTCTGTCCTCTTTGGCCTGATGCGGTGCTGCTTCAATCATACAATAGAGAATATTGATTAAAATTTATTCACATAAATCCAGTGGAACAGCCATCCACTTCATTCTTCATTTTCTAGATTGATTCCTCATTTAACTTATTTTCAAAGCAATGAGAGTTACTGGGGAAAAAGAGGAGGATTTATGGTGGTGGATTAACATGGTTAAGTGACCCTGACTGCTCTGCTGTCCTTTGTTTGGCTTTAGCAAATGTCAATTAATGTTCCATCTCCTGGGTCAGACCAGCTCGGAGCACTGTCATTCAATTAGGCTGACTTATTGGAAGGCCGGGCTGCTGTAAACCACATAGTGCTAACTCAATAATGTGATAATGACAGAACAGATTTGTTTTGCATTACTGTAGATTTGCAAATTCACCCTATGCTTTCAGGAAATTAAACAGTGTAAGTAGAAGATGTTTGAAGTATATGCTCAGATGTTTCTAATTAATCTAATGCTTGCAAAGGATATTATTTTGATTTACATTCATTAATATAAAAAAATAATTTTAGGACTTCAAACAGTAAAATGGAGGTGGAGGTTTTTGCTTGCTTTAAAATAATGTTATCAGTTTCATCAGTTTCCTCAGTTTTGTTTCAATTTATTTATTTTAATCCAATTTTTGGTGTTATTTTTATGTGTGGTGTTTTTGAATTTATTCAATCAATTTTAATGTGTAGATTATGTATATTTATGTATGATGTTTTTTTGTTTTGCTTTGCTTTGTAACCAGGGCACCATTGCTCCCCTGGTACAATACAGGTCAAATTGAAAAAAAATTGTGGGGAAAAATACAAATGAAACCAAATTCAAAGAATGCTGCAAAATGATGTTTCCGCTTCACATGTTCATGCATTTAAATAAACATGCACTTCAAATAAACGTGTGATTATTTGATTCTGCATGTGTGTGTGTGTGTCTGTGTGTGTACGCACGCACTGTATGTGTGTGCATGTGTGTTTGTGTGGGAGTGGGATTGTGTATGCGTGTGTGTATGGGTGTGTAGGTTTCTGTGTGTGTATGTGTATCTGTGTGTGTGTGTGTGTGTGTGTGTGTGAGTGCGTGCGTGCACTAGCATGTGTGTGCGAGTATGTGTGTGTGTGCGTGTGTTCCTTTCTCAGAAGAACCTGAGGGGGACTCCGCACCACGCAGGCTGAACACAGGCTTCTCGGGGAGGGCTATATTTAGCGGCCTGTGAACGCCATCTGCCCTCCCCTATCACCCTGGCCTTTTGCCTCCCTCACAAAGGGCCCATTCGTCTCAGGAGCCCCAGCAGCCCCCGGCCCTAATGAGCCTCTTTAAGGCTCTTTGAATTTCTAATGAATAACACTGCACAGGAAAATAAACACATTGCTATTGATCATGCCATAAAGATTTAGACTAATTTAATAAGTGGACCCTGGCTTTGGCTGGAGTCTGGGAAACCCTAGCATCTCCACCACAGGGTGCTGCTGTCTGTCTGTCCCTTCCTCCCTCCCTCCCTCCCTCCCCCCCTCTCTCTCCCTCCCTCCCTCTCTTTCTCTCTCTCTCTCTCTCTCTGTTGATATTGTATAGGGATCCTCTGACTGCTTGGGCTGGAGCCAGGGCTGGGGTTTAGACACCACACCAGCTACTGTGCTGTACACATCATCCCAGATCTGTGTGACCCTCCCAGATAAGCTGACGGCTACACTAGCACACTGACCTTGTAGGACACATCTCTTCTCTCTCTCTCTCTCTCTCTCTCTCTCTCTCTCTCTCTCTCTCTGTGGCCTTCCCTCCATCCTTCCACCCCCCCCCCCCCCCAACTCCTCCTCAGGGGCACAGCGAGACCCTCGTGTCTGATCTTGCCGAACCAGGATGTTTGGTATCAAAGGTTGTATCAAAGATATGATCCTCATTAGCTGGGGGCCACTGACTTCATCTGTTCCTGTAAATCCAAAAAGCAGCAAAACCCCCATGTGTTCGCTATTCATTCCCTGAGTAATGTATTGAAATGTTATGCAACATGCTTAAGTAATAGATGACTGCAATCAGGGTGGAGGCACATGATTGATTATTTGATGACAGTCTCTGGTAGTTTTTAACTCCTCCTTTTTCAGGCAGTGTTGCCGGCTCCCCTGGGGACTGGACAGAGGACAGTAATGGCTTCACGGGGCCACACATGATGAATATTTAAAATGGATCTCACACGGAAGTGTGTCAAGGGCGTCTGACTAAATGATACGGTAGCACTGCGTTTGACGGGTGCTGTGTATTAAGTGTTTGTAACGACAACCCATAACTTTTCAGGTGCATTAAAGTGTCGTTTGGAACCCAAAATGGTTCCGCCTCACCTGTAAACAGTTCTGTATGGAACCGTTGGAACCTATGGGAACTTTTTCAGAGGGTTCTTTTAAAGTATTATTAAAAACAGTACAGTATAATGTTCTGTGGACACGACATCCAGAGACATCGCTGCTGAGCTTCAAGCTATCTGACCAGGAGCCTCTCTCCATGCCCTGACCCGACCTCCACTGTTCCCAGAAAGAGTCCCTCTTCTCTGGCCAGTATTGGACTAATCCCCCCTCTATCTTTCTCTTCTTGGAGGTCAGCCTTAAAAAGAGCATTAAGCAAATAGCTAATGGGATTAAGAGTATAATAATATAGGGATATAGTGAGACAATTCTATTAACAAGATATAAATCATGTTGAGTGTGAGGTAAGTGTTTTTTAATTGATTGATGGAAACGGCGATCCATAGGTTTTCTGGAGACTAACAACCATTTACCGTCTCCTGCACAGCGAAACAGGCAAGAAGAGAGAGATAAGGAAATTACTGTGGTGGGGGGATAAATTATTCAGAAAAGATAATCATTTTGTGCTGACATTACTAATGTGAAGAAGCATTTAATCTGCCTCCAGTGGGATGGAGGCCTGGGTGAAGGTTTTTATAAAGATTAAAACTGCAGAGGCGAAACGCACCGCCACGATTATCCATATCACTCTCCCTCTAATCAAGACCAAGGAGGCTGTACAGCCAGGGAGCCTGCACACCACAAAGCACATGTAAACACACACACACAGGCATACACACACACAGGCACACACACACACACACACACACACACACACACACACACAGGCACATACTTTATGATTAAAGCTCCATCCGATTGGAATAATTTGCCTGCCAACATAAGATCTCTAATATCCTTTTACCGGTTCAAAGTGGCACTATCATCATACTATGCAAACAGCTGTATGTGCTTCTGATCTCAGATTTGTGGTAAAATGTCTCATTATGTATAGCTTCTGTAAAGTTTCAGTATCACTGACATGATCCTTCCATGGGTATATCCTGTGATTTCACATATGTATTGTATACAAGACATTATGCTTAGCTCTCATTGCACTTGTGTGTGTGTGTGTGTGTGTTGGGGTTTGTGTGTTTGTTTTATGTATATATGTATACTATGTATGTACTCTGAGTCTGTATATGTATGTATAGGACCCCCTTGAAAACGAGATAGTTTATCTCAAGTGGTAACTCCTAATAAAGAATTTCAACATACACACACACACACACACACACATGCACCCATGTTAATGTATACACTCACACTCACACTCTACCTCTCTCTCTCTCTCTCTCTCTCTCTCTCACACACACACACACACACACACACACATGCACACACAGGCACCCAAACATGCCACACACACATGCACCCATGTTAATGTACACACTCACACTCTACCTCTCTACCTCTCTCTCTCTCACACACAAACGCATATATATATCCATGATCCTATTCATGTTGATGGTCGATTTGCAATGGGTCAAGAGGTGTTTGAAGGTTTATAATGACAGATGAAATGTCTGTTGTTATGATCATTTAATTGCAAGTCTCTCTGCTGTGCAATAAGAGAAGAAAGTAAATAACCACTGGGAGCTCCAAGTGTGACCAAGTTGACTTGGTTCAAATCCCTATTCACTACAAATACCGCCCACCATGGCGCCATGGAGTAGCAGTCTTTCCGCTGGTGTAGCTGGTGTAGCAGAGGGGCCATGCGCAGTCAAAACCGACATTACACATTCCCTGGTCTGTGGTGAGGCAGAGCCGGATGGACCCCCAAGATACTGTAAGACTTTTTACACTGATCCTCTCCTCTGAGTGAAACCACTAAGGGGGATTGGGATTACTGGGATTACTCTCTCCTTTGTTCTAGAGGGCTAGTGTCAACAGATTCTGGCGTCCAGTCCATCAAAGAGACAGAGTCTCCCCTTTTAACGAAGGACTGGAGTGGGTCGGTTTACGAGCCGGGCCTGGTCCTATCACCCTCTCTCCCACTCCCTCTCTCCCATCACCCTCTCTCCCACTCCCTCTCTCCCATCACCCTCTCTCCCACTCCCACTCCGTGGAATTGCAAGGAAACAGCCTGTTAGGTACCTGCGAGTTGACACGCTGAGCATCTACTGAAATAAAACCATCCACGAACTGTTCATTGGATCCAACTCTCGGCAAGAGCGGGAGTGGAGCAGTTGAGACTTTTGCAACTTAATTCTGAACCATTTCGGTTGGCTGTACACCATCCAGCGCCGGAATAGACTCTGTAGTGTACTCTGTAAAAATCGGAGCGCCGGGTCTGAACTCTTGAGTCTCTGCGACTCCCAACGTTCGCCAAACAGCTGAACCGCAAAGCTGCATTGAAAGAAGAGCCGGCGGGCGACGCCCTGCGACTAACCCAACAACGCTGGTCACGTGGGTCTTCTAGACTCCAACGAGTGCTGCCCAGCCGAGCCAGCCAGTGCGCACACAAACCGTAAGGTCCAATGCCCAAACGTTCTCGTTTGATGTGGTCTGTGGTGCTATGCTGTTTTGAGATTAGAGCATTAGGACAGGCTGCAATCTTATGATATCATTCATTTCCTTACCTATCTGTGTTTCCATCTATTATTGAATTGTGTGTTTTCATATTGTCTTGATAATTGATTAGTATACTTCAATAAATATTAAACGCTTTATTCACGTCGTTGTAGAGTCATCAACTGGTCTCTAGGTCACTTGCTTGAGTCAAGATCTCCTCTTTCAGACTGAGATTGATAAATTAGACTATTGATAAAGGTTATCTTGTTTCCCTGTACAGAACAGGGTGGTGCCCCATACGAGTTGTTTAATGTGTTAAATACATATTCCTTCATATTTGTGATAACCGCGGTATAATAATAAATTAGACCTAGTCATAGTCATTCCCATAGTAATAAACTCCTAAACTGCTACACTGGCTAAACCAGTGTTCATGGGAGGCGGTCTCCTGTGTTTGTAAGTCAGAGGACCCGAGATGGCACCCGGTGAGATGCCTGTCTGTCCGAGATGGCGCCCGGTGAGATGCCTGTCTGTCCGAGAGGGAGCCCAGTGAGGAGGGGATGTCTGTCTGTCCAAGATGGCGCCCGGTGACGAGGGGATGAAGGTGGAAGTGATACTGATGGGCCACACCTGGGTGTGACACCTGTCACACAAGACCTGAAAGCCCCCGGCAGATCTGACATGCAACAGATTTCCACCTTTGCATCCAGTAACATCATTTCCCTTAAAATAAGACATATACATGGATATAGTATACAGTATACGCTCCCTCACATACTGCACACTATAGCTAGTCACAGAGAGTAACATGTGTCTCACACCAAAACCGTCCTCCTCCTCATTTCCTGTTGCTTCGGCACAATTACTTATTTACAGGTTTTTACTCCCTTCTCCCTCCCTCCACCTGGGGGTGCATAAAGAAAGAACAGGCAGACAGGCAGAAAGGCATGCAGGCAGACAGACAGGCAGGCAGACAGGCAGACAGACAGGCAGGCAGGCAGACAGGCAGATAGACAGACAGGCAGACAGACAGGCATGCAGGCAGACAGGCAGAGAGGCAGGCAGACAGACAGGCAGAAAGGCAGACAGACAGACAGACAGACAGACAGACAGACAGGCAGACAGACAGACAGGCAGAAAGGCAGACAGACAGGCAGAAAGGCATGCAGGCAGACAGGCAGACAGGCAGACAGGCAGACAGACAGACAGACAGACAGACAGACAGACGGGGTGACATGAGCCAGCCCTCATGATAACCATCCTGCGTGACAAATGATGAGTGTTACAAACTAAGATGACAAACGGGGTCTGGCTGACGTTGCTGTGATCATCCAGGGGGGCCCAGCCGGTGTTATCTCATGTTTATTACAGACAGCCCCCTTGTTGGGGCCAACCGGGACCCTCTGACGTTGATGGACAGCTCCTATTAAGGCCCCCTCTCTCTCTCACAGCTGCCAGCGGCAGATACATTAAATAAAACAGTTATTGCTTTTCATTGGCGCTGCCCGCCGTAAAATATGGCCTCTAAATATCTGCCGCCATCAAGATATGCGGTTTGATACAAGGTTTTAATTTGGGACGGCGCTCCATGAAACCAGCGCAATTGACACGAGGCTTTGTTTCTGAGCAGTAATGATGGTGTACATCCCGCGGTATTGATGGTCTGTCTCCTCTCTCGCTTTGTTTGGCTTTTATGAATGTCTCTGCTTGTCTAGGATGGACAGGGCAGAACAAGGATATCATCACCCACCCACCCCGCCCCCTCCTTTCTTCTCCTCCCTCCCCCTCTTCTCCTCCCCTCTCCTCCCCTCCCTCCCTCTCTCTCTCTCTCTACGTGTCCTCTTATCTCAGAGTGTCTCGCTGTGGCAGCCATAAGCTCTCGCCTGGCTACAAGATAAGACATTCCTTACGAGCGGTGGGTATGGAGATACAACAATAGCAAGCTTGTCAGGGCTAAATGACATCTCTCTTCCTGTGCCAGGGCCCTGGTTGAGTTACAACCGTGAAATGGGCCCTAAACGCTCCTCTAATAATGATGTATTAGGAACAGGAGGGGGCTGGCCAATGACAGACCCCCTCCCTCCACCCTTTAACACAGACACACACAGACACTCACACACACACACACACATGCATACGCACACACACACACACACACACACACACACACACACACAGCACACGCATGCATACGCATACACACACACACACACAAACACACACACACACACACACTACCCCAGCCCCCCCCCACACCACCACCACAGCCCAAAACTCTCGTCTCCTATCTCCGTGGTGACGGAGGGGAGGACATCTGTGTGTGGACCGGGTGGCCAGGCCGATGTCACGTCCCTCTGCTTGGTGTGTGCTGCATATCAGAAGCTTTATGGAAGCAATTAAATGTGTGCTTAATGGCAAGGAGTTGGCAGAATGAATGTACAATTGAATTAGCAGTTATGATGGGCCACATTACAAGATGAAGTAAATGCAATTACCTCAGGCGTTTTCCCTGTCCTCCTGTCAAGACCGGCTACACCAAAGCACTTAATTAGCCCCTGTCACCCCCCCCCCCACCCCCCCACTCCCCCACTCCGCCCCCCCATCCCTTCCATGATCTAATTTTTGCGCAGCTGAAAGTGTGCGTCTGAAAGTGGAGCGGTGTCCATTGATATTCTCCGAGCCCTCTCTGCAGAGTGATGCGTCGGAGCTGAGTCATCCCGGCATTAACAGCCAGAGGGGCCGGGCGGAGAGAATCTGGCCCGTCTCCGCCAGTTAACGTAATGTGATTATGAGGACGACGCCGAGGGCTGCTGGGAATGGGCACAGCCGGCTGCAGTGACAGGAACCAACATGGTGGACGGACAGCGACGGAGATGGGTAAACGGGCGAGGAGAGACTTTTTCATGAAGTTTGGTTTGTGGTTCCATTTTGTTTTGGTCTTTCTTTTTTTTTTGGGGGGGGGAGCATGTCACCTATCTTCTCTGTGACTTATATACTGTACCAAAAGCCAGGGCCAAATATCCTTCTGTTTCAATACATCGTATTGATAGAGAGTGAAATATAATTTGTAAGGGGATGAACTTTGATAGGTACATACAGTCAGTGACATTTGTAATTTTCTCTCCTAGAGGTCTGGAAGGTCATCTCCAGAGAACTAGACCCATACATCAAAGTAAAGCTCCTCTGTCAGCCAGTGGACAGTGATAAGTGGGCTTTGTATCAATACCAAACCTGAACCTATATGAAGCCGCCTTAGTAAGGATACACACTGAGGTTAAATGAATCATATTTGACACCCGCTCTCAAGTCTCTTTGGAGCCTGACTACTCCCATAGAAGGCAACCTTTCTCTCTCTCTCTCTTTCTCTCTCTCTTTCTCTCTCTCCTTCTCTCTCTCCAACTCTCCTCTCTCACTTTATCTGTTTCTCTCTTTCTCTTTCTCTTTCTCTTTCTCTTTCTCTTTCTCTTTCTCTTTCTCTTTCTCTTTCTCTTTCTCTTTCTCCTTCTCTTTCTCTTTCTCTTTCTCTTTCTCTTTATCTTTCTCTCTCTCTCTCTCACACACACACACACACACACACACATACATACACACACACACACACGCACGCACGCACGCACGCACACACACACACACACACACACACACACACACACACACACACACACACGCACACACAGAGACAATTGATTAGCGCTGAGCTCTTAGGCATGGTCATTTGCCAGTGATAGAGCCCCAGCCAGTGTGAATGTGGTGTCCTTGCAAATTTAGTGGTCACTTCGCTCAACTTTGCCCATTAACCCGAGTGCAGAAGGCAGTTTGCCCTCCCCCCCCCCTGCAACGGCTGCACATTTATTACCCCTGGACACTCTAATGGATCCCAGTTAAGGTGTGTTAACAATTTTTCTATCGATTAATAGGAGGAGAATCATAGCCGGACTAACTTAGCTCAGAAGATTTAGTGGCTTTTAAGGTAGTAGCGATGAATATAATGCTTTAGAAAGAGCTTCCGTACATTATATATATGACACCTGCTACATTAAGCTACATTAAGGTTTAATACGTCTTCATTACTGGCACTCCGCCCAACCCCTTCAAGGTTGAAATAGAGATCCACCTTTCATTGGGCCTCCCATCATGGCTCTATGGAGAGATATCAAATAATAATGGAATTGTTGAAACAGTTCTGCCTAGGTTGTTAATGTTAATCGATGTATTAAATATTAAAGATTTCCATATCCGAAGTGTTGCCACGTTACTCCTCTCAGGAGACTGCTGCAGCAGGCAGAAACCTCTCCTCTTCTCTGTAATTAGGCAAAGTAGAGGATGATGACGATCGAGCCCCTGACCCCACGGTCCCCAGCGTCCGGCCGGGCTGCTCGCAGGGCCTGACGGAAAGTGCTGGAAGGTAGCTGCTGAAACCCAACAGCTATAACAAAACTCATTCAACTGCTTCTCAACAGGTTGGTAGAGACTTTCTGGAAATAGTTCAGGGTTCCTGATGTTGTTGTCGTTGTTGTTGTTGTAGTATTGGGAAATGTTGGTTTAACTTCAGTTAGGTGGTTCATTCAGGCTCAAGCCTCAGCTCCATTCATTCTCTCTATGTTCAGAATACCTGTGAAGATCAAGTTAAAAACATGCAGAGATGTTGATTTGGGGCATGCTCTAGGAAAATGGGGGCCCCAAGCTGTTTGATAGCCCTGTATGCTGGCCCTGTTAATCATCTCATTTCACCATCTGAAGACATGATTGTATTGACATTGTGTACTTTCTTTTGCAACCTTGTGCCCCAAGGTCATTCCTAATTTTATAAACATGTGGTCAACCTAAAAATGAAGAAATAATAATAACTGGAGAAAAGTCGGCCAGAGACCAGAGCAAAGTTGACCATAATACAAAGTTGACCATAATGCTCTTAATTCTATGCTTTGGAAGTATAGGCTAACATTCGCAAAAATGTCACATTATCAGTGATATTACAAACTTTTGAGGTGATCTCCCCTCTATTCTCAGCATTAGCTAAGTTTGCTCCGATTTTGCCCCCAAAATTCAGAGTCTTAATCATTTATAGAGAAACAGCAACAAACTCTCTGAGAATAGCTCAACAGAGAGTCCATCCCCTTGAAAAAGCCCAAAACTCCAGAGTAGTCTATGGAGACCAGGCTGGATGAAAGAAAGTTTCAGGCCGCCGCACACGACGCAGTAAAAATAAACGCGGCACAGTGAGCTCACGTCAGCCCTGCGAGAGCAGGGACGCGCTACAGAGCCCTGTGTGTAGAGAGAAAACACGGTCTCCGCAGGGCGCCTCGCCGGCACGGCCGCACGGAGTCCCAGCCCCAAGCCTCTGTTGCTTTTTCCTTCAAAGCATCCAAGAGTTACTCGTGTTTGCTCTGCAAATCTTTTGACGCGGGAGTGAGTGTCTCTTTGTATCGGGTTTCTGTCAGACTCATATTATTTGGGGGTAAAACGAACCTGTAGGCCTACGTCGGCGTGTTCGTGAGTCGTTTCGCTTGCCCTCCTCTAGCAAACAAACAACCCGAAGTAAACCGTCCACAAACTTGGGGAGAACATGACAATATGCCGCGGCTGACTTTGATGGGTTGGAGCAATTATTGAAGGAATAGCATTTCATCCATTTATTGTTCGATGCCACATTAGCAATCTGCAATGTTCTGGAATGGTTGCCAGTAGGCGGCTCTGGGCAGATGGGCAGATGGATCCATGGACACATAAATTCCCAGTTGCCACCAAAAGCGAAAGCAGAAACAGCACTAACAGTAGTTTATGGCTGGTTCTGTAGACCTTGCCAAAAGCAACAGTTCATGCCCCCCCCCCCCCCTATTCAGACATCTGAGTGAATGTTTTAGATGTTATCTCATGTTGGTAGGAAAATGAGAGAAAGAACAGAAAGAACGTCCGTTGGTCAATGGCAGATGGTAGCCTATCCAAGATGGTGCATCCGATGGTAGCGTCTGCAAGTTGGTGTGCTCTGTTTTGTGTTGTTTTGTCGTTTAATTCAGTCCACCCTGGACACAAACTCTTTGAATCACTCCCCTCCGGCAGGAGACTGTGGTCCATCAGGACCAAAAACCTCTCTGCAGTTTCTTCCTGACCATTTCCAGTACCAGCCTCATCAACAAGGCCTGTCCCCCTCTGACTCTGCTGCTGCACATGCCTTTTTGATTATATTGAACATAGGATCACACTGCACATACTTAAACACATTGCACATACTGTATATTGTACACATACTGTATTTTGTACACAAACACATTGTACATCATACTGTATTTGCCCTTTGCTTATTACCCTATTTTATTTGCACTGTCCGGTCCTGTTCTTGTACCCTGTCTATTGTTGTTTATTCAGTGTTATGTCCAGAACAAACCCCTAGTAGGCAACTGCTAAGTTTGGAAAGCCTACCTGGCTAAAATAATTCTATAATTCAGATGGAGAGGAACTGATTATTGACATTTTATATTTATGTTCGTCTGTAACATTTTAGTAAACAAGCACAAAATTAAAACTTGAAATACTGTAAATTTTCAACGCTAAACCTACATTATTATACAGCTTTTTACTGACCTAATTCTTACCATAACCTGTCAACGTTGTAGATTGAATTTTGATTCCCCAAATAGCTAGTGTTTAGTTTGAATGTTTATATTTCCACATCATTTATGTACGTAAATGGTTGATAGAGTCCTGCAGTTTTATATGGCAAACAGATGTCCAGCCTGCAGCACACAGGCCCACGGCACCTGCTAGAACAAACACGGGCCTGTTGAAGCCTGGGTCTCGCCTGTGTTTTCTTCCCACCGGGACCTCGCTGTATCCCAGCAGTGGCGGAGCCTGGCTGCTGGTGCTGTGCGTGGTGGGTCTCATTATCTGAAGACCCTTTGAAGGAATGGCCAAGCTGGCGTTTGTTTTCTATGGAGAAGTCCAGCTATGAGAGCACTAGGAAAGAGGCTGAGTCAGACAGATGAAAGAGGAATCGCATATGTACGGTACTATACACTTAAAGCTCCATTTCAACCACAACTGAATCATGGCTTTAAGGCTCTTTAACCAAGAGAAATGTAAAAAACGTAGACGTTGAGAAGAGAAGGGAAAGAGTCAGTCATTCAAAGGCGATCCTATCCACCTTTTGCTATTTAAGCATAAGAGGCTCTGAATGGCTATTCCTAACTGAGCTGTGTGCTGTTAGTCGTCGTCAGCCACCATGACAGCGAGCAGCTCCAGAACAAGTGTATCTGCCTCGGGCAGACATACACCCCATCGCTGCTGGAGCCTCAAAGCTCCATCCTCACAATTGACTTGTCATGTATTTTCCAGCTAATTAGGCCTTTTAAATCAGGGGGAGGCTATGTAAAGCGTCCATTGATAAGAGCATTCTGGTAAATTGACCGTAAATGCTGCCATTCAATCAGGGACAATTACCTCGCAGGAACGATAGTCGGGATTCATTAACGGTCGTAGAGGGAGAGTGATTGTTGGGGGGGGGCGGGGGGGGGGGCAGCATACATGCCAGGCAGATAACGGCAGCCGTTAGCCACCAGGAAGGCAGTGTTTGGTCATATCCTCAGACCCAGTCTGTGTTGAATGGTGGGGTCAAGGGTTAGGATGCAGGGGAGGGTCTTGCTACAAACAGTGTAGAACACATTTCTTTATCTGCCTTTTCACCTTTTCTCACCCCTCGGCATTCTGGGTATTTCTGAACATCCTGCGCATCTAGTGGAATGAATTGTGACCATTTATATGCCGTACCGTATATTCTATTCAATAATGCCTGCAAAAAAGCTCCTCTCTCCCTCACTCTGTCTCTCTCCTGGTCTCTCTTTCGCTCTCCTTCTCTATGTCTCTCTTTCTCTCTCCCTCTGCTGAGTTGTGGTATAAATATTGTTGGAGCGCTATAATAAGTCTCCCTGTGTCAAGTCTTAGGCTGTGACCCCAGGTCTTCTGATCAACCCTGAGTGCATAGGCTCTCTTATGACTTGTGTCTCCTCTAGTGTTTTGCGATTAAGATCTACTCTCCCTAACCAAGTAGAGCTCCTCCTCTGCTAGAGCTGACAACTATGAGACAGGAAGTAAAGGGGTCCCCAGAGATAGTGGAAAGGGGGGGATGAAGGGTGCGTCGTTGCACCCCCCCTGCTGCTGTGAAAGGGCTTGTCTCCATCAATTGTGGACTGGTGTCTCGGACAGGCGACGGGACAGGGGGGGATGAAGCTTGTGGGGGGAGGGGAGGAGGGGACATCGGATCCCTCTCTTTGGGCCCTCCACTCTCACAACAGACTCCAGATCCAGCATGGCGGCTTAATTCACTGGCCATTAGGTCGGAGATTTGTTAGTGCTCACCTTCAAAGGCACTGACAGAAAACATTTCAACCGGAGGGGTGAGACCTCCTGAGGGGATTGCAACCGGGGATTGAGCTCCAGCTCCGGGGGGCTCTGCTCTCCCTCTCTCCGGGACTGACGTCCACCAGGCTCGGATGACTGATTCCAAACTGTCACCGTCCATATTGTCCTCGGAGGACCTCTTCACACTCTGTCGTGGACAGTCAAAATAACTCCCGGCCTAGACTTCACACCTACTTTTCAAGAACTCCAGAAGTCAAGGATGCCATAATGACAAATAAACGTAAACAGCGAAGCTTATACCATCTATTGTCTCCAACGGTCTCACCGAGACGTCCGTTGGTTATCAGATCTCCGAGGGGGGAGGAGCCTGGGGAGGATCTGAGTTGTGCTGGCATATCCACCCTCCATATGTTTCCATGGCCGTATCCTTAGGCACCTGCATGCGATCGTGCTCAGTTGAATGTAGACATATATATGGAAACATACATCCAAATGTGATGTACGGTATACGCCCAGTGAAGCATTCAGCTGCCTTCGTAAAGAGACCCGACACGCGTCATCTCCCGGAGCCTGGATAAACCAGGGGCCCTCCCTTTACAGGAAGCTTTAATTGGCTGAGGGTATTCCCAGTCATGGAGCAATGGGCCCTGATTTGTCAATCAGTTTTCAATTAGCAAATGAGTAGCACCAGGCAAGGTAGCGCCTGGTCAAAATGAGTTGAGTCAAACGTTGGGGGGGGGGGGGGGGGGGTAGAGTTAGGAGGGAGGATAGCTGAGGCAGCAGCTCTTAAGGATTGGAATGATCCACTTCTTTGTGCAGAGCAATGAAATTACCTTGAATATAATGTAATTACCATTATGCAATTGATGAAATGGTCTGAATTTAAAACCCAGCCAGTCCAATAAGGCCAATAACAGATAACCTGGAGGGAATAGATACTGAATAGATAATAGACTGACAAAAACACACAAATGAAAAATGCAGAGGGAAGCCACTCGGAGCCTGCAACTCTGCAGAAGAAACTCCATACATCACCCCAGGAAATTCCTACCTCTCTTTGGTTTTGACTTCCTTTTCAGAACCGGACACATATAGCATAGCATAACGGCCTCACGTTTTTAATTGGTTAAGACTTTCCATTCGTCTGGGAATTTAAACCTGTCACAATCCACCAGGTGGCACAGTGGAGAAACTACCTGTTAGACATCCCATAGTAGACATCCCATAGTAGATCACATATTAGATTAATTACTGCCTTATTACTGCAATGCAGTACGTTTGAACCCCAGCCAAAGCTGAGGTTTGGTCCTTAATTCAGGTGGCAAATGAGGTGATTCAGAGTTTTCTTCCCTTCTCCCCAGCCAGCAGGCTTGACCTTCTCCCCGGCTGTGACAGAGGCCTTCGAAGGACGTCCCGATTGGCTGACGCTGCACTTCCGCCTGCCATCGCCGCGGCGATCGTTACCAAGGTGTGAGAGGTCTGGTCGCCATGTAGGCAGTTGATGAAGAGGAGGAATCGATGGAGCGAGGAATGATGAAGAAATAGGATAGGGAGACGAACAGGCGGAGAGAATGAGAGAATGAGAGAATGAACGTGTCGGATTTGCGGTGGTATGAAACTTCAAACCGAAACGCAGAAAGAAGGGAAGCGATTAGATATTTAGAAAAGTGAACATCTGTCTCTGGTTAATAGAATTATACAGGTTAATTTAAGAGAAGAGGCTCAACACTGGAGCTTGAATCGGAATTTGATTTGTTTTATCAGTGAGTCTGATGCTCTTGAGTAGGCTACCGTAGCTGAAAGACTGCTTTACCAAATCATACAGTAAACTATTGTACTAAAATGTTGTTTTCATAGTCGTTTGATTGCTTGAATGTTAACACCAAGTCTTGTTAAAGTGGTTTGCTTGAGTGGTAGGCTACTATATATGAAAAACCAATACATTCTATGTTCTTCCTGAGAGAATGGTTATCATAACTGGGCTTTCCAGACAGGGAAATGATTGATGCATATATGGAATTCTAAACTACCCTTTGGTGGGTTGCCAGGCAAGCATGGCTTATTTGTCTTCATATTGTGAGAGGCTTTGTTTATGTTCTGTCTCTAGAGAAACCACATGTCCTGAGAAATGACCCCACCTCCCAGAAACACAAAATATTAAGTTCTGGAACGCTCCTCGTTTTTACCAACATCTCACCGGGCTGCCTCTCTGTAGTTATTCATTCTAACCCATTTAACAGTCTGTCCATTCATCCTCCATCATATCAGTGAAAGAGCAGAGCTTTCCACTGCCTGAGGCAGGGTCAGGCTTAATTCACTTTCAATTCAGTCAATTCAAAACCCAAATAACAATTCCATAAGTGGTAGTAATTCCATATGGTAGGTAGTAATTATTTCAAATGCTTTTGTGTAAGATTGATAAGAAGAAACTTTGGGCATCAATTTTATTTATTTATTTTTTGAAATTTTTAATTGAACTTAATCTCATTTCCTGAATTGACTGAATCGAAACTCAATTGACCCCTGGTCTATAGGGGCTCTCTAGAGTTCTCCCAATCAAGATGTGATCACACAGAACAGTCTGTTCCTACAATGGGTTTCAAATGTCTCTTTCAGTGTCTCACAACAGGTGATGTCATCCTAATGCTACGTGTCCTGAGGGATGATCAGCACAGACGGAGTCATACGCTGTCTGACATGATGCAATCATGATGTAAATGACTTGATTTGTGTGTTTTTTTCAAACGGATCAGCTGTGGGCTCCAGCAGATCGGCTGCAGGCTCTGTCACAGTTTCAGAGCAGTGTATACCGTTAAAGCCGCAGTTGAGACACCTCACTGCTGTCTGCACCTTCCACACTATTTCCAGACCAATTGATTTATTTCACATTATTAATGAACTTTGCAGCAGTTCTCCTTGTCAGGCTTGGCCCGCGAGGGTCAATAGCGGCAGGAAACTTGATGTTAGTGGATCCGCCTTAAGTGATTCTGTCGCGCTAACGATTCAATATATCAGTACAAATGTCAGCTGCTTTTAATATGTTGATGCACCGCGCCTCATCTCCATAACCGCTGGCAGGGCCAGGCGTGAGCTGGTCTGGGCCGGTCTGGGGGACGTCTAATGGCAGGATGGAAATTCCTCCGGCTTTCAGTAAATATTTGATGTAACAGGTATGGGCTGAGCAGGATGGACCACTGCTGGGGAATAAATAAACTCACTTCCTGTGTCACCAAACGCCACTCTGGAGGGCCTGCTTCTGGAATGCTCCGTCTGGTCCACTGACCTCAGCTGAAGGGATGCACACATATACGATAATGATAGGGAAAAAGACACACAAACGATTCACGATTTTCTTCAGATGCATGATTTGTTCTTCATTAAATACATTCCATAGGCCTAGCGATGATTTATTTTAGAATATCTTGCTGATGTTTAATAACTACATAATTTAGCTGAGACCACTGAGGTTAAAATGGCTGCTTATGGAAGATGGTTGAATTGTACTGTATACAGCTCCTCTGTGTGAGCAGCTCTCAGGCTAGGGGTGTGCATGTAAACACCACAACCGGCTAAACTGCTGGCTCTGGTTTTCTGGCACCGATGAGGAAATCAGTGCGATAGATCGGCCGGGAAGAGATTTAGTTGCAGGTGGCAGAGGTCGCTGGATTGTGTATTCTGTGCAGTCAATAATAAAGTTAGGACGTATGCCTGCTGAAAGTTAATGAGCAATCACAAGGACCTTGGAAAGTCATTTGCATCGGGGCCATCGGCTTCTCACTCTGGCCGGAGGAGGGCCCTGGGGACCCGGAGCCATCTCTCTACTGCAGAGCAGAGCAACCTGAGAAAGACCCGTCGTCTTCATTGTTCTACAACGATACCATGAAACCAATACGACGCACAACTGCAACATTTAAGAAAATTATTCAGTCATATAAAACTTAACTGGTGAGAGGAATGCAATCTGCAAAGGTGCCTTTTTTTTCTTTCTTTTTTTTTTAAAGATTTGTTTATGGAATTTCTGCTTCATTAGATAGGACAGTGAAGATTATAGACAGGAAATTCAAGAGAGAGAGAGAGGAGGGGAAGACATGCAGCACATGGCCCGGGCCGGATTCGAACCCAGGCCTTTGCGGTATGCGCCTTAACCTGTGAGCCACCGGTGGTGCCCCAAGGTGCCTTCAAAAACAAATTGGGGGATTACAATCATGTGGGCATGGACATCTAAAATAATTTGGTAACTCTACTAGCAATTACTATGTAAATACTATGTAGTTGCACTGGAAAAGGATAGTTCTCCATTGGCCTATCTACTTGTATTTATTTAATTTATTATTGACTGTCTTATGTGAGAAGCTCACGTTGGCATTTCTTTGTACATTATACTGTACCTGTACTCTGTACAAATGACAAACAAACCTAATTAAACCGGAATAAGAAGATTCACACAAAACCTTTCAAACTCATCCATGGATTTATCGCTACACCAGTGCTTAGACATTCCATCATAGCCTTTGTGACTCTCCCTTATGCTCACTTCAAAAGACAGAGGTTTATTGAGCCAGACGAGGAATCGGTCTGTGTGCGGTGTGTCTTTGTGCTGCCGACCATCAGTGAACCCAGTGGAACAGAACCCCAGTCTGTGTGCGGCGTGTCTTTGTGCTGTCGACCATCAGAGAACCCAGTGGAACAGAACCCCAGTCTGTGTGGTAGAGACGGCGGAAAGTAGAGCAGTCAATCAGAATATTCAGCACGCCCCCGAAGTCAACAACCATGGCCGTGCATGGATGGAGGGTTTACTTTATCACAAGGTCACAGTCGACCACACCACGCTGGCCATATAATCACCCTGCCTGCTTTCACTTCCACTGCTATGAGCCTGTAATCTGTCCAGCTGCCCCCCCCCCCCACTTGAGAGTTGGGGGTGCGTCCAGGACCCATGTGCCCCCCACCCCCCCCCCCAGGACCCCCACCACACCAAGACACAGGGATCCCGGAGGGGTGTGGTCAAAACAGAGAACGGTCTGGTGCAGAGCAATGACCTAAGTTCCGCCCTTAGAATAAAGGGGCGGGCACCTTAAAAAGTATCATCAGTCATTAAAAGTCATTAAAAGTCATTATCATCCAACAAGCTTCAAACAGGGCAGGAAATAGCACCAGTTCCAGGTGTATAGT